>NW_023270175.1:16355872-16384882 GCF_011800145.1 Mirounga leonina | reverse complement strand
CAGGGTCCTGGGATCGAGCCCCGCATCGGGCTCCCTGCTCAGCGGGAAGCCTGCTTCTCTCTCTCCCACTCTCCCTGCTTGTGTTCCTGCTCTCGCTATCTCTCTCTCTCTCTGTCAAATAAATAAATAAAATCTTTAAAAAAAATAGTTTGGACATTAGTCCATTCTCTGATGACCTCAAAAATTATCATGAGGATTAAGTGATAAAATATGTGTGAAAGTGCTTTGTAAAGTGGAAAGCTATATGCATATTTGAGGAAATATTTTCTTTGAGGTTTTTATTTGTTTATGCAGATCACTTCCCCTAAGAGTCCACACATCTCACTTTGCCAACTTAAGTAGACTCACCTCAGATTCCATCTTCTCAGTGAAAACCTACATATGGTCTTTGCACCCTCTGAACTCCTATTAGTTGTTTCATTAGTTGTTTCCTTTCCTCAAACTGCCTGGCATTACTAGTTAGCTTTTTGTATGCATTGTCTTTTCTGCTTTGTCGGACTATAAGCAGCTTGAGATCATGGATTTGTCTCATACATCTTAGTTTTTCCACAGAGGTTAGCATGGTTATTCAATGTGAAGTGATTCAATATATACTGATTGATTATAGGATGATTTGTTCAGTCATTTGGCAAATGTACTGAGTACCTAGTCTGTACCAAGTACTATACTGTTTTAGGAACTGGGGATATAGCCCTTACCCTCATGAAACTTACATCTTAATGAGGAAGTCTGTATACATAGAATGGTACTAAATGGAAGCCTATGTGTATATGTGTGTGTGTGTGTGTGTGTATAGTACTATATATATATTTGGTATTTATATAATTTTGGTATATATATTTTTGCTATCTATATAATTTGATATATATAATTTTGGTATGTATCTAATATTATATTAGGCTTTCCCTATTAATTGTGAATCAAGTCCACATGGAGTGATTATCTTTGTGAATGTACAACTTTATCTTTGTAGGATCTATATATTCACTAATTTTTTTCAACAAATATTCATGGAGCTACTACTATCTGTGTCAGTCGTTGGGTCTATAATGGTCTAAAAGTGGACACCATTCTTTCCCTCATGGAGCTTTTGTGAGGTTGACTTTCCCCTCTTTAGTTCTGAACATACAAATTGAGTATATTGCCATTGACTGCAATGGTGTCTCACCACCTGGGCTAGTCTAAAAGTGCTAGCTGAAGGGAGTGTAAATTGGTGCAACCATTATATAGAAAAAAAACTGGCACTGCTTATAGAAATATAATATTATACATATTGTATTCTTCAGCAATCATTCTCTTGAATAATATCTCAGAAATCTTCACATAGATCCAAAGGGGGACATCATTGTTGTGATATTTGTGATGGCAGTGAGCAGGAAACAACCTGAGTGTCCATTACTCCAAAAGTGGATAGATAATTTATGGTAGATACACATTCATCATGAAATATTATGTAGTAGTTAAAAACAGATTAAAAAAGATAGAATTTACCTCTCATGAAACAGTCCTAGCATAAGTGTTCTAAAGCTGACATGATAACTCTACTGTTCTCAGAACTCAGAATCATTCTTTTTTGCTCAGCCACCCTAAACATATAGCTTTTATCTTGTAGCCTAAGATGCCTACCCCACTCCTACCACTTGTCTAAATTCCAGCTAGCACAGGAGGAGGAGATAAATACAGGATATTTTAATTGCCTTTTAAAGAAGTTGCATATGGCACTTCATTTACATCTCATTGGCCAGAACCAGCCTTCATGGCCACATTTAGCTACAAAGCTGGGAAATGTAATCTTTATTAGAGTATTCATTGTACAACTAAGCTTCATTATTATAGAGAAAAGTGGAGAATGGTTATTGAGAGATCAATTCCTACTATGTACCTAGCATAAAACATTTTATATTTTTTATACTAAGTCTTTGAAAAGTGGTGTGTATTTTTTTACTGCCAGCATATCTTAATTTGGACTAGCCACATTTCAAATTCCCAATACCCATATGTGTCCAGTCCTCATCATATAGGACAGCACATTTCTATACAGAATTTATCCATTTACTCCTAGGATCTTAATCCACTCTGCACAACTGTAATTTCTCTGGTAGTTTCAGTTGCCTACTAAGCTCTTCAAAATATTCCGTTCTATGGTTAGTGATTGGGCATTCATTTAGCCAGAGTAGTTGTGTTAGAATTTTCCTGCACCAAAAGCACAGAACCAAGAAATATATCTCCTTTTGTCTTCTTCAAAATGAAAACCAAAACTGAAACCAAAACAGTAGAAAACCATAGCACTACCCCAAAAGAAAACTAAGAAAAACTTTAGTGAGCATTTATCATTTTGCACATAAGTTATGACTTCTAATTTGACTTTTTGCAGCAATACCTCATAAACAGTTTTATAGATTTATTACTTTACATATGTTCACTTATCCAAGAAAATGTGCTTTGCAAAAAATACTAAGGGCATGAAGTTTGTGCAATTTACACTTTCATGTTGTCATGGTTTTTGATCAATTAATCATAGAGAGAGGATCTGACAATATGGAGAGTATGTGGAATAGTGATGAGTCAAGGAAGTTGCAAGCCAACGGGGACTTGTTTGATAAAATCAATCATTTTAAAGAACATTATTTTTTAACTATTTCAACTTCCTTGATAGGGTAAAGCCAAAACCTATGAAGAACATGGTGATCATTCATGCTGTGATTCTTGTTGAAAATGTCAAATCTAGCTATAAAGAATTATGAGTTAGAATGAAATTGACACGAATAAAAGCAGCCACACATCTCAGAGTTTTTACAAGAGTGGAAGAATGTTATGTTTACTTCAAGGAAAGATGCCTTATCAATTCTACTGGTGTCTTCACCTTCAAGTGTTGCATATTTCTGCTGATGCTACTGACCCATAATCAGTGCTGACAATGGGCTGCAGTGAGCTATCCACAAACTTTTGGGGTTTTTTGTATCCCTCATGACTACTTTTAAGAAAACTGACTAAGAGAAAATGTATAGTGTGTGACCAAGAAACAAGTATATTTTTACATAGTTAACTGGCCTATTTTGTTATCAAATACCAAAAAAATTTTTTCATTAGCACCTTGTTCTAGTAATGGATCATACAAGCTCTATACTATATAGAAGAGAGTTTTACTGCTAAAGTTAATAAGTGTTTATACATTCTAGCTTGTGTCCTTCACTATATAATGTTCATTCAACACATTTGTAACCCTGAAGTTCAGTACTTCCACTATTTATGTACCATGGAAAATATGTCACAAACCATGCAGAATGATAGGACAAAATTTGTGTGATATTTTCCATTAAATATTATGAAATGCCATTTTAGATCATTTAAATTTTTAAAATATAACCCATGTCTAATCAAGGAAATATTACACTTTGATATTTCATTATTTGATTTGACTTTAAGTATGATTTAAATGTTTGCTAAACTAAATATTTTATGCAATAAAAATAGCAAAACCAATTTCAGTAAAATAATCATTTTCAGAATAAAAAAATTACTTGATTGTTAGTATATTTGTATTTTGTTTGCCTTGAAATTAAGAATTTGCAGATTTCTTTAAAACCGATATTTATTTTTTATAAGTGGCAAATTACAACAATCACATGCTTTTTAAAGCTATTAATAAGATGTTTATTTAGCATTCATTGAGTCACTATTTTATACAGACACATCATATCTGATATTTCATGCTCACAGGGCTCATAATCTGTCTGTGGAAATGCATATGCAATTAAGAGGATCTCTAATTTATGAACAAATAATACAACGTATGAATAAGTGGCAAGAAATACAAAACAAAGGAAATCCTTGTACACTGACTTTCATCAGAGAAAGTTTTCTGGAAAAAAGGCTTGAGGAAATAATGGTCATAGATCGGCTAATATGAAATGCTACAACTTGGGCCTAGAGGTACATAAAGGTAAAAAATATATATATATATTTTTTTCAATCTGAGGCTAAGAATATAGCTTTCTTTCTGAAAATTGTTTTTATTACTTTCAAGCATTATGTGTCTGAAAAATTTTCATGATGCTGGTTGCATCAGTTTTGTTCAATTTTGAGAAGAAAATGAGCAGTTTGGCTAGCTTTTATTGTAACAACTTGAATGTGAAATATATTGTCACGCTTTTAAATAATGGTTTTGTTTGCACTATAGATTTTGATTTTCAGTCAAAACTCTATTTGCTGACATTATTGAATGTCTTCAGAATTATCCATCAACTCCTAGGAAACAATGTTCACAATTGTACAAAGGTTTCATTGAAAGTAATATAATAATCAAAAATGGTTTAAATATTATATAAAGTATTTTATATGCAGTATTTGTTCAAATAAATTATATTGGAGCACTATCATAGCATGCTCCTTCCCCATTTTTATGCAACAGTTATGCCAAAGGCTACTTCTAAAGTGGTTATAACTTATCTTTATTGTGTCTTCGTATAGAGAGAAACAGGGAGATCAAGGACCAAAGTCGAATAGAGGAGGTGCTGTAAGCAAAGGAAACTGAGCAGGCACTTCCAGTGAGACACAAAGAAAACCAGGAAAACAGTTTTGGAGATGCCAAGAGAAGAATTATCTTAGGAAGGGAGAAGCGGGCAACAATGACAAATGCTGCTCAGATGTCAAACATGACGAAAGTGGAGAAATGACTACTAGTGTTCTCAAGAGAGTCACTGGTGACTTTGCCAAGAGCCAAAATGGAGAGTTCTATAGAGAACATGTGAGGTGAAGACAATGCCTAGAGATGATTCTTAGATCAGGCCCTACATACTCAGAGCAATCCTAAAGGAAAGGATGCTCGATACACAGTTTGCTTTCATGATGAAAGCAGGTACAACATGTCAGGGCACCCCATTTCTCAGTAATCACTGTGTCTAAGAGAATTGAGTGAAGGGGCAATGAAAACAGGATAGCTTGAAAGATTCCTTTTCCAGTTCTTGAGGGCCAACTGGGAAACTGGAAAACTTGGTAAGAAAACAATTTCCCTTCATCCTCACTTCCCAACAGAGGGGCATATGAAGCCCAAGAGCACATGGGCTGGATACAGCAGGAGTTCAGTCAATACTGAAGAATGCATGGGTAATTACATAAGTGAAATCCAACAGGTCTTTATTGGCTCATGTACTTAATTTGGTGGGTGTTTGTGAAGACTTAATGATGAAAGGTATATGAAAGGTGCCCAACACAGTGTCTAGCACAGGACTGCTCAGTACAACACAGTTGTACAATTATTGTGACTACAAATGTAATTATTCATACCTGGAAAAACAAATGCAGTAGTTTGTTTATCAACCTAACAGGAGCACTGAAATTCTGTACTATGAGATGAACAAACAAAAAATGGTTATTTGAAACAAGACATTTCTAAAAAAATAAAAACGTTAGAATGATACGATTTAGATTTTAGACTTAGTAAGTATGATATTTAGGTGACAGAATATCAATTTCATTTACTAACATGCATGCATCCTGGAACATGATTAAAAATTTCCTTGTGTGATTTTATTTTATATAATTTTGCAGGTCTCAATTATGATAAACAGTGAAACATCAGTAAGGTTGATTAGTAAAGTTGATAGGCACTCTACTTAAATATGTTTTCCAATTACCAGAGAAGTATTATTTATATTTATAACTTGTTATTGAGATGACCTAGAAAGAAAACATGTATGAATCTATTTTCATGACATTCTGGTAGAGTGAAAGGTCCTCTAAATAGTGGAATCATCTTATTAGACATGTGCAATCTTGAAACTAATTATATTCATTTTAATGATGGAGATAAAAGTATTGTTATTATGCTGCTGCTTGATGTATAGGTAATCAGATTTTTAATGAATGGTTACTCTACTTTCATTTTTTATGACTGCAGAAACATATGTGATTGTAGCAACTTCAATCCTCATCTTTTTAAAAATGGAAAATAAAATGACTGTCATTACCAACCATTTATTCAACACATATTTGCTGAGTACCTACTCTTCACAAGAAACTGTGACACAGAAATGATGAAAGCATGACCCTTACTCAAAGAGGTCATGGTCTGGTAAGGTAGAAAGATATATACATTAATAATTGCAGTATAATATTATATGTATAATAACAGAATATGTATAAAGACTTGGCAATACATTATTTATTGGTATTGTTTTGATTTAAATGTCTGAAATATAAAACTAATTTTTTAAGTATCAGACTGTCAAATAGAATGAGATTATTTTATTTATGTTGCAGCATTTTCTGGGAATGTTTTAAATGAACTGAGTGCCTACTGTGTGCCAAGAAATTAGACAATTAATTTACTTATATCTAAGAAATGTGACCTTGCTTGAGGAAGAAAAAAGGCTAGACAATCTTATAATTTTCCTGCATTTTCTTTATCTTTCTATAATGGTTAACTCTATGTTTTTTCTTCTTTGCTTCACATTTTTTTATTTTGTGTAATTTTCTTCCTAATATTGAGAAGATTTTTAAAACTCTGTTAAGTAATTTAACAATTGCAAACTGAGTGAAGAGTACATTGTATAAAAACTTGGTCAGGTCCTATTTATAAATAATAGTCACAGGAATAAATAGCACTACTTATAATAAGATCTCTGAGCAATTTCTGAACAAGTCACCTCTTGGGGCAACTGATTATGACATTAAAAAGATAAATATAAAACTATTTCCTAAGAATCATTCAAGAAATCAGTAAGGCAGGCATGATTGTCTTTACAAATGCATCAAGATGACTGGATTGCCCTAAATATCTATCCTCTTAGCCGCTATCCTCCACTGAGTGAAATTCCCACCAAGAGCCATTAATCGATTAGGCAAGAAAGTCAGCTAAAGAACTGCTACTTGTGAGGATGTTATAAAGTTCTTGGCATGGATTTTTTTAATCAGATTAGGTAGTTGATATCTGGAATGGGTAAGTTTCAAGGAAAGAAGCAAAAATGCAGCAGCAAAAAAAGATTTTTTTAAAGCTGTTTGGAGCACCTATGATGGAGAATTTGTTTCTTTTAGAAAATTGGAGGGGGAGATGAACCATGAGAGACTATGGACTCTGAGAAACAAACTGAGGGTTTTAGAGGGGAGGGGAATGGAGGGATGGGTTAGCCCGGTAATTGTTATTAAGGAGGGCACTTACTGCATGGAGCACTGGGTGTTATACGCAAACAATGAATCATGGAACACTACATCAAAAACTAATGATGTAATGTATGGTGATTAACATAACATAGTGAAGAGGAAAAAGAAAGAAAAAAAATTAATGATGTACTGTATGGTGACTAACATAACATAATAAAATTAAATCTAAAAAAATCTTCTGGTATCCTGATTTGAATACTACTGTGGAGGAATAATGTCCTTTAATCATCCAGGATGACCAAAACATTCCATCAAGGCATTTTCCTAAATAAAAGAACATTTATAACTTAAAATAACATATACCATTCTCCTAGAAGACAGAAGTGGATGCATTGTTTCCTTCATATCAGGAAATCTAACTAGCAATTTAAACAAATGTCAAATGCTGGGCTGAGGAAAGTCTTTCCCACATGGAGAGCTTCTGCTTTCCATCAATATAAGCCAGTGTCAATAAATACTTAGAAAATGTGCCACTATTATTCCATCCCATTTCCAAAGCTAACACCTATCATTAATCATGGCATTTGTTTCCACAGTGTCAAGATGAAGCCTTGGAATACTTTTAGCCCAACACATCAAGCAACAACTACCAAATTTTTAGAGATGATCCTTGATAGGAAACTGATTTTTCACCCTATGAGTAAGATAACCTCAAGTGAAAATAAGGGTATTATGATTGCAAAATTTATTCACCTTATATAAAGATATACAAAGCCAATGTAACATCTTTATTTCTCTAGAAATTAACAATCTGGTCTTTCTGAAGGGTCCCATACATTGGATAGCAGGGTCAGAGATGGATGGAGGGACAAGAACTACTAAATCACTTTCCAGCCTGATAAATTAAGGCTGATATTTATTCAGTAATTCAAGAACTTCTTTTATATGACTCAGTTTGATGGACTCAGGTAAGTTCTTAGTCTTTTAGAATTCCTCCACTCTTTCCCTACAAAATGGAATCTGGATATTTCAAGAAGGGATATGCTTATGGAATTTCACTGTGATGAAGATTGATCTCTAGATTCTTTTTTTTCTTTTTTTCCACGTTATTTTTTTTTATTTAAATTCCTTTTTTCCCTTTAAATTCAATTAGCCAACTTACAGTATATCATTAGTTTCAGATGTAGTGTTCAATAATTTATCAGTTGCATTTAAGACCCAATGCTCATCACATCACTTACCCTCCTTAATACCCATCACCCAATTACCCCATCCCCTCACCCACTTCCCCTCTAGCAACCCTCAGTTTGTTTCCTATAGTTAAGAGTCTCTCATGGTTTTTCTCCCTCTCTGATGACTTCCCATTCTGTTCTCCCTCCCGTCCCCTATGGTCCTCTGCCCTGTTTCTTATATCCCACATATGAGTGAAACAATATGATAATTGTCTTTCTCTGATTGATTTATTTTGCTCAGCATGATACCCTCCAGTTCCATCCATGTTGATGCAAATGGTAAGCATTCTTTCTGATGGCTAAGTAATATTCTATTCTATATATATACCACTTCTTTATCCATTCATCTACTGATGGACATCTTGGCTCTTTCCATAGTTGCTGCTATGAACATTGGGGTGCAGGTGCCCCTTCTGATTTGTATCTTTGGGGTAAGTACCTAGTAGTGCATAGGGTCATAGGGTAGCTCTATTTTTAACTTTTTGAGGAATCTCCACACTGTTTTCCAGAATGGATGTACCAGCTTGCATTCAGGGGCACATCTCACATGATCTCAGTCAGTCTTGAGAGAACTTACCCAAATCTCGTGAGATCTCAGGCCCAGTCATTGAGATCCAGGGTCAAATCTTGTGTGATCTCTGTCCAAATTTTGGAACTCTCCAAATCTTGTGAGATCTCAGGCCCAGTCAGTGAGATCCAGGGGCAAATCGCTAGATTCTTGCTAGTCACTATTGAAGAATGACTGGACTGGTGTGTTCTCTGGACTGGTAACTGCTAGGATAAGAGGAATATCATTTGGTCTTTGGGGCTGATGTGCTGAAACCCATTTCTAGAGCTCATGGTTCAGTCATTTATCCAGGATTCAATGTCCTCACTCAAAACAGCCTCCTTTTCCATGGCTGGAGACCTTGGATTGTACACCTACACTCTCATTTCCAAGGCGGTTTACTGGGATATAGGGAAGTTCTGAGTACTTTGTACCTATATGACTTGGGGAACCAGAAACATTGCCTCAGTCTTACCCATATATTGGCACCTGTCAGAGATGCTGTACCATTTATCTCATACCATGTTGGAAATGACTGGGTGTGTTGCTTTTAGAGACTTACAGCCTGCCCTTATGTTAATCAGCTAGGGCTGCCATAACAAAATACCACAAACCGGGTGGCTTAAACAACATAAATTTATTTTATTATAGTTCTGGAGGCTGGGAAGTCTGAGAGCAAGGTGCTAGCAGATTTGGTTTCTGGTGATAGCTCTCTTCCTTTCTTGTACTCAGCTACCTTCTTGCTGTGTACTCAAATGGGCTTTCTTCTTTGTGCATATGCAGAGAGAAGGAGAGAAAGAGAGCAAGAAAAAGTGAGAGTGAGAGAGCAAGCAAGAAAGCAAGAGTGTGAGATCTTCCTCTTCTTATAAGTCCACAAATCCTATCTGACTAATGCCCCACCCTATGGCCTCATTGAAGACTCTATCTGCAAATACAGTCACATTGAGGGTTAGGGATTCAATATATGAATTTGTGTGTAGGAGGGACACAATTCAGTCCATAGTATCTCTATACTTGAGAAAATGGAGTACTAGGCTTGATACCTTCAATCTGCTACATAATTAGATATCTCTAGAGATCCCTCCCCCCCCCACACACATAGAAATACATAACTTGAAGTTCAGAATCAGGTAGAGAAGGGAGTTGGGGTTGTGGAAAAGTAAACTGATATCTGACTTTATCCAAGTGGCTCCATCTTGTTCTCTCCAGAATCCCCTAGGATATGAGAACAAGAATTCTACTTTCTGTCTGTCAAGTTCTTCTCTCTAGCGTGACTGGGTCAAAGGAAACAATCTTCAGGTTTTCTACCTACTCAGTATCATATATTGCTTTTTATTAACCCAATCTCATGATTACAACTTGATGGCAAGATGTGAGAGAGAGACTGGCTTACCAATAAATAAACCTAATTTAGGAGGTATTTCAAAAATATTTTACCTACGAAGAGAAGTTTATCATTCTTCCTTAATTACACTTCTCCATGGGGAAAAAAAACAGAATTTATTGTCATTGTTTTTGTTTTCCTATACAAAAACTGAACACAATGAATAGGATTATGATTGTCTTTTATATAATCTACTAGATTGGAATCAAGTAAAATTTATGTAGAAGCATGAGCTACTATACTGTAGACTAATACAATGTTCTATGTCAATTATATCTCAATAAAGTTGGGGAAAAAAGAGCAGCTCTGGGTCTAATAAACATGAGTTAAATTTTGGATCTTCCACCAAAGAGTTGTGTGACTTCAGAAATTTTCTAAATCTCTAAAACTCTAATGATAGGTTTTTTCTTGTGGTATTATTTTGCATGTTAATGATACATTGCATATAAGTGCCCTAACTTGTGTCTGGACCACATTAAACACTCGAAAAATGTTACCTATAATTATTAAGCTTCATGTACAAGTTGGAAGTACTTTCTAGGCCTAACCTTTATATAATATATAGTACATATATTTAGTTTTTTGAAACTATATGTAAGAACTAATATTTCCATACTTTCTAAGTGGGACCTAATATTATTTAATTTTTGTTGTTTTATAGTAAATAATGTTTCTTGGCATTGACAAAACATTAAAAAAACTTGTCAGAGTAGCATTAATACCTTAACAGATAGATGGTTTATAAGTATTTTCTTCCATTTTATAAGTTTCCTTCTCATTTGGTTGATGGTTTCCTTTGTTGGACAGAAGCTTTTTAGCAAAAAGTTTTTATCTGCAGTCAAAACAAGACATTCTAGAAGGAGAAACACTGATCCAGCAAAGTGTACCAAATTTGAAATTTTATATTTACAGCTTTATATTTTGGACTTAAACTGAGCAAGGGTTTTCCTCCTGTCAAATATAAATATCCACAAAACTTAATAAGTTAAACCTTATCATTCATTCATATGTTAGTATAATTGGATTAGTTTCTTTCTTTTTTTTTGTTATGTTATGTTAATCACCATACGTTACATCATTAGTTTTTGATGTAGTGTTCCATGATTCATTGTTTGCGTATAACACCCAGTGCTCCATTCAGTACGTGCCCTCTTTAATACCCATCACCAGGCTAACCCATCCCCCACCCCCTCCCCTCTAGAACCCTCAGTTTGTTTCTCAGAGTCCATAGTCTCTCATGGTTCGTCTCCCCCTCTGATTTGCCCCCCTTCATTTTTCCCTTCCTGCTATCTTCTTATTTTTTTTCTAACATATAATGTACTATTTGTTTCAGAGGTACAGGTCTGTGATTCAACAGTCTTACACAATTCACAGCGCTCACCATAGCATATACGCTCCCCAAAGTCTATCACCCAGCCACCCCATACCTCCCACCCCCCACCACTCCAGGAACCCTCAGTTTATTTCCTGAGATTAAGAATTCCTCTTATCAGTGAGATCATATGATACATGTCTTTCTCTGATTGACTTATTTCGCTCAGCATAATACCCTCCAATTCCATCCACGTCATTGCAAATGGCAAGATTTCATTCCTTTTGATGGCTGCATAATATTCCATTGTATATATATACCACATCTTCTTCTCCATTCACTTGTCGATGGACATCTTGGCTCTTTCCATAGTTTGGCTATTGTGGACATTGCCGCTATAAACATCAGGGAGCACATACCCCTTCAGCTCACTACATTTGTATCTTTGGGGTAAATACCCAGGAGTGCAATTCCTGGGTCATATGGTAGCTCTATTTTCAACTTTTTGAGGAACCTCCATACTGTTTTCCAGAGTGGCTGCACCAGCTTGCATTCCCACCAACAGTATTGGAGGGTTCCCCTTTCTCCTCATCCCCGCCAACATCTGTCGTTTCCTGACTTGTTAATTTTAGCCATTCTGACTGGTGTGAGGTGGTATCTCATTGAGGTTTTGATTTGGATTTCCCTGATGCTGAGCGATGTTGAGCACTTTTTCATGTGTCTGTTGGCCATTTGGATGTCTTCTTTGCAGAAATGTCTGTTCATGTCTTCTGCCCATTTCTTGATTGGATCATTTGTTCTTTGGGTGTTGAGTTTGGTAAGTTCTTTATAGATTTTGGATACTATTCCTTTATCTGATATGTCATTTGCAAATATCTTCTCCCATTCTGTCGGTTGTCTTTTGGTTTTGTTGACTGTTTCTTTTGCTGTGCAAAAGCTTTTTATCTTGATGAAGTCCCAATGGTTCATTTTTGCCCTTCCTTCCCTTGCCTTTGGCGATGTTTCTAGGAAGAAGTTCCTGTGGCTGAGGTCAAAGAGGTTGCTGCCTGTGTTCTCCTTTCGGATTTAGATGGACTCCTGTCTCTCATTTAGGTCTTTCAACCATTTTGAGTCTACTTTTTGTGTGTGGTGTAAGGAAATTGTCCAGTTTCATTCTTCTGCATGTGGCTATCCAATTTTCCCAGCACCATTTGTTGAAGAGACTGTCTTTTTTCCATCGGACATTCTTTCCTATTTGCCAAAGATTAGTTGACCATAGAGTTGAGGGTCCATTTCTGGGCTCTCTATTCTGTTGCATTGATCTATGTGTCTGTTTTTGTGCCAGTACCATACTGTCTTGATGATTACAGCTTTGTAATAGAGCTTGAAGTCCGGAATTGTGATGCCACCAGCTTTGCTTTTCTTTTTCAACATTCCTCTGGCTATTCAGGGTCTTTTCTGGTTCCATACAAATTTTAGGATTATTTGTTCCATTTCTTTGAAAATGTTGATGATATTTTGATAGGGATTGCCTTAAATGTGTAGATTGCTCTAGGTAGCATTGACAACTTCACAATATTTGTTCTTCCAACCCATGAGCATGGAACATTTCTCCATTTCTTTGTGTCTTCCTCAATTTCTTTTATGAGTATTTTATAGTTTTCTGAGTACAGATTCTTTGCCTCTTTGGTTAGATTTATTTCTAGGTATCTTATGGTTTTGAGTGCAATTGTAAATGGGATCAACTCCTTAATTGCTCTTTCTTCTGTCTTGTTGTTGGTGTATAGGAATGCCACTGATTTTTGTGCATTGATTTTATATCCTGCCACTTTACTGAATTCCTGTCTGAGTTCTAAGAGTTTTGGGGTGGAGTCTTTTGGGTAATTAGTTTCTTTCTTAAGAATAGGTTTCCTGAATCAAGTAAAGGATGAAAAGAGTATCAGGTCATTTAATTATAGGAAGAATTTGATTGTGAAACTGGTATCATAAAATGGTGAGAAACCCACAGATATATTTTTTTTTAATGTGGATGAGGCTTGGAAGACAAGGACCAGCACTAACCTCAATAAACCCAAACCTAGAAAATTAACTAGATGCTTAAATGTTCTTCCAGCTTGTTAGCACTATAAAATATAGCTATGGTTTCCATTTTATTTTGGTGGTTTATTTTTGGGGGGTGGAGGAGGCATACAGTAGCACTATAAAATTATATCACTTTTATTCTTTGTCCCAATATTTTACATTCTTTCTTAGTCCTTCTACCTCCCTACCTGTCCTCCATCATATTAGTGGGTCTAGTGGGTATAATAAATTACCTCTCTGTGAATCACCAAGTTTATTGCTTAGGTCCTGATCTCTGTCATGCTTCCACTGATCATGGCATTGCCTCCTGTGTCCCAAGCAAGCCTTTAAAGCTGGTCTGACAAGTATCTCAGCAAAGGTTGTTTTAATTTAGAACAAGTTTAATTAAGACTCTCAGTAGAGAAGCCCCATAGGCCTGCCTAGAAACTTACTAATGTGAAATGCAATTATTGTGATATCATGGGAATCAGAAGCAAGCAAATAGACAAAACTGTCAGGAATTATAACATACCATATAGCTAGTGATTATCCAATAAGATTGAATAAGAATATTAGTAAGGAAGAGTTACTACTTAACCTAAAGACTCTTGAATATTAGAGGGATGAAGTAGGGAATGATTTATGAAAGGACATGCTTAGGAGAATGAATTTCAACATTTTTTGAAAAAGTAGTAAAATTATATGAAAATTATATGAAATAATATGTTAATACTAGGCTTTGATACTATAGGAAATATATGTGGGGAGAAAGAAGCCCATAACAGGTTATATCTCTTTGATTCTCACAGGCAGGAATGATGTGTTTTACCAAGGTCATACATGGGAGAAAACTCTACTCTGATCACTGATACATGTGGTGGTGAAAGGAAGAACCTACTCTCCAATCTTCACATGAAGCACTTCCTAATTTTAAAACTTAGTCTCAGTTCTAGAGAGTGAAAGAACAGACTACTAGAATTGAAGAATGTTAAATTATTTTCTCCCCACTTGACTAGCATAGGCTTAGGTGTTTGTTTCCTAAAGTATGGTAGTGTATTTTTGCACCCAACAAAATAGAACACAGAAAACAATACATTCATTCCCCAAATAAAATATAAACATTAACCAGCTTATCTAAACCAATTTGCACTATTTATTTTTCAAATCATGTCACATGAATCTGTTTTTCCTTATTTTCCTCCCTTTGTCAGCATTCTCCTTCTCCCCACACATCGGTTCCTTGAAGCAAAGAATTTGTATAAGCTGCTTTCAGTATTTCTACAAATAGTTGTTTGACCTTGCTGCTTTTCTGAACATAAAAGTCTTATTCTCTGTAGAACTGCTGGCAGTATGAGAAACTATCAGTCAATTTTACAGATGCTACAAACACTTCAATTCACTACGAAGTTAAGAGTATCATAGTAAATCTCGCATTATAGTTTTATTTTCAAATAATTGACTTAGGAGCAAGGATTATTTAGGCCCATCTCTTGCAAGCAGTTGGAATCATGGATGAAAGTAACCCAGAGGACATTAGTGACAAGTGTCATAGCCTGAATTTCCAGGATACAGCTTAGGAAGTGTAAAATATTGTTATTCAGTACTGGGCTAAAGTATATTTTAGGGGAGACATTCACATAGTAGGGTAAGAATTATTTTTCCTATCAGTGATATTTGCCCCCATAGTCTATATCAGGAAAGATAAATTTAAAATTTCTAACCCAAATCTCATAGTTTTGTAAGAATATGAATTATTCCTTCTTTATTAAAGATTTTATTTATTTGACACACAGAGAGAGATAGAGAGCACAGAGAGGGAGAACCAGGGTACACCCTGAGTAAGGAGCCCAATGTGGGGCTCGATCCCAGGACCCTGGGCTCATGACCCGAGCTGCAGGCAGCTGCCCAACTGACTGAACCACCCAGGTGCCCCAAATTATTCCTTTTTTAAAACACTTTAGAAAATATTGAGTTTGCTAGTTTATTTTTAAAAGTAAAAAACAACTAGTGTGGATGGTTCTATTAAGTCTATGCATAAAATAACCATCATCAGTCTATTCCTACAATATCCAAGGACACATTTATTAAATGCTTCTCTTAATTTAAAAATCAAATTACATGTGATGGCATTCTTTTTCTTATATCTGAGTGTAAATTCAGTATAAAAGAGGGAACTTGGATGCTTCTGTGACACAGAACATATGAAATAGCCTTAAGTTATGTATGTATCACCTTATACTTATCTATGAAGACTCACAAATGCAGCATCTCCCTGCAGCTATCAATTATATCACATTGCTTCTCTCTGACATTTCTCTCCATTGTGTGAATATTTTATCCATTTTCATACCTCTATTTTATTTGCTCCACTTAAAATATCTTTCATATCACTTCAAACTTCTTTCTCAACTAGAAAGTGAATTTATTTTTTAATGTGCAGTTCATATAATTTGTCCTCTGAAGAACTTTCTCAACTTACATTCACATTAACAGAATTAATCCACTGTACACCATGACCTATTCTGCTGGAGAGAGGGGAAGAAGAGTGCATCTATTTTATCAGTCATCCTATTGTTTTGTTATTATTTATTTTTGTACCTGTCACCTCAAGTAGAATGTGAGCATCATGAATACAGAGATAATTTTATTAATATTATATTCTCAGTACCTATTAAATACCCTGGCACAGAGTAGGTACCTAGTAAAAAAGGTCAATGAATTAATAAATGGGAAATTGAATGCTGTTTTGCTCTGGTGAGTAAAATTAATAGTCCCTTAAGCAAATCATGATTTAGAAGGGAAATGTATTGATGAAAAAGAAGCCTTGTCTATTTCAAAGGCATATATAACTAACATTGCCATTTCCTCTACTTTAAATATGATTTGTGACCTTGTAATTATAATGCAGCATATAGTATAACAAGCAGAGAAAGTTTTCTTGGTAACTGTGCTTAGAAATATTTGGTACATGAATAGCTGTTGATTTTGAAAAATTTAGATTTAGTAAAAATACTGTGAATTTATTTTTGTCAAGTGCAGTTCTCTTTCAACAGGTATTATTTACATACATACTGTGTTCCAGTCAGTACTACTTAGTTATCTTTAATATATGTTGAAACAAACTGTCTAATTTTCCTATTAAGTCTAATTTGAAATTAGTTCTGACAGTATTCACATAAAACATACAGAATGTATCTTTAACTGGAACACTGAAAGAGATTAAAATATAGGCCTCTTTAAAAAGTAGCAATGAGGGGCTCCTGGGTGGCTCATTTGGTTGAGTGTCTGACTTCTGGTTTCAGCTCAGGTAATGATGTTGAGGTAGTGGGATCGAGCCCCACGTCAGGCTCCACACTCAGCATGGAGTCTGCTTGAGATTCTCTCTCTCCCTCTGCCCCTCCCCCGTTCTTTATCTCTAAAGAATAAGTAAAATAAAATGTAGCAATGATAAGCAATAAACAGCATCCTAAAAAAAGGGGGGGTCTTCTTCAAACTCTTCAAGGGAGAGTTGGAGGAGATTTCTTATTGGAAATAATGTTGTCTGATCAACTGATGAAATAGCCAAAAGGATATCAGTGTGCTGTTTGGTAGGTTCTCCTTCAGCATCCTAGCATCCTAGTAAGGGCCCAAAGTGATCCAAAACAGAGAAAAGTCCTCTGTTTCCATATAGCAACTTCTCACTGCTTATTATATAACAAGGCTCTTGTTAATGAAAATTTATTTTTGTGTAGTTTACATTGGAGAGTTGTGTACTTCCTGTCATATAGTAAGCCATTTCTGACTATAGCCTCAGATAAGAATCTCTAGATGTGTGCATAGAATTATATGGAAATGCTAATGGAATTACACTGAAATGCCAGTAGGCAAACTTCACTCAAACTGAATGTGATTCACTAACATCTTCTTATATTAGCATATGCCTACACCCCCACACCCCGCAAAACACCTTAACTATGTTAGTGAGCAGAGGAAGTTTATAGATTAATTGTATTTAGTTCCACAATTTCAAAAAAACTCAATTTCAACAAGCCAAAGATGTGAAGGAAATAAGAATAAATAATGTCTGGCTGTTTTGACATCTCTGACATCATGTTGTTCTCTATGTTTTGACATGAAAAAGTAGATCATATTTGCAGTATTCATTATCCCAATTAGCAGCAGATAATCTTGGTAACAGAGTGATTCTTGCTTTACACACAATTCAAAGCATTAAGACCCGACATTCTAAGGCTAGGCCCATATGTGGCATCTTGTATTAAAATCTCTTTTCATTGATGTTATCCACCAACAAGGGCCAAGGTATTATATAAGATCTCACAGGAGGATTACATGTTTGTTTCCTATGAAAAATTTGATGTATTAAATATAATTTTATATATATTTTATATACACTGAAATATAAAAATATTAACATATATTTTAATGTATTTTAATTATATATTTGCTAGAACAGAAATACACTAGAGCAGGTATTTCTTTTTCTGTCTTGTTAATTCCTACAACCCCAGTGCCTACAAGAATGTTTGGAATACAGTGGTTGTTATTAATACATGTTTTCAAATGAATGAATGTATAAATAATTGTAAATATCTTAGCTTGAAATCAGTACCATTCAAATTATAGGACCTATCTTTTTTTCAGCCTCAGCACTCACAGCAACTTCAAGTATCAGATATGGAAGTAAGAATATTTTTCTATCTTGTACTGCTTTTTTATGATCCCTCCAAGACATTTTATTTAGTATTAACTTTATGCTTTTGTATGTTTCATCCCCCAATTGGATTTCCTTCACTCTTCATCTCTACAGATCTATGTATCTTCTCCCCTCAAAAATCTGGCCCAATACTCTAGTGCTCTAGTCATTCTTCCTTATACTTTCCTGGTGAATCCTCTCAGTATGTCTATTCTATTGTGGTTTTTTTGTTTTGTTTTGTTTTTTGTTTTTATTAAGAGTAGATGGCTTGATAAATGTTCAATCATAATTCATTAGTCTAAACTGTATATTATCGGGGCGCCTGGGTGGCTCAGTTGGTTAAACTGTATATTACCAACTAAATAGGAAGACCCCTCAGAGGAGGAATCAGCCCTTTTTTACATAACACCACTTTAGTTTTACACCTAGTAGCATTTGCCCCTCTGAGTTAACATATACTGTATGTTAACTAACACCTTTACATTAGCTTTTGTTTCCCTTCTTTCTCTTTCCCTAGGATCCACTCTACCTTACTGTTCTGCCTTTTTTTCTAGCTTTTTTCTTTCCCTCTGTTCACTTTTCACCTATCCTCCTCAAAACATGACATGTTTTAAAATACTTCAAAGATAAAATGTATTTTTTCCACTAAAGATGTAATGCATGTTTACTATATAAATTTGTAAAGCACATAAAAGATAAATATTACTAATAGTTTCATTGCTAACAATATCCCAGATTATTTCTTCCATATTTTCAATATGATGTTTAAAAACAAAAGACAGCTGAAGTCATTCTCTATCTACATTAATTGTACCTGGGATGGTGAAATTTTTTTCAAATTAAAAATTGTCATTATTGCTTCCTAACCTCTAAAGTGTGCATGTCTAAAGCCATTCTATTTATCTTAAAGAGAAAACCAAGAAACAGACTGTTAACTACGGAGAACAAACTGATGGTTACCAGAGGGGAGATGGGTGATGGGGATTAAGGAATGCACTTATGATGAGCACAAGGGGTTGGGGTGTTGTATGGAAGTGTTGAATCACTATATTGTATACCTGAAACTAATATCACACTGTATGCTAACTAACTGGAATTTAAATTAAAACATTAAAAAAAGAATAAACTTGGGCACCTGGGTGGCTCAGTTGGTTAAGCGACTGCCTTCGGCTCAGGTCATGATCCTGGAGTCCCAGGATCGAGTCCCGCATCAGGCTCCCTGCTCGGCAGGGAGTCTGCTTCTCCCTCTGACCCTAACCCTCTCATGTGCTCTCTCTCATTCTCTCTCTCTCAAATAAATAAATAAAATCTTTAAAAAAATAAAAAAAAATAAAAAAGAATAAACTTGAGGGCAGTATTTTTTATCTTAAATTTTATACACTATTTTTTTATGTATAACATTTTTTAAGTAATTTTATTTTGTTAGTCACCATACATTACATCATTAGTTTTTGATGTAGTGTTCCATGATTCATTGTTTGCATATAACATCCAGTGCTCCATGCAATACGTGCCCTCCTTAATACTCATCACCAGGCTAGCCCATTCCCCCACCCCCCTCCCGTCTAAAACCCTCAGTTTCTTTCTCAGAGTCCATAGTCTTTCATGGTTCATCTCCCCCTCCGATTTCCCCCCCTTCATTTTTCCCTTCCTACTATCTTCTTCTTTTTTAATCAAAATTCTTATTTGTGTTCATATAGCATTGGGGGAAGAAGGAGAAGGTAAGGCTGTGAGTTACTTAATGCTGATTATTAATAATGAATTATTCCTTGTATTTTCTAAACCAATTTACATTTTATGCTAACATCATGTTACGATATTTTCTTTAGAATTAATGGATCTCTTTTAATAAATTGTAAAATAGTCTTATTGTTCTTTACACATTAACTTTTTCTGTGTGAGGAAGTCTTTTGATATATAGGCAATTTTTTATCAAGGTATATATAGAGTTCAATAATAGCTATTTAGGGTGTTTAGGGTGTGGTTATTCACTAAGGTATGACAGAAAAGGTCACTACAAGGTGAGTTCAAGAAATCATTGTATTTTATTTAGTACAGCTGACCTAGAAGATTTTTTAAAATAGAGTATGTTCCTATGTCAGTGGTTAGGTGATTCATTAAAGGAAAACATATTCCTCTTCTCAGTTTAATGTCACCTTCTGGAGAATTGTCCCTTATTTGACCCCGATATCAGAACTCTTCTTCCATCAGAAGACCTAAATAGGAATTGGAACATGATGATGGACTCTTCATTTTAGCCACCAGTTACCGTGCCTCTTTGTCTTTTGACGTTAATCCTATTTCCTAGTTTCTATATGTTTGGCTCAATGGGTTGTTGAGTTTTATGCTCTCTTGCTCATATCCTTTTGCAGATTTTTCTTTCCTGAACAAAGCAATAATAAAAATACTTCTGGGATTTTTTGTCAGACATTACTTTCAACTTCCACATAAATCAGAAAATATCTTTACCTTTGTTACACCTTATCTCTGAACTTAGATTGCGATTTTGAATGTCTGCAGGGCACTTAAAGCTTACTTTCATAGACTAAGGATGTTTGAAAAGCAGATCTGCTGGTTCTGAAAAAAAGTTGTAGCTAGAGGCCCAAGATCACTGGAGGAATAGGTTGTCTGAAGGCTTACCAAACCAATAGAGTGGGGTCAACTTATTTTATAACATCCTTCACCAGAATCCCAGGATCAGGTGAAAATTTTAGGTTGGAAATTTTTAAATGTGTCTTTCTTTCTAAGAATTTCTTCAAATAAAAAAAAATGATCTTCTAAATGACCATTTTCTACTCCACAATGAAAAATTAAAAAAAAAAGAGCCCCCTAAAATTAAAAAAAAAAAAAGCCTCCCTAGTTCTATATGACCTAATAGTTCCATTTATTCTTGCTTTCCAGGAACCTATGTTTCAGCCAACTGTTACATGATCTTCCAATATAGGTGTATGGATCATGATAGAATAAAAACTGAAAGCTACCAACAATATCCCTTAAAGAAACCTAGAGATCATCCCTATCATCATGTTGATTGTAATCACTGGGAACCTTGAAGGAAATTCTCTCATTTGAACCGCATGAACTGCAGAGAACTGGCCATGCTCCAGAAAGCATGTAACTGCAAATATGCTTATGCAACCATGTTAATAGCAGTGGGGGTAGGGATGTTGTATATATGAGATGGGAAAACTTACCGAGGTAAAGTTTATAATGTCAAATTGCCCCAAACTATAGATACAACTTGGGAGATGACATATGCTTTTGTTATTTTCTATCCAGATGCCTGGTTATAATTATGCTACCAAGTACCCTTTTTCTAAGAATATTCCTTGCCATGCTAAAAACCAATCAAAACAGTCCTTCATCTGATATATTTGCACTTACCACGTGATTTTTTTTGATAATATAAGGCAGCATCACTGCCTTCAGTCCCCATCAGTGGGTAAGTCAGGGTGACTACACTATTCGTGCCACTAAGTAAAGAGAACATTTGCACCAAGGAGTTTATTTATTTATAGTCAGACTGCACTCTTTATAGGCAGTGAACAGTCAATTGAAAACCTAGGCAACTGGTGCATTATTCAGTAACTAGTTCCCTTTCCATTTTGCAGTTACTATTTATAATATGGCATTGGATTTTTAGCTCCATTTAAAATAATAATAACACTTTGGGGTGCCTGGGTGGCTCAGTCGTTAAGCGTCTGCCTTCGGCTCAGGTCATGATCCCAGGGTCCTGGGATCGAGCCCCGCATTGGGCTCCCTGCTCGTCGGGAAGCCTGCTTCTCCCTCTCCCACTCCCCCTGCTTATGTTCCCTCTCTCGCTGTCTCTCTCTGTCAAATAAATAAATAAAATCTTTAAAAATAACAATAATAATAACACTTTGAACATTTAATAATGACTAATACAATGTCCTGACATTACCCAGACTATATCATATTACACCTAAAAATATATTTCATATAAAAATGTCATTTAATGAAATATTTTGTTTTCGTAAACAATATTTTATATACATTCTAAACAATTTTCCTTCTACCCAGAAATGATTCCATTTTATTGTATACAGTTTTTTCTCCAGACCCAGGTGTTTAATCTTAAAAGAGAAACCTATGAAATGATTATATAAAAATTAATATGATTTTATGAACATGTTTTTCAAATTCTGAATATCATATTTCTCTTTTCAAAATTTTGCCTAACATACAAATACTTTATGCACAAAGTGGATGCATTTAAGTTATAATTAACATATTTTGAGCTCTAAGGATGCAAATGACTACTGTCAGTTTTAATTAGCCAGAAGCAGATTGTTAGTCCATGCCTCATACTGTCCTTGCAGATAGTCTAAGGAAACAATAAGGCTTTCTAAATTACCCACTTTCCTAAATTTGCATATTCTTTGCACAAGGATTCATTTGTACTGGTTAAATCGAGTGCCTACCACCATATTGACGTGCAATGCTCTTACACACACACACACACACACACACACAGTGACAAACACATGGGTTCATATTTATTCTCTGTTCCCCAAACTCATAAAACTGACAATTACTGAGTTAAAATCATTTTGAATATTTGAAATTACAATAAGACTTGTGTAGTTTAAAAAATATATATTTTAAAAATATATATATATATATATATATATATATATTTGTATAGTTTGTTGAAAGGGCAAATTGTTCAAAAAAACACAGAGCATGTAAGGGACCTTGGATAAAATACTGGAGGAAGGAAGGAAAGGAGAATGAGGTAAAACTAAGCAAAACGGTTTATTTCATAATTTTTCCTCAGATCAGACCTTAGAGATGAGGTACAACTGGTAATATGTTCAAGCTATTACTTCTTTTGAACTGTGTATGATTTTTCAGTCTGCAGGTCCATAACTGAAACTCAGAATGTGAACTAAAATACCATACTGTACCTTTGAATAGTTAATTTGTTTTCTTTTATATGTGAAAATAGCAGATGGAAGTCTACCATTTACTTCTTTTACTGTCTAGGGAAAAAGACTTCCTGACCTAATTGGAGATTTCCAGCTCTAATGCCCTCATGAGTTAAGCTTCGGCTAATATTGTTGAAGAATGAAATATTGCTTCATTTTTAAATTTCTTTGCTTTCACTGATTTGATACTACTATAATGTCTTTTTAAATGTACTTTTAGTATGTTAATATCATTAAGATAACTGACTGGTTGTTAAAAATTAGAGCACTGTGGAATAAAAAAATTTGATCTATGATTATGTCAATTCTATTTATAATTTAGTCATTCAGAACTCAGTAATGATATGTTATTCAGCAAAACTATTGTTCCTAGTTTCAGGTCTCATTGTATTTTTCCACTTTTGGTGAAAAGCATCATTTTGTTCTTATTTTTGTTCTAATAAGGACTAGATTATGTCTATGAAAATACTTCCCTGGATGTATAATTCATCCCTTTAAATAACAGAAGACTAGAAAATAGCTCTGCTTAGAGAAAAGATTATCATGGAGGTTATAGGGCATTTTGGAGAAGATATAGAACTTTCACTGCTCTGACATTTCTTGTGCTGAATCGGATAAACTTGCATTTCAATCAAAGCAGATCATCACATAATTTCAGGGTATATATACTTGAGATAATTAAAGCATATAGGCAAAGGACTCAGGGAGATGGTTTTAAGTACTTCTTGCCCAAAAATTCTGTGATATAGAATATCTTTTGGATATTCTTATAATTAGTATTATGTCATATTATCCATACATTAATAATGTAACATATAATAATATTCACATATAAATATATCTTATATATCTCAAATGTATTACTTTTTCACTAAAATTTATAATTATATAACACCCCTCAAACCTCCCAAGCTTCTGTAGTCTGCAAAAACTTTCTAAATCTCACAGACCTTCTCAGGTTAATAGCTACTTAAATGTGGTATCATGGCTCAAATCTGCATAGCCTGTTTTTCATTCTACTATATCATGCTGTTTCCCCCATTTTCCTGCATCTTAGCAAACTGTCAAATCTCTTTCCTCCTTTTATTCCTCTTCTAGGTAAAACAAACAAACAAATATTTTAGCCATAAGAATTGGCTTTAATATTAGTAGAGAAAGACTAAAAGCCTGTCTCATTTGCTCTTTCCTGGCCCTGCTTTTACCACCTGTAATTCCTACCATGCAGCTTTTCCTGGCTTAAGATATATTACTTGGGAGGAGTAACACAAAACCATAATATTATCACCTATTAACATCCTAAATCAAAGTATCTCTTCAGATTACATAAATTTATTCATTTTCTATTACTGCATAACCCATTACCACATTTACTGACTTAAAACAACACAAATTTATTACTTCATGGTTCCCTTAAGTCAGGTTCCTGGGTCAACTGAGTTACCTATGTTCAACATCTTCTCACCAGGCTGAAATCAGAGTTAATAAGGGTCTGAAATCTTATCTGGTCCTTGAGGTCATCTTCCAAGCTCATGTGGTTTTTGGCAGAATTCTGTTTTTGAGGATGTAGTAGAACTAAAATTCCCATTTTCTTCCTGGCTGTTAGCTGTGGGTCATCTCATTTCCTGCAGGCCACAAGCCATTTCCTCCCACATGGACCTCTCCACATGACCATTTTTTGTTTTTTTTTTTTCCTTCAAAGCCAGCAGGAAAATCTCTCACTTGCTTCAAGTCTCTAGTTTCAAGACGAGCACAGTCCCTTTTCTGGCTCACCTGATTGAGTCAGGCCTACCCAGGATGATCTTCCTTTTGATTAATTCAAAAGTCAACTGATAAAAGGACATTAATTCCACCAGCACAGTTCCTTGACCTTTGTCATATTATATGACCTAATCATAAGAGTAAAATCCATCATATTTCCAATCCTTCCCAACTCAAGGGGAGGGGATTGTTCATGGTATGTATGCCAGGTGGCAGAATCTTGGGAGTCATCTGAGAATTTTTCAGAATTGTGCTAATCACAATAAATATTTACATAGCAATGAGGAGATAAACAATGGGTGATTAAAGGGGAAAGATGAGTAGCATACATATGTTTAGGAAAGACGGCTCTGAGACAAAACCTTACTTGCTGACACACATAACTAAAGTCAACCATGCTTTAAATAACTAGCTTTTTTGTGAATCTTCTCTAAGTTCTTTGCCTAATTACATTAAATGAATACTTATTAAAAGGAAGATATTTATAAGCACCCACTGTGTATTTTCACAAATTTATCTTATTTAATCCCCACAAAGACTGGAAAGGAAATACATTTTTGTTATTTTAGGAAATTATGCTTATAATATGCTCAAAGTAAAATATAACCAGTTTAAGAGAGTAGAGCTAGATTTTAACTCAAGTCTTATGCTTGTAAGTCCACTACATTTCTACTAAACCAAAGGTCTCTCAACTTACTTTGTATACTGGGCATCACTAGCACAGTTAGGGTATTATCAGTGTATGGTATAATCTTTACCCTTATGGAACATAACACATAATTGGCCATACATGGCCACAAGAAAACATATATAATAATGCAAAATACTTTAAGAATGTATAAAATGAACACTAGTTAAGTCACAGATATGTTTGTAGTAGCACAGAATACAAAGCGTAACTTTATTATAACTTTCATTTTCTTCTTCTGTTCCACAGTAGACAATGAGTTACTTGAGAACAGGAACCAAATCAAATTCTGTTTTGTATTCACAAAAGTTAGCACAGAACTTGGGATGTAATAACAC
This sequence comes from Mirounga leonina, assembly GCF_011800145.1. NCBI lineage: Eukaryota > Metazoa > Chordata > Mammalia > Carnivora > Phocidae > Mirounga > Mirounga leonina. The sequence goes on along the minus strand of NW_023270175.1, from coordinate 16,358,840 downwards.
AATAGGCTTTCAACTAATGTTTGTTAAGAATTAATTAATTATTTTCCCTACAGATTAATTTTGTATTTGTTATAATGACAGTAATTTTTATTGAGCATGTTCTTTTCTAGCAGAGGTATTAGGTTATACTTAGAAACTAATAAGTTTTAGCTGATATTTAGAAAGAGAATTTAAAATTTAGAATATATTTCTCTGAAAGAAATATTAAATAAAAAAATAAGAAAAAAATATATTCATTTTTCATTCAGCCCCATTTTAGATAGTAATAAACCAAAGATGACTAATATGAGATTTCTGTCCTTGAGAGGCTTATATTCCTGTGGGAAGGAGAACAATAAACAGAAATTATGATAGAAATGAAGAATATGCGAATGGAATATCCACTATGGTAGTACTGAGGAAGAAGTGGCTAGCTTTGCTTGGAAGAGTATGAACAAATGTATCTCTGTCAGTCCTATGTCAGTATTTAATAGAAAAAGACAACACTACCTTAAGTAAATTAACATGGGTTGGGGTTTGAGAGCAAAAAAAAATGTGTTTCCTCTAAAACAAGGGAATCATAATTAGAAATTAAATGCTGAATACACATAGGGAAGTGTTCATTCAATTAGATGAAAATTATTTGAAATGACTCAGTTTTATTACTGCAATGGAGGACAGAGTAATGTAAGGATGGTAAAAATCCCATATATCAATCAATACATAATTTAATATATAGTATTATGCATATAAATAAATCATTCTATATACTAAAAGTTATAGAAAATTTTATAATACTGATTACTTAAATATTTTCCATGTGAAATGACAAAATTGTTAAAACTGTAATTAATCCTTGCTAATTGCAAATTTTTCAAAGTCGGATATATGGGAAGGTCTTTAGTAAAAGGTCATATAAATTGTATAATGAAAGTTAAATCAGATATCTACTAACTGTGAATATGACAGAAAAGCGATTACATGAAAATAAATGCACACATTGTTACTGATCTTAATGAGAGATATCTATTTTTATTCTGCAAATGTTTTTAGGATGTAATTAATCATTTTGTGAAATTATTTTCTTCTGAAAGCCAAAAGTAGATGTTTCTTTTCCCCCCTCTAACCATTCACCAATCTCATCTTATCAGATCACTATCTCTAGAATAGTCAGAGACAAAGCAACATATTTTATACACACTAAATGTGACTGTTATTGCTACAATATAAAAATAAATGTGTTTTTCTGTATCATTGATAGAAAGAAAAAATTAAAAATTATATTTGGATATAGTAAGTTTGGTTTGATCAAATAAAGTCCTGAGTATTAAATGCATAACTCCCTTGTTGAAACTTGAAAGAGTTATTTAAATAATTTACCCAGAAAGATAGTATTAGTTGGAATTATGACCAAACTCAAGAAGGGCTTAGTTGTTTTTACTCTTCTTTAACTTAATATCTAGCATATTACCTGGGAGTTCTCAATAAATATTTGGTTTAGTGAAGGGAAGAATGAATAAATGTGTTCTTAGCTGACCGATCCATAATGGGTTTTGGATTTGTTTAAAGAGTCAAGGATATCTTGGGCATATCCTCTAAGTTTAGGAGTTAAGTATATAAAGGATAATTACTTGTTCTAACACAAAATATTAGAACATTAGACTGACCATTTTCATTTCCATTGTTCATTTCCTATGTTATTAAGCTTTCAAAATGTTTCTGAAACTTAAGAGCAGTATAAGCATAGAATATGAAAATTATGCTGGCCCACCCCCCACAGACCAAGGAACCAATGTGAGAGTTCTAACAACTCCAAAACATGTCAGTTGTGGTTATAAATCTGGGGATCAAAATATGACCCCTAGGAAGTCTGTAGACCCAGTAGACAGACACACAATAGTTCAAATGTAGGAGGCAAATTTATTTATTGCCTGTATCTTCTATATACCCCCCACTCCAGACAGGAATCTATGATAATACTTTGGGTATCAACGTTGACTCATATCCTAGTGCAACAGTTCTTGAAATGTTGACTATTCCCTTTTTTCCCAGTGTAAAAACTACATGAGCAAACGGTCATAGGTCCCTTCAAAGAAGGAGTGGGGAAATGAATACCATAAATACTTGTGTTTCAGAGTTCTTCCTTATGGATACCCAGCATTCCCTTCAGTCAATTGGTCTTGGCCTGAGAGAATTGGCTCATTTTGCAAAACTAGGATCATGACTTTTTATTGAAGCAGCTGGCCTCAAACTCATAATCATCCATACTTGATTATTTTGGGGTATATAGATCGGGCAATACCCTGTTTGACTGCCCATCTATATTGCCCTTAGAAATACTGTGTTCTATTAATCATCTCTAATGTTCTCTGCAGGTCACGTTCTACAGGTCACCATTTTGACCTTGCCTCTTATTACACTATCATACCTACCTTGCTTCTGATGCTTACATACCACTACTTGCCAGCTATTATTTTGGGATTCTATCTTATTCATTTATATCAAAGTGAGTTCTATAACAGTATCTCCTACTCTCATCCCAGGACTTCAGGGGACAGCCATGTCTGAACTTCTTAACGATATTTGTGCCCCATCACCAGTGCATTCGTTACCACTTTGTCAATGGAATCACCTATAAAATACAATCACCTGGAGGAGTTTCTAAACTTACATAGTATATCCACATCAGTATGCCTCTTCTCTGAGCCTTTGATTCTTTCCTCACTGTTTTCCAGGTAAGTCCCTCCATTTCTACTTCACTTTGTGAGAGCTATTACTTTTTTCAAGCATACAAGAGGCCACCTAGTAGTGTATTAGCACCAATTCCCATTGTCCTTGTCAAGACATTATATCCTGTATTACAAGAGAATGCCCTTATCCTGATACACTCTTCCTTATCCAACTTTATATTTTGTCTCATTTGAATCAACACCCTCAGGGGCCAGCCTCATCATATATATATATATATATATATATATATATATATATA
>NW_023270175.1:16351455-16355772 GCF_011800145.1 Mirounga leonina | reverse complement strand
ATATATATATATATATATATATATATTCTGAGTTAATTCTGGTACACTTTGGCCAGATCTTGCAGCAATTTCAGTGTATAGAAAAGCCTCTTTTCTTCTTTTTTAAAAATATTTTTAATTTATTTATTTTAGATAGAGAGAGAATGAAAGAGAGAGAGCACCAGCCGGGGGACAAAGGAAGAAGGAGAAGCAGGCTCCCCACTAAGCAGGGAGCCCAATGCAGGGCTCAATCCCAGGACCCTGGGATCATGACCTGAGCCAAGGCAGATGCTTAACTGGCACCTCTTTTCTTCCTTAGAAGGCCCAAAACATCTTTGATTGATTTACATTGTAATTTGACTTTAATTATTGGCCTGTTCAAGGTAATTTTGAGATAGGACATTTTTTTTTTTAAAGAATTTTTTTTTAGTTATTCATTTGAGGCAGAGATTGAGAGAGAGAGAGAGAGCAGGAGCAGTGGGGAGAGGCAGAGGAAGAGGGAGAAGCAGACTCCCTGCTGAGCAGGGAGCCCAATGTGGAGCTTGATCCCAGAACCTGGAGATCATGACCTGAGCTGAAGGCAGACGCTTAACCATCTGAGCCACTCAGGCACCCCAGAGATAGGACATTTTCAAGTATACCAATGCAGATGTTCCTATTCCAAGTCTTGAGAATACAACCTTTCCCAATCAAGGCCCTGACTGGCATATCAGACATGCCTAGGATGAGAATTCAGCCTTTTTCTGGAGTTCTGAGACTCTTATAATTAAGTATTAGGCCTGATTCTCACCATTTTCTACCCTCCAGTTCCAGAAGACGAGAGTCTGTTTATATGCTGCCAAGGTTATTCTCTGGCTTTTATACTTTATCTTATATTGCTTATTAATCACCCTCAGCCTTTAACTGTCTTTCTCTAGACAGCACAGCAATCTTGTTGAAAAGTTCTTATAATTATTCTCCTTTACCATTCCTCATAAAAACTCTCAAATATTTGGGGTATCATGCCTTTCGGGGCATTCCCTTCCTTTAGTACTTCATCCCAGTCCATCACTTATCAAAAAAACTTAAGTACTGTACCACAACCACATGCCAGGGGCTATCAGTTATCCATCACTTTGTAGAGTCTGTTCCAAGGAGACTTCCTAATGTTCCTCTTTTATGTTAGGTTCCTCAGGAAACAGACTGAGGCACTCAGAGTTGTTTCCAGGAGATTTATTAGTTACAACACTTATGAGAGGGGAGGGAAACAGAATTGAGCAAAAGGGGAAGTAAAACAGGAAGTTACAACAGTGGCCTTGGCTGATCCTATAGGGAACTCTGGAGCTGAAATGGCCCTTCAGAACTCTTTCACACTGAGACAAACAGATCAGGACTTTATGCTCCATTACTGAAAAGTCATTGGATGTGAGCCGATCCCATGGAGGAGATAAGGCATTCAGTGAAATAGCTCTCTTTTGCTAAGGGCAATTCAAAGAAAGAGATTCAGGTGAGAGCCATTAGTCACAAACCCTCCAAATCACTGGGGTCATTACTGCCTCTTCCTGAAGGGGAGACCTGGGCAGATCATGTAGCACCCACTACACTTTCCCAGAAAAGATTTGCAATTTTACAGGAGCTTTCTGAAAGCTTTAGGCTTTAACACAATGGAAGAACTTATGATGGCAATTCTAAGAATTGGAGTAACTTGAAAGGAAAGAGAATTTCAGAACAGGTGTCACACTTGGTGGTCCTCAAATAGGTCAGGGTGTCCCTGCTCAGGTTGGAAGCTGGCCAGTGTTCCTGCCAGTTTTCTACATTATACAAACCCAATATTATGTAAAGTGTAATACAAACCTGTGGCTGCCATTTACGGGGTTTATATTGGAATATGCCTTGGATTTATATTAAAGTTTTTGCTGGAAAAAAAAGGCCCTGATCCTGATTACTGTGCTCCAAAGAGCTCCTTTGACTAGCCATCCACACAACCAGATAAAGCATGCTTCAGGCCCTCCTTAAAGTATTTCTTCTGCCCTTTCTGCTTGGAGTTGCCATATTTCAACTCACCATACAATAGCTACTACTTCATGTAATGATTTTATGAGAAACGATTATTAAAATTCCTGAGAGAGATTATATTTTTAAAAAGCAAAACTCAGAAAGATTGATAAACTGGACAAACTATGCTCCTTCTGAGTTGAATATATAATTAAAGAATTAGCTTTGCCCTTTAATGGAGCAAGGTGGTCCATCATAATTTAAGAACTAGTAGGAAGAAGGAAACAGAAGCTAATTTTAATGTGTGAATAATAATTAGAATCCTAAATTTTTCCCATAAAATTCAAGAAATCCTCACTATTTGTCTTTATTTTTTCTTAGTTCAAATAATATCTCACAAATATTAAGTAATTTGAAAAATCTTTGCTATGGCAATATGGTTATTCAAGTGAAAAATAGCACTTTAAGGGACTTCCAAGCCCACAATGAAATGTTTCTTATAACAATCTCCTCACCGTTAAATTGGATTCACTTTCAAGTCAGTCTCCTTTCAGGCAAAATTACCACATGTAATTAGCTTACACAGAGGCTTGCTCTAGCCAAATTAGTCTGTCACTTTATATACAAAGTATATTCTAACGTGAAGGGTCAGAGACCCTCATAATTATAACTGCAAAAGATTTCTCTAATGATAATAATACCCTTGCCTTTAATGGGACTGAATTTTAGTTTTAACTAAGGTCTAGTAAACCCAGAGGTAATGTATGGTTGAGGAATGGGGTGGGTAGAATTGAGTGCATTTCTGAAACAATTTATTCCTGACCTTCTTCTCTATGGTTTTATCCAGGATGGCTTGTTACAGATTATCCTTTCTCTTTCTTTCTATGTTATGAATAGTTTACAAAATCAATAAACAATGACTATAGAAAGTCCACAGCTGTTTAACACAAGCTTTCCTAAATTTCTGACTTGAACAAAAATTCTTTGAGAATAACTGACAGAAAGAAGTTGAGTATTTTGTGAGGAAAAACAATGCAAAGCATGGAGAAAGCAGTGTGGGAATAGTTGAATGGTAACTCTGTAAATAGAAATATTTCTGAAGCAGATCATACATTAAGTGGAACAAGCAAGACATGAAATAAAAACATCCTATCAAAGCTGTGGAACTTTTACTTTCCAGTCAACAATGGGTAGCCCTTCTGAAAGTTTTCCCCTTTTGGAGAACTGGCAATATTTGCCAAGAAAGAATATATATTTAAAACAGGAAAGGAGATGGGCGCCTGGGTGGCTCAGTTGGTTGAGCGACTGCCTTCGGCTCAGGTCATGATCCTGGAGTCCCGGGATCAAGTCCCACATCGGGCTCCCTGCTCGGCAGGGAGTCTGCTTCTCCCTCTGACCCTCCCCCCTCTCATGTGCTCTCTCTCATTCTCTCTCACACAAATAAATAAATAAAATCTTAAAAAAAAAATTAAAAAAAATAAAACAGGAAAGGAGAGAAGTGACCTATACAGATTGAATGGGAACAAATATGTAAATGACCACGACAGATGTAAGAAAGGAAATTTAATAGAAATAAAGAGTCCCTAAAAGAATGAGATATTTACCAGGAGAAATATCTTGGTGGTAAATATATGGAAATGACAATTTCTCACAATTTATCTCTGCTAGGTTGGCCCATTCTGCCAAATTTAAGCAATATGCTCATGTTCATAATGTCCCTGCTGTTGAAAGAGCCACACAATCTCAGATCTTTACTTCTACATTTTTTTTTAAAGATTTTATTTATTTATGAGAGAGAGAATGAGAGAGAGAGAGCACATGAGAGGGGGGAGGGTCAGAGGGAGAGGCAGACTCCCTGCCGAGCAGGGAGCCCGATGCGGGACTCAATCCGGGGACTCCAGGATCATGACCTGAGCTGAAGGCAGTCTCTTAACCAACTGAGCCACCCAGGCGCCCTACTTCTACATTTCTTATATCATTCAGGCACATCTGCTTAACAGAAGCTACTCGTATGATTACACTCTGGAAAAAAGGGACACTAGCATTTGTTTAAAATTCTACATGTGAAAAGCAACTTTAGGAAACTATTAAAATGGGGATGCCTGGGTGGCTCAGTCAGTTAAGCATCTGCCTTTGGCTCAGGTCATGATCCCAGGATCCTGGGATAGAGCCCCACATGGGGCTCCCTGCTCAGTGGGGAACCTGCTTTTCCTTCTCCATATCCCTCTGCTGCTTCCCCTGCTTGTGCTCTCCTGCTCTCCCTCTTAAATAAATAAATAAATAAATAAATAAATAAATAAATAAATAAATAAATAAAAACTTTTTAAAAAAGGAAACTATTAAAAGGAAGAGGATTTTAAAAAG
>NW_023270175.1:16343229-16351355 GCF_011800145.1 Mirounga leonina | reverse complement strand
TTTAAAAAAGGAAACTATTAAAAGGAAGAGGATTTTAAAAAGATATTGGGCAGGGCGCCTGGGTGGCTCAGTTGGTTAAGTGACTGCCTTCGGCTCAGGTCATGATCCCAGGGTCCTGGGATCGAGTCCCACATCAGGCTCCCGGCTCAGCGGGGAGCCTGCTTCTCCCTCTGACCCTCTCCTCTCTCATGCTGTTTCTCTCTCGCTTGCTCTCTAATAAATAAATAAATAAAATCTTAAAAAATAAATATATAAAATAAATAAAAAGATATTGGGCAGCCACAAATTGCATAGTTCCTCTAGGGCAATAAAGATGATTTTCAGGTCAACAGTGAAGGGAAGAGAGGTCCCTGAACAAGAGTTATGTAGGTATCCTAGAGAACCAATGGTCCAGACTGGAACAGAAGGATAGAGGACTCAGGAAAATGGAACTGATAAATTAACTGATGAGACTGATCATTCTTTAGCTATGGCAGGGGCTTTAAATTTATGTTGATGGTTTTGATAGACCTGATAAGTATGCAGACAATTTAGCAAATGAAAAAATATGAGACAATGTTTACCTTCAAGCATATTTTTTTAAATTGTTCAAAAAGAAGGTAAAACCATTGTACACTATTTGGCTCAGCAGTGAATCATATTTAAATAATCATAACAATGTAAAAATTTAATGATGACAACAAAAAGTGATGCTGTATTGAGAGGATGCGTGGAAGAGGAAAGGAGGGTTAATATTACTAAGACTTCATCATCCTAAATATCATAAATGTTTGTAACTGAGAAATTAAGAAATATAAGTAAAATTTATCATTTCAAAGTATAAAAGTTAATCCCATATAAGAGTATAGAAGGTATAAATGAGACAGGACTATTAGTTACAGGTCTTCCTATAAACTTTACTGTACTATTTGTGTTTTTAAACTACCTGCATGTAATGCTTTGGTAAAAATAAAAATTAGTTGAAATTAAAATAACAAAATCACATACACAACTTGATACAAAAAAAAACATTATAAAATCCTACAATCCTAACACAACCAGTTACTACTATTTTGATACGTGTACTTCTTACAAGTTTTTCCTAAATATTTTTCCTTCATTACATTAAAAATATGCATGCAATGTTATGCTTATTTACTTAACATTACAACCTAAGATTTTTTCCATGTTTAACCTGTCTATAATCATCACCTTCAATGGCACATTATCACAATAGATATATGCTCCAAAGGTACTTAACTAGTCCATTATTGGTCTGTTAATTCATATTCAATATTAACCATTATAAATAATAATAAAGTAAAGGCCTCTCTATATACATAACTGTTTTCAATAGTTTTAATATTGTCCCCAGGATAGATTTCAGTAGCAGGATTACTGGATTGAAACATATATGATAAGTGAACTAAGGAAAAATACACCAAGTATAGTATCTAACAGTTTTCAGTGATTTTTAAATGTTTACTGCCATCTCCAAATAACACCCAGTTCATTACTGATAAAAACCCCTCAACAAAGAAGGGATAGAGAGAGCATACCTCAACATCATAAAGGCTATATACAAAAGACCCACAGTTAATATCATCCTCAATGAGGAAAAACTGAGAGCTTTTCCTCTAAGGTCAGGAACAAGAAAGGGATGTGTATTCTCACCACTGTTATTTAACAGTATTGTAAGTTCTGGCCTCAGCAATCAGACTACAGAAAGAAGTAAAAGGCATCCAAAACAGCAAGGAAGAAGTCAAACTTTCACTATTCCCAATGACATGATACTCTATGCAGAACATCTAAAAGACTCCACAAAAAAATTGCTGGAACTGAAACACGAATTCAGCAAAGCCATGGGATAGAAAATCAATGTACAGAAATCTGTTGCATTTCTATGCACCAATAATGAAGTAGTAGAGAAATCAAGGACTCAATCCCATTTACAATTGCACCAAAAACTATAAGGTACCTAGGAATAAACCTAACCAAAGAAGTAAAAGATCTTTACATTGATAACTATAGGACACTTATGAATGAAATTGAAGAGGACACAAAGAAATGGAAAAACATTCCATGCTCATGGATTGGAAGAACAATATTGTTAAAATGTCTATACTACACAAAGCCATCTATACATTTAATGCAATCCCTATCAAAATACCAACAGCATTTTTCATAGAGCTAGCACAAACAATCCTAAAATTGTATGGAACCACAAAAGACCCCAAATAGCCAAAGCAATCTTGAAAAAGAAAAGCAAAGCTGGAGGCATCACAATTCCAGACTTGAAGTTATATTACAAAGCTGTAATCATCAAGACAGTATGATACTGGCACAAAAACAGACACATAGATCAATGGAACAGAATAGAAAATGCAGAAATGGACCCACAACTGTATGTTCAACTAATCTTTGACAAAGCGGGAAAGAATATCCAATGGGAAAAAGACAGTCTCTTCAAAAAATGGTGTTGGGAAAACTGGACAGCAACATGTAGAAGAATGAAACTGGACTACTTTTTTACACCACACACAAAAATAAATTAAAAATAGATGAAAGACCCAAATGTGAGAGAGGAAACCATCAAAATCCTAGAGGTGAACACATGCAGTAACTTCTTTGACATCGGCCATAGCAAATTCTTACTAGGTATGTTTCCTGAAGCAAGGGAAACAAAAGCAAAAATGAACTATTGGAACTTCATCAAGATAAAATCTTCTGCACAGCAAAGGAAACAATCAACAAAACTAAAAGGCAACCTATGGAATAGGAGAACATATTTGCAAATGACATATATGATTAAGGGTTAATATCCAAAATGTATAAAGAACTTATCAAACTCAACACCCCAAAAAACAAATAATCCAGTTAAGAAATGGGCAGAAAACATGAATAGACATTTTTCCAAAGACATCCAGATGGCTATCAGACATATGAAAAGATGCTCAATATCATTGATCAACAGGGAAATGCAAAGCAAAACTACAATGAGTATCACCTCACACCTGTCAGAATATCTAAAATTAACAACACAGCAAACAGCAGATATTGGTGAGGATGCAGAGAAAGGGAGACCCTCTTATACTGTTGGTGTGAATGCGAAGTGGTGCAGAAACTGTGGAAAACAGTATGGTTGTTCCTCAAAAAGTTAAAAATAGAACTGCCCTACGACCCAGCAGTTGCACTACTAGGTATTTAACTAAAGGATACCAAAAGACTGATTTGAAGGGGATCATGCACCCTGATATTTATAACAGCATTATCAAAAATAGCCAAATTATGGAAACTGTCCATCAATAGATGAATGGATAAAGAAGAGGTGATTATATATATATATACTCAGCCATCAAAAAGAATGAAATCACGCCATTTACAATGAAGTGGATGGAGCTAGAGTATATTATGTTAAGCAAAACAAGTCTGTCAGAGAAATATAAATAACATATGATTTCACTCATATGTGGAATTTAAGAAATAAAGCAGATGAACGTAGGGGAAGGGGGAAAAAGAGTGAGGGGAACTATAAAAGACTCTTGAGTATAGAGAACAGACTGGGTGTTGATTGAGGGGATGTGGGCAGGGGATGGGTTAAATGGGTAATGGGTATTAAGCAGGCGGCTTGTTGGGATGAACACTGGGTGTTATATGTACGTGATGAATCTCTAAATTCTACTACTGAAACTAATATTACACTGTATGTTAAGTAACTAGAATTTAAATAAAAATTTGAAAGAAAAAAATTTTAAATCTATGAACACATTAAGAAAGGAAAAGTATAGACCTCACCACTTCCCAACCACATTAGCCTCCTCATTTCTTGAACAGTTAGCTGTCTTCCACTTTAATACATTTGCACTTATACATCCTTTTGCCTGGAACATTCTTTCCCCATTTGACCATATGGCTCATTCACTCAGCTCTCTGAACAAATGTTAATTCTTCAGAGTCATCTTCCCTCATCACTGTATTCAAAATAGTTCCTTATTTCTCCTGTCATGCATTTTCTATACTAGCCAACTTTAGTTTCTACATAACACTTAAGAATATATCATATTGTATTATAATCTACTGTTTTATATTGTATGTGTGTCTTTTACCTATCTCTCTCACTAGAATGTAAGCTCTATTAAAATAGAATATTAGTAAAAACAATAGAATATTAGTTTAGTGGCTCATCATCTTGAAGACTTCCTGGGATATATTTGGTGCTCGATAAATATTTGTTTAATGAATGAATATTAATATTACTACTTTTGGGGTATATTTTTAAAATTCTTCATCATTGATGACTTTGCCAATTGCTTTTACTATTTTATAAAGCAGTTTGAATACTGTACTTTGCCAAGTGTTTTTTCTGTATATATTGAAAAGATCATGTTTCTTATCTTTTCTTTTACTAATGTGGTGTATCACATTGATTGACTTGCAAATATTGAAACACCCTTGCAGCTCAGGAATAAATCCCACTTGATTATGGTGAATGATTGTTTTAATGGACTGTTGGATTCGATTTGCTACTATGTTGTTGAGATTTTTTGCATCCATGTTCATCAGGGATATTGGCCTGTAATTCTCCTTTTCAGTTGGGTCTCTGGTTTTGGAATCAAGGCAATGCTGGCCTTGTAGAATGAGTTTGGAAATTTTTCTTCCTTTCATGTTTTTTGGAACACTTTGAGAAAAATAAGTATTAACTCTTTTTTAAATGTTTGGTAGGATTTCCCTGGGAAGCCATCAGCCCTGGACTTTTGTTTGTTGGGAGATTTTTGATTACTGATTCAATTTCTTTGTTGGTTATGGGTCTGTCCAAATTTTTTATTTCTTTGTTTCAGTTTTGGTATTTTATATGTTTCTAGGAAGTTATCCATTTCTTTCTGATTGCCCAATTTGTTGGCATATAATTTTTTGTAATATTCTCTTATAATTGTATTTCTATGGTATTGGCTATAATATCTCCTCTTTCATTTGTGATTTTATTTATTTGGGTTCTTACTCCTTTCTTTTTGACAAGTCTGGCTATTTGTTTATCAATTTTATTAATTATTCCAAAGAACCAGCTCCTGTTTTCATTGATATGTTCTACTGGGTTTTTTAGTTTCTATATCATTTATTTCTGCTCTAATCCTTATTATTTCCCTTCTGCTGGGTTTAGGCTTTATTTGCTATTCCTTTTCTAGATTGTTTAGGGGTAAGTTTAGGCCGTGTATTTGAGACTTTTCTTATTTCTTTCTTTCTTTCCTTTTTTTTTTTTTTTTTTTGTAGCTTAAAACAAAACACATTTATTACCTCATAGTTCCTATGCATTAAGAGTACAGGCTCAGCTTTAAGGTTTCTCAGTGCTGCTGCAAAAGTTTTGCCTGGGGCTCCAGTCTCAACAAAGGCAAGACTGTGGAAGGATCTGTTTTTAAGCTTGTATGGTTGTTGGCAGATTTCAGTGTCTTACAGGCTGTTGGACTGAAAGCCTGTTTCTTGTGCTTCTTGAGGTAGGCCTGTATTGCTATATACTTTCCTCTTATGACCACTTTTTCTGCATCCCAAAGGTTTTGGACTATTGTGTTTTCATTTTCATTTGCTTCCATGTATTTCTTTGTTTTTTCTTTAATTTCCTTGTTAACCCATCCATTCTCTAGTAGAATGTTGTTTAACCTCCGTGTATTTGTGGTCTTTCCAAATTTTTTCTTGTGGTCAACTTCAAGTTTCATAATGTTGTGGTCTGAAAATATGCATGGTATGACCTCAGTCTTTTTGTACTGGTTGAGGCCTGATTTGTGACCCAGTATCTGTGATCTATTCTGGAGAATGTTCCATGTGCACTTGAAAAGAATGTGTATTCTGCTGCTTTAGGATGAGATGTTCTGAATATATCTGTCAAGTCCATCTGGTCCGGTGTGCCATTCAAAGCCATTGTTTCCTTGTTGATTTTCTGCTTAGATGATCTGTCCATTGTTGTCAGTGGGGTGTCAAAGTCCCCTACTATTATTTCATTGTTATCAATGAGTTTCCTTATGTTTGTTATTAATTGATTTATATATTTGGGTGCTCCCAAGTTAGGGGCATAACAATTTACAATTGTTAGATCTTCTGTTGGATAGGACCCCTTTATTATCATATAGTGACCTTTTTCATCTCTTGTTATACTCTTTGGTTTAAAATCTAGTTTGTCTGATATAACTATGGCTACTCTGGCTTTCCTTTGACATCCATTAGCATAATAAATGGTTCTCACTTTCAATCTGGAGGTGTCTTTAGGTCTAAAATGAGTCTCTTGTAGGCAGCATATAGATGGGTCTTGTTTTCTCTTGTTTTGTTTTTTTATCCATTCTGATACCCCATGTCTTTCTATTGGAGCATTTAGTCCATTTACATTTATAGTGATTATTAGGAGATATGAATTTAGTGCCATCATATTACCTGTACATTGTTTCTGGAGATTTTCTCTGTTCCTTTCTAGTCTTTGTTGCTTTTGGTCTTTCTTTCCCACTCAAAGAGTCCCCTTTAATATTTCTTGCAGGGCTGGTTTAGTTTGTTCCTTTTGTTTTTGTTTGGGAAACTATCTCTCCTTTTTTTTAAAAAAAGATTTTATTTATTTATTTGAGAGAGAGCACAAGTGGGGTGAGGGGCACAGGGAGAAGCAGACTCCCTGCCAAGGAGGGAGCCCAATGAGGGGCTCTATCAGGGGACTCAAGATTTTGACCAAGCCAAAGGCAGATGCTTAACCAACTGAGCCACCCAGGTGCCCCTCTTCATCTCTCCTGTTCTGAATGACAACCTTGCTGGATAAAGTATTCTTGGCTGCATATTTTTCCCATTCAGTCATTGAATATATCATGCCACTGTCTTCTGGTCTGTCAAGTTTCTGTGGATAGATCTCCTGCTTGTCTTCCCTTGTAGTTTAGGGATTTCTTTTTCTTTGCTGCTTTTAGGATTCTTTCCTTATCTCTGTATTTTGCAAATCTTACTACAATATGTCTTGGTGTCAGCTTGCTTTTCTTGATTTTGATGGGAGTTCTCTGTGCCTCCTGGATTTGGATGTCTGTTTTCTTCCCCAGATTAGGGAAGTTTTCAGCTATAATTTGCTCAAATAAACCTGCCACTTTTTCCCCCCTCTCTTTTTCTGGGATTCCTATGATATGAATGTTATTACACTTAATGGAGTCACTAAGTTCCCTAAGTCTACCTTCGTGATCCAATATTTTTCTTTCCCTCTTCTTTCCAACTTCATTATTTTCCATAATTTTATCTTCTATATCACTTATTCATTCTTCTGCTTCTTCCATCCTTATGGTCATTACATCTAGTTGGTTTTGCATCTCAGTTACAGCATATTTTTATTTCAGCCGACTACTTTCTATTCCTTTTATCTATGCAGTAAGGGACTATCTGCTTTGCTTTTCTCAAGCCCAGCTAGTATCCTTATGATTGTGGTTTTAAATTCTTGGTTAGGCATATTACTTATATCTGTTTCGATTAGATCCTTTGCCATGACCTTTTCTTGTTCTTCTTTTGGGATGAATTCCTCTATCTTTGGATTTTGTCTATGTCTCTACCTTCCATGTGTTAGGAATGTCTGTTGTGTTTCCATCTCCTGAGAGTAATGACTTTATTAAGAAGAGGTCATAAACTGTCCAGGGCCTGGCACTTCAGGAAGTGTTTCTGGCATATATTATGTGCATTCTGCTGCTGTGTTTTGGCTGCTTTTTCCCTCAGGTCAGTTCTCTGCAGAGTTTCTCCTTGTCTACAGTGGTAGGTGTTTGGACTTGTCCAGAATGTGGTGACTTTTAACTTGGTGTGTTCTGGTCTGATTGTTAAAAGATACCTGACCCTATTTCCACTACAGCTGAAGCTTTGCAGCATTCTATGGTCAATAGTCATGGTGCATGCTGGGATTCCTGTTGGTCTTCTGGGGGAGCGGCCTGCTGCTGCTGGTTCTTAGGCACACTTGCCTTAGTAAAGAACACCTGTAGAGCTCAGGGGGGTGGGGCTTGGTGTAAGGGGCTGAGGCCTCCACTGTGGGCACTATGCTGCTCACTGATATCAGTCCATTTTGATGGGCAGGGTAAAAATGGCATCAGGTGCTCTCTCATCCCCAGAGACGGGAGTTCATGCCCACTACCACTCAGGAAGCCATCAGAGAAGAGTGA
>NW_023270175.1:15954849-16343219 GCF_011800145.1 Mirounga leonina | reverse complement strand
GCCCACTACCACTCAGGAAGCCATCAGAGAAGAGTGAAAAATCTCCCCTTGTTTGTCCCAGGCATCCTTCAGATCCCTGCCTTTACCCTGTCTGTCCAAACCATCTGCCCACCCAGCAGTGTAGTTCTCCTGTGTTTTACCTCAAGCATATAGGCTGGGTTTCAAAACTCCAAATTTTAGGGACCCAGAATGGCATGGATCCACACTGATCCTCCAGGGGAGGGTCTTGCCACACTATGGCTGGTGCCAGTGTTTCCCAGAAGGG
This sequence comes from Mirounga leonina, assembly GCF_011800145.1. NCBI lineage: Eukaryota > Metazoa > Chordata > Mammalia > Carnivora > Phocidae > Mirounga > Mirounga leonina. The sequence goes on along the minus strand of NW_023270175.1, from coordinate 16,342,954 downwards.
CAGTTGCATGAACCTGCAGGGGTTTAGAGTTTTCAATAAAGTGCAGCAAAAAGCCAGCATCCAGGTTAGCTGCCCTCAGCAGCTGCCTCTATTCCTGTGCTAATGAAGGGGACAACTCAGTGGTGCATGTTGGCTCCTTAGTCCCCAGAGAGGCAGTGCCACCTCTCCCAAATGCCCTCCAAAAAAGAGAACTGTCTCTACCATTGTGACCCAGGAGATCCTCAGACCACACTGTCCACTCCATGCCTCTGCCCTCCTTCTCCACAGAAGCACTGCAGCACAAGTCATGCTCTACCCTAGCCATGGCACAGAACTCTAAAACTCCAGTCTTTGAGCTTTTTTCATTATAAATACTCAAGATAATCAACCTCTCTCATTTTGCCAGTCAATGGCTTTGGGGAAGAATCTTCCTTGTGCTATCCCCTGTGCCCTGCTCACTCTCACATGCTCTCTCTCTCACCCCTCTCTGCAATCAGGGTTCCCTCCCCACCACAGTACCCACCATCCTTTTCTCCCCCAGATCACATTTCCACACCTCCTACACATCTGAAGTGGCCTCTTCTCTCCTCCAGTTGTGCAGCTTGTTCTTAGTCCTCATATTGATTTCTTGGGTGTTCAGAATGATCCAATATTTATCTAGCTGTTTGAGAGATGAGGCAATCATAGGATCATCCCACTACTCCACCATCTTAACTCCCTTCCTCAAACAACCACTTTTTAAAAGAAGCCCAGTCTTCTTTCTTTCCATTCTGTCCTTAACTATTTGGTACAGAAGTTTATGCTAAGAAGGAAAGTTAAGAACTTTGAATTAAAGCTCTGAATCCTAATCCAACATTCTAGTTCAGATTTCTATCACCTTTATTTTTAGATGGTTCACTTGTTTTTGGTTTTTTACTTTTTATGTGCCCTGGCTATCTTGTGCCTCTTTATCTTGATGTCTTTTGTTATACAGGTGTTAAAGAAAAAAAGAGTCAATAGGCACAAAATGGAGTCACTTGTGCTAAGGCCCACACTAGCAAACCAAGGCTTTCTTTAACCTTATTACAGTTTCAGCCTCTCCCAGGATTGTGCCTTCCTGATTTCTGATGACAGATCAGCTGACAATCTTATTGAGGCTCCCTTGTGTCTGACATGTGACTTCTCTATTTCTCCTTTCAAGATTCTCTCTTTGATTGGCTTTCAAAGTTTGATATTAATATGTCTCTGTGCCTCTGTTTGCATTTATAATACGTAGAATTCATTCAGTTTTTTGGATGTATAGATTCATGTCTTTTATCAATTTTAGAATTTGTTGGCTATTATTTCTTCATATATTCTTTCTTCCCATTTCCCTTTATTCTTTCCTTTGGGACTCTCATTATGCATATATTGGTATGCTTGATAATTATCTCACGTATCTCATGAACTCTGTTCATTTATTTTTCTCCTGATCACCAGAGTGATTTCAATTTACCAATCTTCAAATTTGCTGCTTCTTTCTTCTGCTGCTCAAAACTGCTGTTGAAGCCCTCTAATGATTTTTTTTTCATTTTACTTATTGTACTTTTGATCTCCAGAATTTCTACTTTATTTTTTTAATGTTTTGAATTTCTTTATTCATATACTCTATTTGTTAGAACATCATTCTCCTGGCTTTATTTCTTTATCTATGGTTTCATTTAGCTATTTGAACATATTTAGGACAGTTGATTTGAAGTCTTTGTCAGGTAAGTCAAATGCCTACTATCCACAGGGAAAGTTTTTGTTAATATCTTATTTTCCTTTGAATAATCCATACTTTTTTGTTTCTTTGCATGCCTCATCATTTTTGTTGAATACTGGTGTTTTGAATATCATAATTTGGTAAGTTTGGTAATCAGAATCTTTCCCTTTCTCAAAGTTTGTTTTTGCTTGTTGTGGGTTGTAGTTTTTTGCTTGTTTAATGACTTTTAAAATAATATTTTAAATATATTTTTGTTGTGTTTGGTTTATAAAGCCTTGGTTCCTTTAGCTTGTGGTCAGTAGGGGTTTGGCAAAAATTTACTTAAGGCAGAGAGACAGAAAAGAAAAGAAATACTTTCCAGTTTTTACTAAATGCCTCTGTTTTGGGACACTCTTTCAAGGCTTAGCTATGCCATTTACAACTTTGCCTTAACCCTCATTTTCAGCTTGCACTGAGCCTAAAACCCAGCCATATGTGAAAGCCCGGGGTTACCTCAGGTTTTCTGACCATTCCTGCTCTCAGCATTCACTTGACTTGCTAGATGTCCTGTTATAGCAGGAGGACATTTCAAAGACTTTATTCCTGAAAGTAACTCCCTAGTATTTCTACTAGTCTTTCATCATGTCAGTTGTTTGCTCCTACTATAATCTCATGCCCCAAATGGCAGCAGATTGTTCATTTGCCTGTCAATGTTTTCAAGGAATGCTCTCTCCTTAGCTGCTTTTCTGCCCTGAGAGAGTTCTAAGCTAGTTGAAACAAAAGCAACTGTCTTGCATTAGTCTTTTAGGAAACCCCCAGACAAATTAAATCACACAAACTCAATTCCTTGGCAGCAAGAATCTCTCTGTTCCCTTCAGAAGCAGGTATCCACAATTGGATTGCTGGATGCCCTCTTCAAAAACACTGCTGCATCAGTATTATCTGCATTTTATATGCATATATACTCTTTCACTCTTCCCCATGCACACTTGGTCTCTGATTAAAGTTACGTCTTCAAGAGCTCTGTCCACATAGTCCACTTTCAAGTTTGTACTATTTTCCTATTATCTACCCTTTCCAAAACGTTTAATTTCTCTTTTTCTCTAGGCTGTCCTGTGGCTATTACTGAACTACTCTTCTAAACTGTACTGAAAACACTTTACTAGTATAGATTCCTGTCTATTAATTTCACTTGCTTCATGTATATAATATGCAATAGCAATTTTATTCTCTGATTATTTGGTTTTATCCATTTTTCTCTTTTCTTCAGTAATACCTATTATTTGCCAGTTGGACCTTTATAATCTATCTTCTGTGTCCATATCTTTTTCTCCTTTTCCTTTCCTTATTCTTTTCCTCTGTATTCTCACATTGGTTTGAAATTTTGTCCTTTGCATCACTGATTGAATTTTCTCCAACATCAAGTCTGTTTTTTATTGCTATCAAAGCATATTTCCTGTAGCATGTATAGATTATTGACACATAGCAGTGATTCAACAAATTATATTTTCTCTCTCAAGGTGAGAGACCTAGCAACTTGAGACCAAGCAACTCAAAGACACATATGGGTATGGTCAATTGGAAACACCCTTGATACACAGACTCTCAATTTAGATTTTAAAAAAGGGTGTGTGTGTGGGGGGGGAATGTTAGGGGCTCAACCAACTACATAAAAAATTCTAAGGCAAATCAGGCTTCAGGGTGTGATCTTTGATGACCACTGAAATACTATGAGCATCAACAGTGGAGTAGACCAGGGTAGGAACCTTCATTACTTTAGGAGCTGGGAGAAATGACTATCTGGACCCCAGAAAATAAATGAACCCAATCTATCAGAAAAAGGAAACTGTATCAATTTCTGCCAGGAATAGAAATGTTTCTAATTTTTTCAACCCAATGGAATACACAGAACTTTTTCACATCAATTTTATAGGTAACTCAGAGGAAATCCTTAGGTCCTATATATATTCTATCATTTTTCCAGAACAGTATGTAATCAATAAAATTAGAAAGTATTTAAAGATACTTAACTCTACAACAACTAAATATAAACTTTTAAAAATGATTTATAAGGTGTTACATAGGCTTGAAGTGCCTCATAATACTTACTATAATCCTAAATGCTGTACTATGCATGTGCAAGTTACAAGTAGTTCAACATGAATGAGTACTAATTTTATGGTCACCAAAGAGGTCCTGGAAATTGACATTTGCCATTAGATTGCATTACAACATCTCTAGTGAAGTATTCGTCTCATTCTTTTTTTTTTTTTCTGTAACACAATCCCACAATCTTTATTTTATTTTATAAAGATTTATTTATTTATTGGAGAGAAAGAGAGAGAGAGAGAACATGTGAGCACATGGGGGAGGGGCAGAGGGAGAGAATCTTCAAGGAGACTCCCCACTGAATGGGGACCCCAATTCAGGGCTTGATCTTATGACCCATGAGATCGTAACTGAGCCAAAACCAAGAGTTGGAGCTTAACACACTGAGCCACACAGGCGCCCCTCACAATATTTTTTATTTTATTTTATTTTATTTTATTTTATTTTATTTTATTTATTTTATTTTATTTTATTTTATTTTATTTTATTATTTTATTTTATTTTATTTATTTTATTTTATTTTATTTTATTTTATTTATTTTATTTTATTTTATTTTATTTTATTTTATTTTATTATTTCAATTTTATTATGTTATGTTAGTCACCATACAATACATCATTAGTTTTTGATGTAGTGATCCACAATCCATTGTTTTCATATAACACCCAGTGCTCCATGCAGTACGTGCCCTACTTAATACCCATCACTGGGCTAACCAAATCCCCCTCCCCCCTCCCCTCTAAAACCCTGTTTGTTTCTCAGGTCCATAGTCTCTCATGGTTCATCTCTCCCTCCAATTCCACCCCGCATTTTTCCCTTCCTTCTCTTAATGTCCTCCATGTTATTCCTAATGATCCACAAATAAGTGAAACCATATGATAATTGACTTTCTCTGCTTGACTTATTTCACTTAACATAATCTCCTCCAGTCCCATCCATGTTGATGTAAAAGTTGGGTATTCATCTTTTCTGATGACTAATATTCCATTGTATATATGGACCACATTTTCTTTATCCATTCACCTGTAGAAGTGCATCTCGGCTCTTTCCACAGTTTGGCTATTGCGAACATTGGTGCTATGAACATTGGGGTGCATATGGCCCTTCTTTTCACTACATCTGTGTCTTTGGGGTAAATACCCAGGAGTGCAATTGCTGGGTCATAGGGTAGCTCTATTTTTAAATTTTTGAGGAACCTCCATACTGTTTTCCAAAGTGGCTGTACCAACTTGCATTCTCACCAACAGTCTAAGAGGGTTCCCCTTTCTCCACAACCTCTCCAAAATTTGTTGTTTTTTTCCCTGTCCATTTTTGCCATTCTAGCTGGTGTAAGGTGGTATCTCAGTGTGGTTTTGATTTGGATTTCCCTGATGGCTAATGATGATGAACATTTTTTCATGTGTCTGTTAGCCATTTGTATGTCTTCTTCAGAGAAGTGTCTTTTCATATCATCTGCCCATTTTTTGACTTGATTATTTGTTTTTTAGTTGTTGAGTTTGAGAAGTTCTTTATAGATCTTGGACACCACCGCTTAATCTGTAGTGTCATTTGCAAATATCTTCTCCCATTCTGTGGGTTGCCTCTTTGTTTTGTTGACTGTTTCCTTGGCTGTGCAGAAGCTCTTTATCTTGATGAAGTCCCAAAAGTTCATTTTTGCTTTTGTTTCACTAGCTTTTGGAGCTGTATCTTGAAAGAAGTTGCTGTGGCCGATGTCAAAGAGGTTACTGCCTATGTTCTCTTATAGGATTTTGATGGATTCCTGTCTCACATGGAGGTCTTTCATCCTCTTTGAGTTTATCTTTGTGAATGGTGTTAGAGAATGGTCGAGTTTCATTCTTCTGCATGTGGCTGTCCAATTTTCCCAGCACCATTTATTGAAGACACTGTCTCTTTTCCATTGCATGTTTTTTCCTGCTTTGTCAAAGATTATTTGACCATAGAGTCGAGGGTCCATATCTAGGTTCTCTATTCTGTTCCATTGGTCTATATGTCTGTTTTTGTGCCAGTACCATGCTGTCTTGGTGATCACAGCTTTGCAATAGAGCTTGAAATCGGACAATGTGATGCCCCCAGCTTTGTTTTTCTTTTTCAACATTTCCTTGGCGATTTGGGGTCTTTTCTGATTCCATACAAATTTTAGTATTGTTTGTTCCAGCACTTTGAAAAATGTCATTGGAATTTTGATCAGGATGGCATTGAAGGTATAGATTGCTCTGGGTAGCACAGACATTTTAACAATGTTTATTCTTCTGATCCATGAGCATGGAATATTTTTCCATCTTTTTGTGTCTTCAATTTCTTTCATGAGTGTTCTGTAGTTCCTAGAGTATAGATCCTTTACCTCTTTGGTTAGGTTTATTCCGAGGTATCTTATGGTTTTTGGTGCTATTGTAAATGGAATCATTTCTCTAATTTCTCTTTCTACAGTTGTGTTCTTAGTGTATAAGAAAGCAACTGATTTCTGTGCATTGATTTTGTATCCTGCCACATTACTGAATTGCTGGATGAGTTCTAGTAATTTGGGGGTGGAGTCTTTTGGGTTTTCCACATAAAGTATCATGTCATCTGTGAAAAGAGAGAGTTTGACTTCTTCTTTGCCAATTTGAATACCTTTTATTTCTTTTTGTTGTCTGATTGCTGTTGCTAGGACTTCTAGTACTATGTTGAACAACAATGGTGAGAGTGGGCACGCTTGACGTGTTCCTGATCTTAAGGGAAAGGCTCCTAGCTTTTACCCATTGAGCATGATATTTGCTGTGGGTTTTTCATAAATGGACTTTATGAACTTGAGGAATGTTCCCTCTATCCCTATGCTCTGGAGAGTTTTAATCAGGAAAGCATGTTGTATTTTGTCAAAAGCTTTTTCTGCATCAATGGAGAGGACCATATGGTCTTCTCCCTCCTCTTATTAATGTGTTCTATCACACTGATTGATTTGCGAATGTTGAACCACCCTTGCATCCCGGGGATAAATCCCACTTGATTGTGATGGATAATCCTTTTAATTATTGTTGGATCCTATTAGCTAGGATTTTGTTGAGGATTTTGGAATCCATATTCATCAGGGATATTGGTCTGAAATTCTCCTTTTTGATGGGGTCTTTGCCTGGTTTGGGGATTAAGGTAATGCTGGCCTCATAGAATGGGTTTGGAAGTTTTCCTTCTGTTTCTATTTTTTGAAACAGCTTCAGTAGAATAATTATTATTTCTTCTTTGAATGTTTGGTAGAATTCCCCAGGGAATCCATCAGGCCCTAGACTCTTGTTTTTTGGGAGGTTTTGTATCACTGCTTCAATCTCATTACAGGTTATTGGCCGATTCAGGTAGTCAATTTCTTCCTGTTTCAGGCTTGGCAGCTTATAGGTTTCCAGGAAGGCCTCCATTTCATTCAGATTGCTCAGTTTATTGGCATATAGCTGTTGATAATAATTTCTAATAATTGTTTCTATTTCCTTGGTGTTAGTCGTGATCTCTCCCCTTTCATTCATCATTTTATTAATTTGGGTCCTTTCTCTCTTCTTTTGGAAAAGGCTGGCCAGTGGTTTATTGACCTTATTAATTCTTTTTTTTTATTCTTATGTTAATCCCCATACATTACATCATTAGTTTTAGATGTAGTGTTCCAAGATTCATTGTTTCTGCATAACACACAGTGCTCCATGCAGAATGTGCCCTCCTCAATACCCAACACCAGGCTAACCCATCCTCCCACCCCTTACCCTCTAGAACCCTGTTTGTTTTTCAGAGTCCATCATCTCTCATGGTTCGTCTACCCCTCCGATTTCGCCCGCTTCATTCTTCCCATCCTCCTACCTTCTTCTTCTTCATTTTTTTTTCTTCACTTATATTGCATTATTTGTTTCAGAGGTACAGATCTGAGATTCAACAGTCTTGCACAATTCACAGCGCTTACCAGAGCACATACCCTCCCCAGTGTCTATCACCCGGTCACCCCATCCCTCCCACCCCACCCCCCACTCCAGCAACCCTCAGTTTGTTTCCTGCAATTAAGAATTCCTCATATCAGTGAGATCATATGATACATGTCTTTCTCTGTTTGACTTATTTCACTCAACATAATACCCTCCAGTTCCATCCACGTCATTGCAAATGGCAAGATCTCATTCCTTTTGATGGCTGCATAATATTCCATTGTATATATATACCACATCTTCTGTATCCATTCATCTGTCGATGGACATCTTGGCACTTTCCACAGTTTGGCTATTGTGGACATTGCTGCTATAAACATTGGGGTACACGTACCCCTTCGGATCCCTACTTTTGTATCTTTGGGATAAATACACATTAGTGCAATTGCTGGATCATAGGGTAGCTCTATTTTCAACTTTTTGAGGAACCTCCATACAGTTTTCCAGAGTGGCTGCACCACCTTGCATTCCCACCAACAGTGTAGGAGGGTTCCCCTTTCTCCGCATCCCCGCCAACATCTGTCGTTTCCTGACTTGTTAATTTTAGCCATTCTGACTGGTGTGAGGTGGTATCTCATTGAGGTTTTGATTTGGATTTCCCTGATGCCAAGCGATATTGAGCACTTTTCATGTGTCTCTTGGCCATTTGGATGTCTTCTTTGGAAAAATGTCTGTTCATATCTTCTGCCCATTTCATGATTGGATTCTTTGTTCTTTGGGTGTTGAGTTTGATGAGTTCTTTATAGATTTTGGATACTAGCCCTGTATCTGATATGTCATTTGCAAATATCTTCTCCCATTCCCTCGGTTGTCTTTTGGTTTTGTTGACTGTTTCCTTTGCTTTGCAAAAGCTTTTTATCTTGATGAAGTCCCAATAGTTCATTTTTGCCCTTGCTTCCCTTGCCTTGGGCGATGTTTCTAGGAAGAAGTTGCTTCGGCTGAGGTCAAAAAGGTTGCTGCCTGTGTTGTCCTTTCGGATTTTGATGGACTCCTGTCTCACATTGAGGTCTTTCAACCATTTGGAGTCTATTTTTGTGTGTGGTGTAAGGAAATGGTCCAGTTTCATTCTTCTGCATGTGGCTGTCCAATTTTCCCAACACCATTTGTTGAAGAGGCTGTCTTTTTTCCATTGGACATTCTTTCCTGCTTTGTCAAAGATGAGTTGACCATAGAGTTGAGGGTTCATTTCTGGATTCTCTATTCTGTTCCATTGATCTATGTGTCTGTTTTTGTGCCAGTGCCATGCTGTCTTGGTGATGACAGCTTTGTAATAGAGCTGGAAGTCCGGAATTGTGATGCTACCGGCTTTGCTTTTCTTTTTCAACATTCCTCTGGCTATGCGGGGTCTTTTCTGGTGCCATACAAATTTTAGGATTATTTGTTCCATTTCTTTGAAAAAAGTGGATGGTATTTTGATGGGGATTGCATTGAATGTGTAGATTGCTCTAGGTAGCATTGACATCTTCACAATATTTGTTCTTCCAATCCATGAGCATGGAACGTTTTTCCATTTCTTTGTGTCTTCCTCAATTTCTTTCATGAGTATTTTATAGCTTTCTGAGTACAGATCCTTTGTCTCTTTGGTTAGATTTATTCCTAGGTATCTTATGGTTTTGGGTGCAATTGTAAATGGGATTGACTCCTTAATTTCTCTTTCTTCTGTCTTGTTGTTGGTGTATAGGAATGCCACTGATTTCTGTGCATTGATTTTATATCCTGCCACTTGACTGAATTCCTGTATGAGTTCTAGCAGTTTTGGGGTGGAGTCTTTGGGGTTTTCAACATAAAGTATCATATCATCTGCAAAGAGTGAGAATTTGACTTCTTCTTTGCTGATTTGGATGCCTTTGATTTCTTTTTGTTGTCTGATTGCTGTGGCTAGGACTTCCAATACTATGTTGAATAGCAGTGGTGATAGTGGACATCCCTGCCACGTTCCTGACCTTAGGGGGAAAGCTTTCAGTTTTTCCCCATTGAGAATGATATTCGCTGTAGGTTTTTCATATATGGCTTTTATGATATTGAGGTATGTACCCTCTATGCCTATATTCTGAAGAGTTTTGATCAAGAAAGGATGCTGTACTTTGTCAAAAGCTTTTTCTGCAACTATTGAGAGGATCATATGATTCTTGTTCTTTCTTTTGTTAATGTATTGTACCACATTGATTGATTTGCGGATGTTGAACCAACCTTGTAGCCCAGGGATAAATCCCACTTGGTCGTGGTGAATAATCCTTTTAATGTACTGTTGGATCCTATTGGCTAGTATTTTGGTGAGAATTTTTGCATCCATGTTCATCAGGGATATTGCTCTGTAATTCTCTTTATGATGGGGTCTTTTGTTTTGGGATCAAGGTAATGCTGGCCTCATAAAATGAGTTTGGAAGTTTTCCTTCCATTTCTATTTTTTGGAACAGTTTCAGAAGAATAGGTATTAATTCTTCTTGAAATGTTTGGTAGAATTCCCCTGGGAAGCCATCTGGCTTGGGCTTTTGTTTTTTGGGAGATTTTTGATGACTGCTTCAATTTTCTTAGTGGTTATAGGTCTGTTCAGGTTTTCTATTTCTTCCTGCTTCAGTTTTGGTAGTTGATACATCTCTAGGAATGCATCCATTTCTTCCAGGTTATCTAATTTGCTGCCATAGAGTTTCTCATAATATGTTCTTATAATTGTTTGTATTTCTTTGGTGTTGGTTGTGATCTCTCCTCTTTCATTCATGATTTTGTTGATTTGGGTCATTTCTCTTTTCTTCTTGATAAGTCTGGCCAGGGGTTTATCAATCTTGTTAATTCTTTCAAAGAACCAGCTCCTAGTTTCGTTGATCTGTTCTACTGTTCTTTTAGTTTCTATTTCATTGTTTTCTGCTCTGATCTTTATTATTTCTCTTCTCCTGCTGGGTTTAGGCTTTATTTGCTGTTCTTTCTCCAGCTCCTTTAGGTGGAGGGTTAGGTTGTGTACTTGAGACCTTTCTTGTTTCTTGAGAAAGGCTTGTATTGCTATATACTTTCCTCTTAGGACTGCCTTTGCTGCATCCCAAAGATTTTGAATAGTTGTGTTTTCATTTTCATTGGTTTCCATGTATTTTTTTAATTCTTCTTTAATTTCCTGGTTGACCCATTCATTCTTCGGTAGGATGCTCTTTAGCCTCCATGTTTTTGAGTTCTTTCCGACTTTCCTCTTGTGATTGAGTTCTAGTTTCAAAGCATTGTGGTCTGAAAATAGGCAGGGAATGATCCCAATCTTTTGGTACCGGTTGAGACCTGATTTATGACCTAGGATGTGATCTATTCTGGAGAATGTTCCATGGGGACTAGAGAAGAATGTGTATTCCGTTGCTTTGGATGGAATGTTCTGAATAGGTCTGTGAAGTCCATTTGGTCTAGCGTGTCATTTAAAGTCTTTATTTCCTTGTTGATCTATTGCTTAGACGATCTGTCCATTTCAGTGAGGGGCGTGTTAAAGTCCCCCACTATTATTGTATTGTTGTCGATGTGTTTCTTTGCTTTTCTTATTAATTGCCTTATATAATTGGCTGCTCCCATGTTAGGGGGATAGATATTTACAATCGTTAGATCTTCTTGTTGGATAGATCCTTTAAGTAGGATATAGTGTCCTTCCTCATCTCTTATTACAGTCTTTGGTTTAAAATGTAATTTGTCTGATATAAGGATTGCCACCCCAGCTTTCTTTTGGTGTCCATTAGCATGGTAAATGGTTTTCCACCCCCTCACTTTCAATCTGGGGGTGTCTTTGGGTCTAAAATGAGTCTCTTGTAGACAGCATATCGATGGGTCTTGTTTATTAATCCAGTCTGATAGCCTGTGTCTTTTGATTGGGGCATTGAGCCCATTTACATTCAGGGTAACTATTGAAAGATAGGAATTTAGTGCCATTGTATTGCCTGTAAGGTGACTTACCGTATATTGTCTGTGTTCCTTTCTGGTCTATGTTGCGTTTAGGGTCTCTCTTTGCTTAGAAGACCCCTTTCAAGATTTCCTGTAGGGCTGGTTTTGTGTTTGCAAATTCCTTTAGTTTTTGTTTGTCCTGGAAGCTTTTTATTTCTCCTTCAATTTTCAATGACAGCCTAGCTGGATAGGGTATTCTTGGCTGCATATTTTTCTCATTTAGTGCTCTGAATATATCCTGCCAGTCCTTTCTGGCCTGCCAGGTCTCTGTGGATAAGCCTGTTGCTAGTCTAATGTTTCTACCATCGTAGGTTACATATCTCTTCTCCCAAGCTGCTTTCAGGATTTTCTCTTTGTCTATGAGATTCGTAAGTTTTACTATTAGATGTCGGGGTGTTGACCTATTTTTATTGATTTTGAGAGGGGTTCTCTGTGCTTCCTGGATTTTGATGCCTGTTTCCTTCCCCAAATTAGGGAAGTTCTCTGCTATAATTTGCTCCATTATACCTTCTGCCCCTCTCTCTCTTTCTTCTTCTTCTGGGATCCCAATTATTCTAATCTTGTTTCATCTTATGGTATCGCTTATCTCTCGAATTCTGCCCTCGTGATCCAGTAGTTGTTTATCTCTCTTTTTCTCAGCTTCTTTATTTTCCATCATTTTGTCTTCTATATTACTGATTCTCTCTTCTGCCTCATTTATCCTAGCAGTTAGTGCCCGCATTTTTGATTGCACCTCATTAATAACCTTTTTGATTTCTACTTGGTTAGATTTTAGTTCTTTTACTTCTCCAGAAAGGGTTTCTCTAATAACTTCCATATTTTTTTCAAGCCCAGCTAGTATCTTTAAAGTGATGATTCTGAACTCTATATCTGACATCGTACTAATGTCCATATTGAGTAGGTCCCTGGCACTCAGTACTACCTCTTGTTCTTTTTGTTGAGGTGATTTTTTTCCATCTTGTCATTTTGTGCAGAGGAGAATAGATTAATGAGAGAACGAAATGCTAGCAGAGTAACAACGTCCCCAGAAAATATACTCTAAACAAATCAGAAAAGACCTGAAGCAGTGGAAAAAGAAATGGAAAGAGAAAAAAGAAAAAGATAAAGATAAAAACAAAAACAAAAACAAACAAAACAAAACAACAACAACAACAAAAAACCAGAATGTGATCAAATATGATCAGGCTGGTATATAGATCAGTGCCACACACTAGATTTGGGGTGTATTTTGGACTTTTAGAAGAAAGTGCCTCCCAAAATTTTAAAGAAAGAAAAACTTACATATGTACAAAAATAAGGGTTGATATGATGAAGGGATGGAATATGACTATAAAGATGGAAATTATAAAAAATTTTATAAAAGGAATTGATAAGTTGTTTGAAAAAAGAAAGAAGAGGATTTAAATAAAGAGAAAAAGGAAAAAAAAAGGGAGAGGATGTGATCAGGCAGGGGAGTTGAAAAAAACCATATACTAGAGATTTAGGGTATATTTTAATCTGTTAGAAGAAACTATCTCAAAATTTTAAAGAGAGAACACCTTATATATATATATGCCAAAAATATGGGAAACTACGATGAAGGGATAGAATATGACTTTAAAAATGAAAAATAAAAATGTTTTTTAAAAAAAGGGATTGATAAGATGTTGGTTGAAAAAGGGAAAAGGAAAAATTCAAAAGAAAAAAAGACAGTTAAAAAAAAATTAACTTTGAAAGACTAAAGAATCATGGTAAAAAAGCCATGAATTCTATGTGCAGTATTCCCCTAGCGCTGGAGTTCTGCCATTCTCGTTGATCGGTAAACTTGGTCTTGGCTGGCTGTTCTCGCTGATCTTCTGGGGAGGGGCCTGTTGCCGTGGTTTCCAAATGTCTTTGCTGGAGGCAGAATTGCCCCGCCCTTGCCCCCTCCCGGCTAAGTAATCTGCTCGGGTGTGCTCTTCGGAGCTTTTGTTCCCTGCGAGCTTTCCGTACAGCTTTGGAGGCCGAGAGTGAAAATGGCGGCCTCCCAACCTCTGCCCCAGAGGAGCCAAGAACTCGGGGCCCCGCTCCTCAGTGCGCCCCCAGAGAGAAGAAGTCAATCACTCCCCTCTCCCCGATCTCCGGCCGCACTCCGTGCTCACCCGGCCTGTGACCGCGCGTTTCTATCTCTGGCACCCGACCCCGGGTGGAGTCTCCAAACCCAGCAGATCCCTGCAGTGCACTCCCATGCAGCTCCTCCTGGGGGAGGAAGGTGAGTCTCCCCGGATCTGCCGCTTGTTGGGTCCCTGCTGGAGGAGCAGGGGCCTGACTGTGCCACGGATCACGGTTTATGGCAATCTGAGCTGACAGCCTGCGCCTGGGCTCTGCCTTGGTCTTTCTGTGACCCCGAGGGTCCTGAGACCACCCTGTCCTGGAGGGTTCCAACCCCCACTTAGCCACCAGAGTGACGTCCCTCAGTGGAGCAGACTTCTAAAAGTTCCGATTTTGTGCTCTGCTGCTCTATCACTTGCCAGAAGCGGCTGACGGAGGCCCCTCCCCCGCCGTCTATCCTCCCGAATATCGCCTCGGATTCACTTCTCCGCACGTCCTCCCTTCCAGAAAGTGGTCGCTTTTCTGTTGAGAGAGTTGTTGCTATTCTTTTCTTCGATCTCCTGTTGAGTTTGTAGGTGTTCAGAATGGTTTGATCCCTATCCAGCTGAATTCCTGAGAGGAGACGAAATCCAGGTCTCCTACTCCTCTGCCATCTTGCTCCGCCCCCCCTCGATCTTATTAATTCTTTCAAAGAACCAACTTCTAGTTTCATTGATCTGATCTACTGTTTCTGGTTTCTAATTCATTGATTTCTGCTCTAATTTAATTATTTCTCTTCTAATGCATTGCTTAGGCGTCGTTTGTTGCTTTTTCTCTAGTTCTTTAAGGTGTAGAGTTAGCTGGTGAATTTGGGATTTTTCTATTTTTTTTGAGTGAAGCTTGGATGGCTATGTATTTCCCCCTTAGGACCACCTTTGCAGTATCCGATAGGTTTTGGACAGATGTGTTTTCGTTCTCATTGATTTCCATGAATTCTTTAAGTTCTTCTTTGATTTCCTGGTTGACCAAAACATTCTTGAACACAGTTGTCTTTAGCTTCCAAGTGTTTGAATTTCTGCCAATTTTTTTCTTGTGATTGAGTTCCAGTTTTAGAGCATTGTGGTCTGAGAATATGCAGGGAATAATCTCAATCTTTTGGTATTGGTTGAGACCTGATTTGTGACCCAATATATGGTCTATTCTGGAGAAAGTTCCATGCATGCTCGAGAAGAATGAGTATTCTGTTGTTTTAGGGTGGAATGTTCTGTAAATGTCTATGAGGTTCATCTGGTCTAATGTATAATTCAAAGCTCTTGTTTCCTTGTTGATTTTCTGCTTAGATAATCTGTCCATTGCTGAGAGTGGAGTATTGAGGTCTCCTACAATTAACGTATTGTTATCAATATGACTCTTTATTTTGGTTAACAGTTGGCTTATATAGATGGCTGCTCCCATGTTGGGGGGCATAGATATTTACAATTGTTAGATCTTCTTGTTGGATAGACTCTTTAAGAATGATATAGTGTCCTTCTGTGTCTCTAATTACAGACTTTGGTTTAAAATCTAATTTTTCTGGTATAAGAATTGCTACCCCAGCTTTCTTTTGAGGCCCGCTGGCATGGAAGATGGATCTCCATCCCTTCACTTTTAGTCTGGATGTATCTTTAGGTTCAAAATGAGTCTCTTGTAGACAGCATATGGATGGGTCCTGTCTTTTTATCCAATCTGCAACCCTGTGCCGTTTTACGGGAGCGTTTAGGCCATTCACGTTGAGAGTGATTATTGAAAGATATGAATTAATTGTCATCATGTTGCCTGTGAAGATGTTTTTATAGATTGTCCCTGTAAATTTCTGTTGTAGATCACTCTTGGGGTCTTTCTCCTTTTATAGAAACCCCCTTAATATTTCTTGCAGGGCCAGCTTGTTGGTCACATATTCTTTCAGCTTCTGCCAGTGGTGGAAGCTCTGCATCTCTCCATCCATTCTAAATGAAAGCCTTGCCAGATAAAGTATTCTTGGCTGCATGTTCTTCTCATTTAGTACCCTGAATATGTCTTGTCAGGCCTTTCTGACTTGCCAGGTCTCTGTGGATAGGTCTGACGTTATTCTGATGTTCCTCCCTCTGTACATAAGGAATCTCTTCCCCCTAGCTGCCCTTAAGATGGTTTCCTTGGTTCTAAGATTTGCAAGTTTTACTATTACATGCCGGGGTGTTGGCCTGTTTTCCTTGATCTTAGGAGGGGTCCTCTCTGCCTCTAGGACTCGAATGTTTGTTTCATTCCCCAGATTAGGGAAGTTCTCAGCTACAATTTGCTCAAATACATCTTCTAGTCCTCTCTCTCTCTCCACCTCCTCTGGGATTCCAATTATCCTGACATTGGAATGCTTCATGGTGTCACTTATTTCTCTGATTCTATATTCATGGATTCTGAGTTGTTTTTCCCTGGCCTCCTCTTTTCCCTTTTTATCTATTATATTGTCTTCCAGGTCGCTTATTCTCTCCTCTGTCTCAATTACCCTAGCTGTTAGATTATCTAGATTGGATTGGATCTCATTGATAGCATTTTTAAGTTCTGCCAATTCACCTTTTATTTCTGCCCTTAGAGACTCTATGTTGCCATTAATTGATTTCTCCATTCTAGCCATTATCTTCGCAATTGCTAGCCTGAATTCCATCTCTGATATCTTGGTTATATCTGCATCCATTTGTAAATCTGGGGCATAAGTCATAATCTCTGAGTCTTTTCTGTTTTGGGGGCTCCTCCTCCTAGTCATTCTATTGATGGGTGTTTGAGGGAATGTATAGAGTCCAAATTATTGACCAGAACCCAAGCAAGATGCACCTGTTTTCTTGGGACCTTAGGGTTGCTGGCCTCTTGTTTTCCCAGCCTGTCTTCTGTGGGAGGGGCCTGCCAAACTGTTACTCAGGCAACCTTCTTTGGGCGGAGTTGCCCTGCGCCCCTGTGGTGGGGGATGGGCTCAGTGGGAATCAGTCTTTGGGGCTTTTGTTCTCTGATGCCTTTCCCTGGCGGCTTTCCACGTCTCTTCCGTGAATCAGAGCAGAAGAGACTGTTTCCAACCCTCTGCCTCAGAGCAGAGAGACCACAGTCTGTTCTTCTGTGAGCCCTCCAGGCCACACTGTCTCCATTTCTGTCTGTGCTGGTATTAACTGCAGCATCCTGGGTTGTGCACCCCTCCGCAGCGCTCCCAGTCCTGCCTCCAGGTCGGGGCACGTCTCTGCCATTTGTGCTTCTAAAACCGCCAGCCGCTCCCAGTTCTTGTGCGCACGTGACTCCACTGCTCCGGGTTTACCTCCCGGGAACTGCAGTTCGCACACGTGACTCCGCTGCTCCGGGTTTCTACGCCAGCAGCTTCAGTTCACCGGCACGACCCCGGCGCTCCAGGTTTCCATCTATTCATCTCATTCTTATAACAAAATCAATTTGTTGCAATTTTTCATAAACTGGAATTTTTTCTAATACCCTTTTATTTAAAATCCAGATTTTATAACATGAAAGTGACTGGCAAAAAAAAATTGAATGATGTTAATGAAATTTTAAATTAATTTTAAATGGTTCATTTTTTTTAACATTCTAGTTTGTTAATAAAGGGGAAGACAGTGTGAGCAAATTTCATATTTAATCATTATTAAAGGAAAAAGGATATTTCTCCAAAATTTCTTAGAGCAAATTGTAGATTTTCTTAATATGAAAAATCTAAATTTTATATAACAATTTATTTTCCAGTAATTTCATATCAAACATGCAAAGTGATTTTTCTTGGAACTCTGGTGTAGAACACAGCATGTGCATCCAATTGCATAACACAAAACTTTTTTTCATTTAAAAATTACCCATTTTTAAAGGTATTTGTATATGTAATTGTATTCTCCTATAATCTAAGAATTGTTATTCTATTTCTTTTTTATTATGTTCATAGTACAAAACCTATGCAATATCTTACCCAAACTCCAATTCTTATAGGAGGTCACGTGTCCCCAAGTATCACCTGTTTTTAATTATGACTGAGGAGTCAAAAGTTGAAAATACTATTGAGAGTACACTAAAATAAGTTCAATGTAGAAGAAATAAAACAAAATTAGAAAATTAAAGTAGATTTTGTTAATTTGATCTAGTATAAGAGTACAAAAATATATTTCCTCTAACTTATAGCATTTTTGTTTTACAGTTTTCCTCCTTCAGATGTGCATTTATTCATTGGGTTGTTATTTTTGCTGTTATGGGGTATTTCCATTTCACAGTGGCATAAGTCCAGGATAACACAGTAAATGGATTTGGTACACTGTAGTTCAAGGAGATCACTCAGGAGGATTTAATGTATTTGGAATGCCAACTAATTAAACACCTGGAGATGATGTGCCATTTCCCTGGCTAGATTCTGGCAAGTGTGTCTTATTTCAATATTCATAGAATCATAGTCAGGTCATGGGTGTACAGTTTTAGAGAAATAACAATTCTGCCAACCCAGAAAATCTTCTCAAAATGTAGAAGGACAAAAATAAGTTTTATTTTTAACTAAGCATATCCAAATTACAATGCCTCATAGGTAAATCAAAGAAATTTCACCCTATTTATACAGCCAGTCACAACCCATTATGTACATAAGTTCTCAAGTCCTCTCTAACAGGACTTAAAACCATCATTTGCTACAAATTCTTTAATAAAGTTCATCCTAAGTTTACCTAGGAATTAAGGTAACCATTTGTTTTAGTTAATTGTATTTCTCCAAAGGTATATTAAAACTTCTTATCTCTATGACAAGCAGATGGTTACAGCTCAGAGTAAGGTGCCCTGCTTAAACTCTCACTGTGACAAGGAGCTAGAGGTGCTATCTTAATAAATGTTTACATTTGAAAGGGATGACGCCTAGACACTTGAAAACATTCCTTGGCTGTAAACCTGGCAAGAGCGTTATTAAGCTTCTAAAAAGATATACATGCATATTAAAAGGTTAGCTTAGAAAAAGAATTCACAACCACTAGGTTTCTCATAGGAAAACTGTAAGGAAAATAAAAAGGGAAAACAGTGTCTTTCCATTTGACAACAAAGAAAATTAAGTTTTTATTTATCCTTATAATGGGTAAAACAGCACAGTTCAGGCACGGGGAAGCAACTTCTGCAGTGACAGTTGGCACTATGAGGGATTGAGTAGGAGTCCCAGTGGCTTGGCATGAATGAAGCAGACTAGAATAGCATTGCAAGAGTTCAGAAAACTAATTAGAACTAAAGGCCACAAAAGTAGACCAGAATCTGCATGCTAAATCTATACAATGTCAGTGCCTGCTGAAACAGAAGTTTTAAATAGAATTAAAAATCTAGTATAATAACCAGTATGTCCAAGCTACAATTAAAAATCACTCATTACACCAAGAACAAAGAAACCCACAATTTTTTAGCAGTTGATTATATATTTATTTGTATTGCTTTCAAATGATTTCTTTTTTTACCATTTTATTTTTTCCATCATGATCATTGTATTCTTTAATTCCCACCACCCAACCCACCTCCCTTCTGGTAACCATCAGTTCATTCTCTATAGTTAAGAGTCCAGTTCTTGGTTGGTCTCTCTCTCTCTCTTTTTTTCCTTTGCTCATTTGGTGTCTTAAATTTCACATATGAGTGAGATCATATGGTATTTATCTTTCTCTGACTGACTTATTTCACTTAGCATTATATTCTAGCTCTATCCATATTGTTGCAAATAGCAAGATTTCATATTTTATGGTTGAATAATATTTCATTGTATGTGTGAGTGTGTGTGTATATATATACAAATATACACATGTATGTGTATATCTCACATCTTTATCCATTCATCTATTGATGGACACAGGCTGCTTCCATCATTTGGCTATCAAAAATAATACTGTAATAAACATTGGAGTGCACGTATCCCTTTGAATTAGTGAAACTCACAATTTGAATGAGGAAAAATAATTAACTTATGATAACACTAAGATGAAAAACATATTAGAATTATATGAAAAGCATTTTAAAGCAGCAGTTGTAAAAAAAAAATGCTTCAACAATCAACTACAAATTCTCTTAAAACAAATGAAAAATAGATATCAGCAAAGAAATTAAAGTTGCAAAAAATCCAAATTTAAATTAAAAAATGCAATGACCAATACAAGAAATTCTACTCACTACAGACTGGAGATGACAGAGAATAGAATTAGTAAACTTGAAGATGGGTCAATGGAATGTATTCTATCTGAACAACCCAGAAAAATTAAACTGGAAAAAAATGAGCAAAATTTCAATGATCTGTATAACAATAACAAAATATCTAACATTTTATCAGAATGAGAGGAGAAACAGTGGGGTTGAAAGAGTATTTAAAGAAACTATGGCAGAAAACTCCCCAATTTTAGCAAATAAATAAACCTACAGATTCAAAAAGTTGAGTGAACTCCAAATAGAATACACCCAAACAAAGCCATGTAGGGACCCATCATAATTAAACTGCAGAAAAATAAAGACAATGAAAAAATCTTCAGAGTGGTATCCACAAAAATGGCAGAGTAGGTTGCTTCAAGATTCTGTCTCTCCACAGAAACATTGGAAAATCAAGCAGAACAGTCAGAATCAACTTTGTCAGAACTCTGGAAAGCAATCAAAGGTTACAGCAAGAAAGAAAATGTTGAATCAAGAATAAAAAAACTACTTAAAAATGGTAGGAAAGTGTTGTGATATTTTACCTGCTCTTACCTAGCCTCCTCTCCAGCATAGGAGTAGTCTTAAGATGTCCACCCAAATTCCCAAAATGGGACCCCAGTCCCTGGTTCAAGGTAGCAAAGCACATTTTATTTGCAAATTATTGTGTTTGTCTTATCTAACTTATCTGAGGACTGCCTGAAATATTTGATTTATTTTGTTTAACTATGAACTATCTCGGGGCAGAAATGTCAACTCCCAGAGGGCATTCCTCAAAAACAGCAAAAGGCAAATGAATAACCCACTGCCACCTGAGGGAAAGGTTACTGCTGAGGCAAACAATAAATACACCAAAAGTCAGGGAATAAAGACCAAGGAGAGAGACTATTTGAAGAATTATAGCACTAAAATTGTACCTAATATACCAGGGAATTTAGAAAGCCATGTGCATGCCCAGGGCAAAATGCATGCTCAAAAAAGATCTGAGAAGATCCTAAGATTTTAGCTCTCTTATTGGGCTCAGTAAAAGCAGGAAGTGAAAGCTAAGATAAAATTATAAATAACCTAGCTAGGCACTGAAAGAATGTTCCGGCACAGAGTCAGTCTGCAAAGATTAGAATTATTTTCTTTTTAATTCTTTCCCTTCTTCCTCTTTTATTTGGCTGCTGGCAATTAAGTAAATCTTTGTTAAAACACAAAGTGAACAAAAAGTAAAGGAGCAGAGACTTCAGAGACCACATATGACAAATAATACAGACATTATGAAAATTCTTTTTAAAAGTCACTAAAAAAACACAATTTTTGCAACAAAATTAAAAACTGAGGAAGCAGAAGATTCTTATTCCACAGTTACAATGTTATAATATTCAAAATGTCTGGTTTTCAACAAAAATTTCAAAGCATGAAATGAAACAACAAATTATGGTCCATTCAAACAAAAACTTATGAAAAACTGTCTCTGAGGAGACTAACATATTGGGCATAGTAGAAAAGGACTTTAAATGACCTATTGAAATATATTCAAATAGGTAATGGAAAATATGATCAAAGAACTGAAAGAAATCAGGAGAACAATGCATAAACAGGTAGAGAATATCAATAAAGAGATATAAATTACAAAAAAGGAACCAAATGAAATTCTGGAGATGAAAGGTACAATAACTGAAATGAAACCTCACTTCAATCTTTCAATTGCAGATTTGAGCAGATGAAAGAAAGAATCAGTGAACTTCAAGATGTGAACTAAAATTATCCAGTGACTTAAAAAAAATTATCCAGTGACTTGTCATGTACAAAGGATCCTCAATAAAATTAACATCAATATATCAACAGAAATTCATGGAGGACAAAAAGTAATAGGATGACTTTTTTTTTTTTTTTAGATTTTATTTATTTATTTGACAGAGAGAGAAAGACAGTGGGAGAGGGAACACAAGCAGGGGGAGTGGGAGAGGGAGAAGCAGGCTTCGTGCTGAGCAAGGAGCCTGATGCAGGACTTGATCCCAGGACTCTGGGATCATGACCTGAGCCAAACAAAGGCAGATGTTTAACCATCTGAGCCACCCAGGCACCCCCAGGATGACATTTTTAAAGTGTTAAAAGAAAAAAAAAAACCCTGTCAATTAAGGATAGTATATCTGGCAAAAAATCCTTTAAAAATAAAGACATTAATACATTCCCAGATGGAAAAAAAAAAAAAACTGAGGGAGTTTATCACTAGTAAACTTGCCTTACAAGTAATACTAAGGGAGTCTATCAGGCTGAAATAAGAAACACTAGACAGTAACTCAAAACAATATCAAGAAATAGAGAACACTGGTAAAGGTCACTACATAGGTAAATATAAGAGCCAGTATTATTGTGTTTTTAGTTCATAATTCCTATTTTTATTTCCTATATGGTTTAAAATACATATATATAAACCTAAGTATAAATCTGTTAATTGTCAAACAATGAATAAAGATGAAATTGATGCAATAACAACCTAAAGGAGAAGGAATGGAGCTGTAAAGGAGTACAGTCCTAATACTATTGAAGCTAAATTCGTATCAATTCAAACTAGATTGTTATAACTTCCACAAATTTGGGATATTAAATGTGATCCCCATAATACACATAAGAAAATATATGAAAAATATACACAAAAGGAAGAATCAATTAAAAATAGAGTCTAACTATATGCTATCTATAAGAGGGTCACTTTGAATCCAAAGATACAAATAGTTTTGAAAGTGAAAGGATGGAAAAAGATGTTCCATGCCAATATTAACCACAACAGCTTGAGTGACTATGACAATAAATAGACTAAGTTAAAAAATTATAAGAGAAAAAGAGGGATATAGCATATTGATAAAAATGTCAATTCATTAAGAAATTTTAATGACTATAACACATATATATCAAACAACAGAGTTTCAAAATATATAAGGCAAACATTGATAGAATTAAAGAAATAGACATTTCTGCAATAATAGCTGGAGATTTTATAACTCCATTTTCAATAACAGATAGAAAATCTTGACAGCAAATCCATAAGGAGGTAGAGGTATTGAACAACACTATAAACCAACTAGAACTAACAGACATAAATAGAACACTCCACCCAACAATGGCATAATATACATTCTCCTGAAGGATATATGGACAATTCTAAATGATAAACAAATGTTAGGCAAAAAAAAAACATGTTTCAACAAATATAAAAAGTTGAAATCCTTTGACCCTATATCACAATGGAAGGAAATTGGAAATAAAAGAACAGAAGGACAAAGAAAACCAAGACGCAACTGAATGTTGTCTACAAGAAATCCACTTTAAGTATAAAGACGTATATAGATTAGAAGTAAATGGATGTAGAAAGATATAGAATGCTAACATTAATCAATGAAAGTGGGGACAGAAATATTAATTTTAGAGCAGACTTCAGAGCAAAGAAAGTTATCAAGGACAGAGAGGGGCATTATATAATGATTAAAGTGTAAAGGTATAACAGTCCTTAATATGTATATATTCTCAAAAAAGACATAACAGTCTTTAATATGTATATACTTAACATCAAAACACACATTAACAAATTTAAAAGTATGGAAATTAAACGTCTGCTCTCAGATTACCATGGAATTAAACTAGAAATCAGTAACAGAAAGGTAGTTGAAAAATCCCAAAATAATTGGTGATTAAACAACAAAATTCTAAATAATTCATGGGCTAAAGAAATTTCAAGAAAAATTTTAAGATATTTTGAACTAAATGAAAAGAAATCCCAGATCTTTCACTTGTTAACTTTATGATCTACACAAAAGACTTAATTTCTTTTAGACACAGTTTCCTCATCTGTAAACTAGGGATAGCATTATTCCCCACTTCTGGGAGTTGTTGTGAAAGTTAAATGAGATATTTGTAAAATGCTTGAAACATGTTTGATGCTAAACAAACATTAGTTCTTCCCTTCCTAGTCCAAGCACAATTTGTTTCATCCGTAACTCTAAGGATTTTCCAAGTCATTGGTACAAAGGTGATTGAATCTGAAATCATGTAGAAACAGTTGATAGCAAACTGACAGATTAAATAATCTCAAATTTGAAGTACAATTTCATACACATATTGATTAGAATAAAATGCAACTTCTGCAGTTTTGACTACTATTTCTCTTATTTCACCACTTTTCAGCCTCACTTTCCTACCCCATTTTTTTGGAGGACTCTTCAGCTTTGATCCAAAGATCTGTAGGCATCTAGAGTACAAATAATTGATATCATTATTTTTTAAATACCCACACTAATAAAATTAGGAAAGAAATGAGATGATTAAAATTATACGGCTAAGAAAATTGTCAGGAAAATATACTCATTATAAATTATTAGAAAATGATAATGAAAAAATCAAACAAGTGGATAGTGTAATTTTGATTCGATATTGTTCTTTTATTGTTGGTTGTTATTGCTGTATTTGGAATGTGTATCAACCTTGAACTTGCTAATTCCATTTCTAAATATAAGTCACAAAACAGTGTTAAATGGCTTATATTCATCGTGATTCTTCCCAAATCAAAACTTCAAGAGGAAAATCAAATAGAATTAGTCTTTTGTACCTATAAAATATACACACATTTTGTCAAGATAGAATCAAGAAAATGCATGCAATATTCTCCTATGTAAAAGCTTGCATTTTAGATAAAATATGTGTCTCTTCTGAGCAACTACTACTGAGAAACCTGTTAAAATGAAAATTATTTTTTCATCTACCCTAATTATTTTTCTGTGCATTGAAATTTGCCTGACCTAACATTTTATTCAGGAAATATCTGAAATACATTAGACTAAACTCCTGACCCAGTTACAGCATAGAAATTCTCAACCCATTGAACTTAAAATTTTACTTAGTTGGCTTCCAATGTCAAGTCAATTGTTGATCATTAGATTTATGGAGAGACATGCCCCCTAGTGATTCCAATGGGAGAATAAGAAAATTGGACAGTCCTGGCTACTGTCATTTTTGTGGTAAATTGCTATCTTCAGAGAAAGCTGATTTAATATCATAGATATATGCATGGCTTATAAGTATCAGAGCTGTAGGTGTAGTAAGCCCTAACCCAGAAGTATGTGAAATCTAATATTCTCATTAAATCTCAATGTCTCTATTCAAACATTTGTTTACTGGGGTGTGTGTGTGTGTGTGTGTGTGTGTGTGTGTACCTAGGTGTGTGCCTGTGTGTAAAATAGAAATGTTGTCTTTCCAAATGAAAGAAGTTGTTGCTGTCCATAGAAATACCTTTAGCAAAAACGTTGCAAAAATATTTTACTGTTTCTCAAAAGGACCTAATCTTGTTTTACTTAAAGCTACTGAATTATATAACATATATAATGTGATGCTCTCTAGAATGAAGAATTGAAACTGAAACCAAACTAATACAGAATATATTCTCCTGCACTAAAAGTGTTAAAATTAAATAACATTGTAAGGAATATGTAATGGTATTCCTTGCATATTGTAGAATGTTGGTCTGGGTTTACCTAACTCTAAGTTTAGATGTTGGTATAGAAATGTTAATACTGAGAGAGAGAGAGAATAAGTACAGTATGTATATTCACTAAGTAATCTAAGTGAATCCTACACTATATTATTTTGTGGAGTTAAAACTTTCTGTAATGTGCATATCAATTTTTAATATTTTACAAGCCTGCATTTTTTGGTATTACCTCTTCTTAAAGTTGAGTCATGAATATTTAGTAGAATTTAGTAATTAAAAACCTTTTCTCAGGCATCTGGTGCCAATAGTCTGCTTGTATTGAGGTTTCTGACCTTTTTGAAAAATCAAAAAGCACAGTAATTTCTCCCATATTTTCAGGGAATCCAGCTTTTAAAGTAGCTTTATCTGCAAATATTTTTACACCTAGAGTATTTCATACCATATTGAATAATTGTGTTAAAATTTAAAAGATGAAATTAAGGATTACTACAGTGCAGTGTTTGATAAATACTTAACTGAATGAATGCTAGAGAACACAATCGATTAGATCCATATAACTGCCTTCCTAACTGATCTCAGAAACAAAATTAATTCCTTAAATAAAGAGGTTATCTTTGAAGAGAAAACCCAGTATTTCTTCATTAAACAGTATCCCCAAAGGGAATATGATCACTTACTCTAAAGCTCTCTTCTTACTCATTTTCCAGGTGCACTTCAATCTCCATAACTCAGTAAAATGATTCACCTTGTCTTTGTTGAATATAACGCCTTACAATAGTAGGCACTAAAAATACATGCTTGATTATTAAGGTGCCTGTCACTAAACTAAATTACTTAAATGAAGAGAATGGAAAATTCAAATTAAAAATCAACATTTCTAATAACACAAAGAGAGGGTAGAGAAGAAGATTTAAACATTTGCCAAAGCAAAACAAGCTTGAGGGGGAATATTCTAGAGGTTTCATTTTAAATAATCCCATTAATGGATAGCATTTATAACTAAACCTACTGTTGATGACAGTATGAACTAGATAAAATCATTTGGTGACTAGGTGTGTGCTCAAGCTCTGTTTCTCATATTAGCTTTCCCTTTTTTATAGGTTACTAACATGTAAAATATATTTAATTAGTTTGTCTTTGAGGTTTGTTTGTTTAAAATAACTATCTTTTAGTATTTTGTTTATATTATGATCAATACGCTCTAAAGGAAATTTTTTTTATCATTTGGAGAACAGTAGTAAAATACATCACCCTAAGACCTTGATGCAGCTAAAACAAAGCAAAAACAAAATTATACTTCAATATCCTTGAAATCTTTTTTGTTTTGTACTAAGTGTGGATTGTTTCTTTAGCTTTGTTTTCTGAACAGATGTGTATTTACATAATGTGAAGATTTAGTTAGACTTGTGAAAGGAAAATCACATCTCTATTTTACAATGGGACTAATATATGTATAAAGAATTAGATAAAGCAATCCAAAAACAAGGACATGATTTACATTTCAGTTCTAACCCACTCTTTGTACTTGAGGAGCTACAAGATGTATCATGAATGTGTAACACTATGCTTAATTTTCGATAGAGTGCATAAAGGTATACTTCATCGTAGAAAATTATTCTCTTTGCATCCTTGGGAAATCAACTTGTACTGCTGCAGTTCTTAATATTTTTTTTTTAATTTGTAATGCTTGGGTGTTTCCTTGTGAATGTTAACTTTGAATCTTACAGAAATCCAAACCAACAGCAGATACTAAAAATTTAATATAGTATAATACAAAATTTCAAACAGTTGGGCTACTATTGTGCCCTGAATTATAATATCTCATTACTTTGAGTCATTTCACACCACAAAGACTTCTGCGCACAAAATTATCATCTTTCTTCCCTTTTTTCCCTTAGAATGGAAGGGTTGATTTGTGTACACAGTATGCTCATATTACACATTTTTTATCATGAGCACGAAAAGCAGGTTGCCATGTATTAGGACTATATTTCCTATAATAGTAATGTTTATTGGTTGTAGTGGTAAAGAAAAATAGAAGTTTACTAACCTATTAGCGAAGGTAGACTGATATGACACACATATTGAAATCTATTGCAACTCAGGTCCAGCACAACCTAATTTAATCCAGAGTGGAACAAAGTATATTATTTTGATTTTGGATTCAACACATTTGGATTTAACATAAAAATAAAGGTCTAAATTGAGGTCACAAACGTCTGAACTAAACTTGGATATTTTCTCCTTTCCCTATTCAGTTAAAGACTTTTAATGCTTAGTAGTATCTGACCTTCAGTATTGAAAATCCTGAATCCTCTCAACTGATATAATGTGATAGAAGAAGAGAGCTTAAAGAAGAAACATTCAACATATCACAACTGCAAAGGAAAATAAACACATTCAACCATGTTACCTTTTTGACCTGATCTAAATGCACCATTGTAACAAATTTCCTATATTTACACTTACAGTAGTCCAAAGGTCAAAAGCACTGACTGACTAACTTTAGGTTATCCTTTGATTTATCTTAAGAGGCATTATGGAAGACTTGGGGAAAGATTTTGCAAAAAAGGAAATAAGGTCATAAAGAAAAAGTCAGATGGCTCCAGGCTTTTAAATAATATATAAAAATCAAAATTCTCTCAAAGAAGGGTTCTTTTCATTACTTTGCCTTACAATTCTGTACTGTTAAGCAAACTTTAGGCAGTGCTTCTCTTCTAAAAAACTATAAGCAAAAGTTCAAGAAAGACAATATTACATGAAATATTCTTTTGATTTAATCCAACCCCTTAGTAATAAAATTTCACAAAATAAAATGAGAATAAAATAATGCCTCTGATATTATCTACTCAAGAATCTACCTCAGTCAAAGCCGCAAAATAGAATAGTATTTTATAATATGTAGAAAAAATACAAAACTAACATTAACATAAGGAATTTCATCCAACTGTTTAACTTTGATTAAAATGAGTTCTTTGTATTCTATGTCTAGCTCAGATAACCTTAGCAATATGTTTGGTTTATTTTTTCCTGCAATCTGGGAGAAATAAAATTCCTTATACTGATTGGTAAAGAAGTAAAAAACCTCAGAAGAAATAAATCACGACATGCATGCAGGGCATCTTGTTTTTAGATTTTATTTATTTATTTATTTTATAGATTTATTTATTTATTTTATAGATTTTATATACTGGACATCTTGTTTTTAGATTTTATATTACACTATTAAAACAATCGATATTTATAGCAATCTCAAAGGCATTGCCTCAGTTTTCTAAGACAAGTATGGAACATTCAAAATAATTAATGGATATTAGAAACTATTGATGTGCATGTTCTCTTTTTATATTTTCACTTTTTATAAATATTTTTCCCTTCTGAATACTTATCATGAGCAAAAAACTCTCAATGAAAACTACGTTTCCTTAAATCCCTTCTTTTATGTGGGAGAAATTTTAGTGATATATATCCAAACTGACACCAGCATTCTTAAATTATATTTCATAGTAAAGCCTATATTTATGTTGTAGTTTCTTATGCTTAGAGTCATATATTTTCTAAAAGCAAATAATAACTTTACTATGCATACTCAAGAGCATAGTTATGCTATTGTATCTCTGATAGAGATACAAGCTGAATAACCTTTCTTGTCTGGCTTCTTGAAAATGCATTTTTCTCCTTTCGACATTTTGTCTTTTCTGTGATAAAAAGGAATGAAAAATGATCCTATTTGAAAATTCCTTTTGTTTATAGTGCACTATGTCTTTCAGTTACTGACTTTTCTTCATTTATTCTGTTTTTTGGTTTATGTACAATTATAGTTTTCAAATCGCATTATTTCTGTGCCAGAGCACTTTGCTAAGCCATTTTATTTCTTTCTCATTCAGATAGCTTTGGAGTGGCAGAACTTTTCCAGAGTGATATAAAGCTAATTCATAAACTAATTTTTGTTTGAGATCTCTGTAAATGTCATAATACTAGTCAAGATAATATAGGTCAAAAGCAAAAATAGTTTATTGGTCTTAAAAAAGAAAGATCATTTCCTTTGTTTCATTCTGAATTGTAATATTGAAATTAAGTATTACAAGTAACAGTGCCAATGTAGCATGAACAACAATAGCTAATCTTCATTATGCACTATTCTGTACCGGTGAAAGTCAAGCTCTTCATATAAATATCTCATTTAATCTTCAAGCAACCTTATGAAGTAGGTATTATTATGTTTATTTTGAAGATAAAGAAACTGGTATAGTGATAAGAACTAGAGCTCTGGAGTCACACTGCTTAGATTTGAACACCTATCACCAGAGAAAACTGGGGATAAATAATCTTTCTAAACCTCAGTTTCCTTATTTCTTTGTAACTAGCAAATAGTCTGGATTGGCTTCATTAACAGGAGGTTTGTATAAGATTGTTGGACTTAAGGTTAGCGCAGTGACCTGGGAGGATGAGTTTTGGAAAGCCTTGTATATTCACCTAAAGATTTTGAATTTCATTCTATAAGCAGTAGAGAATGACATACTTTATTTTTTTTTTTACCAATTACTATAATATAAAGATGCTTTTTAGTTTATGACTCAATCTTAAACATGTAATTGAAATGTTCAGGTTTCTACTTTTAAGTATATGATGTCACATTTATTTTAAATATTCCAGACCTGCTCTGTCCAATAAGGAGCAATTAGCTACACATAACTATTTAAATTTAAAAAATTAGAATTAAGTTAGGGATGCCTGGGTGGTTCAGTTGGTCAAGCATCCAACTCTTGATTTTGGCTCAGGTCATGATCTCAGGGTCATGAGATTGAGCCCCATGTGAAGCTCTGTACTGAACGTGGAGCCTGCTTAAGATTCTCTCTCTCTCTCCCTCCACCCCTCCCCCTGCTCATGCTCTCTCTCTCTCAAAAAAAAAAAAAAAAGAATTTTTAAATTTAAAAATTGGTTCCTCAATCATACCAGGAATATTTCAAGTGTTCAATAGCCACCCATATCTAGTGGTTACTAGATTATATCAGACAATACCAAGCTGGTACATTTCTTTATCACTGAAATTTCTATTGGACAGCACTGCTCTAAAGCATTGTGCTTGTTGGGACTCATCCAAATCCCTTCACCTCTACAATAGTACTCTATTATTTTTACATGTCCTCAGAGGGGTGCCTCATGTTATAGTCTATCCATTAGGAGTGCCTGCACTGTTTTCTTTCCTGTTCTGATTCCCCTCAGCCAATGTCTCCCTACTTCAAAGTCTTCTCAAAAGGATTCTCTATTGCCATGTAAGAGTTTTATCTCCCAGTACTCTCAAAGCACCATTCTCTTGATCAATATAAACTTTCAAAGCACTTTGCCATTTGTGCCCAGGAAATTATTTTCTCCATTTTTATCTCTCCTTCAAAAAGCAAGCTACAAAATCTTACATACAAAATCTGAAGCATACACAGGAATTTGCATGACCAAATTAAAATGTTCAATATCACATTCAGGTTACCAAGACTTTATAGTCTCTCTAAAGGCATTTGGAGGTGTACTTACTTTATATTTGATAATTAATTTGCTTATTTGGATATTTCCTAAACAGAAAAAAAAAAAAAACCATCTTCCCTGAAGATGATTTGGAAGTTGCTGCCACCATTAGTTAAAATAGACCTATGGTAACTTTGAAAATACCTCCTCCTTTTCTCTCATTTTTATTTCAAAAACTTAAGGTGAATTTATAGGCAGAGTATACCATAACTAACAAAATGCCAATCAATGCAATTTTATATTGATTTATAATCTGAAGTTACACTAATGTCAATATTCTCTAGTTATTATAGATTGATAGATATAGATAGAATATACTTTCATCAGCTATTTCAGCTATTTTGTTACAATACATCGAATTAGATAGCAATTCAAGGACTATATTTGGATTTACTATATTTGGGTAATCTGCATCATAAAACCCCTTATTTTGTCTCTTTCCACAAATCAGGGGTAATGCAAGCAAGGCAAAGATAATTGTTCCAAAGACATTTGATATGATATATATGTGGTCTTCACATATTAGACACTGGGTCTGGGCATAAAATGAATTAATGAAAGGAATGAAAATAAGGTGGAAGCAAAAAATAGTTTTAAAATGAGATTACTGATGATAATTCTTAATCTCTGAAAATTCACTTTAAAGTTTCATAAAAATGTGACATGCTAACAGAAGTGCTGAAAAGTTAATTTAAGAACTTCCAACTTCCTTTTAAAAAGTCAAAAAATATCAGGGCACCTGGGTGGCTCAGTTGTTTAGGCATCTGTCTTTGGTTTGGATCATGATCTCAGGGTCCTGGGATCGAGCCCCATGTTGGGCTCCCTGCTCAGCAGGGTGTCTGCTTCTCCCTCTGCCTCTCCCCCTGCTCGTGCTTTCTCATGCATGCTCTCCCTCCCCCTCTCTAATGAATAAATAAAATCTTTAAAATAAAAAGTCAAAAAATATTATTGGAATTTGTGATATTATTTTTCTTCAAATACAATTGCATATCTGTGGCTATAAACATGTCCATTTTAAGATTGCTTGATGTCTGCCTACTCAGAAGTGACCCAGGACATTGTGTAAACAGAGGTCGGCATTTATTTCCAGTTTCCAGAGTATTCATGTCACAATGTTTTGCTTTTATAAATATAGGCAGGTTTGACATTAAAAAAGAATTATGCAAGCATTATAGAGTATTAAGAAAAGATATCACAATGGCATGCCACTTCCCATCCTCTAGGATGGCTATAATAAAATAACAGATGATAACAAGTGTTGGCAAGAATGTGAAGAAATCAGAACCCTCATATGTTGCTGGTGATCATTTAAAATTGTGCAGTCACTTTGAAAATCAGTCTGGCATTTCCTCAAAAAGTCAAATATAGAGCTACCATATGACCTAACAATTTCACTCCTAAGTATATACCCAAGAGAATTAAAAACAAACACCCACACAAAAACTAGTTAATGA
This sequence comes from Mirounga leonina, assembly GCF_011800145.1. Lineage (NCBI taxonomy): Eukaryota > Metazoa > Chordata > Mammalia > Carnivora > Phocidae > Mirounga > Mirounga leonina. The sequence goes on along the minus strand of NW_023270175.1, from coordinate 16,310,652 downwards.
ATGTTCATTGTAGCATTATTCATAATTTCCATAAAGCCAAAAAAAACCCAGATGTCTATCAGTTGATGAATGGATAAATAATAGGTGGTATAGCCATATAATGGATTACTATTCAGCCATGTAAAGGAATGAAGTGCTGATAAATGCTATAACAGGGATGAACCTTGAAGACTTGCTAAGTAAAAGAAGCCCATCACAAAAGACCACATATTATATAATTCATTTATATAAAGTGTTCAGTGTTCAGAATAGGCAAATCTGTAGTCACAGAAAGTAGATCAATGACTGCCTAATACTGTGGGAGATGGGAGTTGAGGATAAATAGGGAGTGAATGCTACTGGGTCTGAAGTTTCCCTTAGGCGTTATGGAAATGTTATAAAATTAGATAATGATAGATGCACAATCCTGTGAACATATTAAGAAATCATTGAATTGTATTATTTAAATGGGTGAATTCTATGGCATATCAATAAAACTGTTTTAAAAATTTCATGGAATAAACAATACCTCATAATCTCCCCAAAATAGAAATACCTAGAATTAACATTTTGGTATATGTTTGAGTATTATGACACACTTATTATTTTTACATCAAAACCACATATAAGAACATAACATAACATTTTAATTAATGGTGAAATATAGCATTTTCATAGACTTGATATACAAAAGTTGACAATTCTCTACAAGTTAATGTATACAATTAATGTAATACAAATCAAAGTTTCAACAGGACATTTTTAGAAATTAAAAAAAATAATTTTGTAGGTTTTTTGGAATAAAAATAGGTAAAAATAATGTGGGAAATTTTTAATTATTCATAAACAGGTAGTAAATTATATTATGAAGTAACTAAATGGGTTAATACTAGAATCAGTCTAGGTATCTAGACAATGGAATAGAATAGTATATGATAAACAAAATTAAGTATAAGATACAATTTACTATATGATAAATATGGCATTTTAGATCACAAGGGAAATGAAAGGTAAATCAATAAATAATATTGGGATAATTGGCTAGCCATCTAGAAAGACTTAAGTTACCTCACAGCCTATAGCAAAATAAATTTCAAGTGAATCAAAGATGTAGATACAAAATAAAATTTAAAAATATTCAACATCAGAATGAGAAGAAAAGATGGCAGAGGAGTAGGGGATCCTAATTCAACTGGTCCCCGGAATTGAGCTGGATATCTACCAGACCACTCTGAGCACCCACAAAATCAGCCTGAGATGTAAGAAGATTTGGATCTCTACAAACAGAATATCGCAGGCGGTTGGTTTCAAGGTCAGAAGTGGGGAGTGTGATTCTATGGGCAGATACCGGAGGATAAACAGCAGCAGGAGGGAGCCTGGCCATGGGGATCCTACACCACTGGTGAGCAACAGCCTCGCAGGCTGGGGATGGGCACAGACTTGCAGATCTGTAGCGGCAGGGAAAGAACTTTAGGGCAGCCCCCGGGGTGGAAACCCAGATCGGCGGGGTCCATGTGTGAACAGGGACCGGCTGGCAGTTTTAGAAGCACAAAGGGCAGAGATGTGCCCTGACCTGGAGGCAGGACTGGGGGTGCTGTGGAGGGGCGAACAACGCAGGACACTGCAGTTTATAGCAGCACAGACAGAAATGGAGATGGTGCGGCCTGGAGAGCTCACTGAAGAACAGACTGCAATCTCTCTGCTCTGAGGCAGAGGGCTGGAAACAGTCTCTTCTGCTCTGACTCTTGGAAGAGATGCAGAAAACCACCAGGGAAAGCCACCAGAGAACAAAAGCCAAAAAAACTGATTCCCACTGAGCCCAACCCCCACCACAGGGGGGCAGGGCAACTCTGCCCAAACAGGGTTGCCTGAGTAACAGCAAGGCAGGCCCCTCCCACAGAAGACAGGCTGGGAAAACAAGAGGCCAGCAACCCTAAGGTCCCTAGAAAACAGGTACATCTTGCTTGGGTTGTGGTCAATAAGTTGGATTCTATACATTCCCTCAAACACCCATCAATAGAATGACTAGGAGGAGGAGCCCCCAAAACAGAAAAAACTCAGAGATTATGACTTATGCCCCAGATTTACAAATGGATGCAGATATAACCAAGATGTCGGAGATGGAATTCAGGCTAGCAATTGTGAAGACAATGGCTAGAATGGAGAAATCAATTAATGGCAACATAGAGTCTCTAAGGGCAGAAATAAAAGGTGAATTGGCAGAACTTAAAAATGCTATCAATGAGATCCAATTCAATCTAGACAATCTAACAGCTAGGGTAAGTGAGGCAGAAGAATGAATAAGCGACCTGAAGACAATTTAATAGATAAAAAGGGAAAAGAGGAGGCTAGGGAAAAACAACTCAGAATCCATGAATATAGAATCAGAGAAATAAGTGACACCATGAAGCTTTCTAATGTCAGAATAATTGGAATCCTGGAGGAGGTGGAGAGAGAGAGAGGACTAGAAGATGTATTTGAGAAAATAGTAGCTGAGAACTTCCCTAATCTGGGGAATGAAACAAACATTCGTGTCCTAGAGGCAGAGAGGACCCCTCCCAAGGTCAAGGAAAACAGGCCAACACCCCGGCATGTAATAGTAAAACTTGCAAATCTTAGAACCAAGGAAACCATCTTAAGGGCAGTTAGGGGGAAGAGATTCCTTACGTACAGAGGGAGGAACATCAGAATAATGTCAGACCTATCCACAGAGACCTGGCAAGCCAGAAAAGCCTGGCAAGACATAGTCAGGGTACTAAATGAGAAGAACATGCAGCCAAGAATACTTTATCTGGCAAGGCTTTCATTTAGAATGGAAGGAGAGATGCAGAGCTTCCAAGACTGGCAGAAACTAAAAGAATATGTGACCACTAAGCCGGCCCTGCAAGAAATATTAAGGGGGGGTTCTATAAAAGGAGAAAGACCCCAAGAGTGATCTACAAGAGAAATTTACAGGGACAATCTTAAAAACAATAACTTCACAGGCAACATGATGACAATTAATTCATATTTTTCAACAATCACTCTCAACATGAATGGCCCAAACACTCCCATAAAATGACACAGGGCTGCAGATTGGATAAAAAGACAGGACTCATCCATATGCTGTCTACAAGAGACTCATTTTGAACCTAAACATACATCCAGACTGAAAGTGAAGAGATGGAGATCCATCTTCCAAGACAGCAGACCTCAAAAGAAAGCTGGGGTAGCAATTCTTATATCAGGAAAATTAGATTTTAAACTAAAGTCTGTAGTTAGAGACACAGAAGGACACTATATCATTCTTAAAGGGTCTATCCAACAAGAAGATCTAACAATGGTAATTGTCTATGCCCTCAACATGGGAGCAGCCATCTACAAAAGCCAACTGTTAACCAAAATAAAGAGTCATATTGATAACAAAAAGTTAATTGTAAGAGATTTCAATACCCCACTCTCAGCAATGGACAGATCATCTAAGCAGAAAATCAACAAGGAAACAAGAGCTTTGAATGACACACTGGACCAGATGGACCTCATAGATATATACAGAACATCCCACCCTAAAACAACAGAATACTCATTCTTCTCGAGTGCACATGGAACTTTCTCCAGAATAGACCACATACTGGGTCACAAATCAGGTCTCAACCAATACCAAAAGACTGAGATTATTTCCTGCATATTCTCAGACCACAATGCTTTAAAACTGGAACTCAATCATAGGAAAAAATTTGGCAGAAATTCAAACACTTGGAAGCTAAAGACCACTCTGCTCAAGAATGTTTGGGTCAACCAAGAAATCAAAGAAGAACTTAAACAATTCATGGAAATCAATGAGAATGAAAACACATTGTTCCAAAACCTATGGGATACTGCAAGGGCGGTCCTAAAGGGGAAATACATAGCCATCCAAGCCTCACTCAAAAATAGAAAAATCCTGAATTCACCAACTAATTTTACACCTTAAAGAACTAGAGAAAAAGCAAAAAACGATGCCTAAGCCATGCATTAGACGAGAAATAATTAAGATTAAAGCAGAAATCAATGAATTAGAAACCAGAAACACAGTAGATCAGATCAACGAAACTAGAAGTTGGTTCTTTGAAAGAATTAACATGATCAATAAACCACTGGCCAGACTTATCCAAAAGAAAAGAGAAAGGACCCAAATTAATAAAATGATGAATGAAAGGGGAGAGATCACAACTAACAAAAGGAAATAGAAACAATTATTAGAAATTATTATCAACAACTATATGCCAAGAAACTGAGCAATCTGGAAGAAATGGAGGCCTTCCTGGAAACCTATAAGCTGCTAAGACTGAAACAGGAAGGGTGCCTGGGTGGCTCAGTCGGTTAAGCGACTGCCTTCGGCTCAGGTCATGATCCCAGGGTCCTGGGATCAAGTCCCACATCGGGCTCCCTGCTCTGCGGGGAGCCTGCTTCTCCTTCTCCCCCTCCCCCTGCTGGTGTTCCCTCTCTCGCTGTGTCTCTCTCTGTCAAATAAATAAATAAAATCTTAAAAAAAAAAAAAAAAGACTGAAACAGGAAGAAATTGACAACCTGAACAGGCCATAACCAGTAATGAGATTTAAGCAGTGATCCAAAATCTCCCAAAAAACAAGAGTCCGGGGCCTGATGGATTCCCTGGGGAATTCTACCAAACATTCAAAGAAGAAATAATACTTATTCTACTGAAGCTATTTCAAAAAATAGAAACAAAAGGAAAACTTCCAAACTCATTCTATGAGGTCAGCATTCCCTTAATCCCCAAACCAGGCAAAGACCCCATCAAAGAGGAGAATTTCAGTCCGATATCCCTGATGAATATGGATTCCAAAATCCTCAACAAAATCCTAGCTAATAGGATCCAACAATAATTAAAAGGATCATCCACCACGACCAAGTGGGATTTATCCCCGGGATGCAAGGGTGGTTCAACATTCGCAAATCAATCAATGTGATAGAACACATTAATAAGAGGCGAGAGAAGAACCACATGGTCCTCTCAATTGATGCAGAAAAACCATTTGACAAAATACAACATCCTTTCCTGATTAAAACTCTTCAGAGTACAGGGATAGAGGAAACATTCCTCAAGTTCATAAAATCCATCTATGAAAAACCCACAGTGAATATCATCCTCAATGGGGAAAAGCTGAGAGCCTTTCCCTTAAGATCAGGAACATGTCAAGGCTGCCCACTCTCACCACTATTATTCAACATAGTACTAGAAGTCCTAGCAACAGCAATCAGACAACAAAAAGAAATAAAAGGTATTCAAATTGGCAAAGAAGAAGTCAAACTCTCTCTTTTCACAGACGACATGATACTTTATGTGGAAAACCCAAAAGACTCCACCCCCAAATTACTAGAACTCATCCAGCAATTCAGTAATGTGGCAGGATACAAAATCAATGCACAGAAATCAGTTGCTTTCTTATACACTAAGAACACAACTGTAGAAAGAGAAATTAGAGAAATGATTCCATTTACAATAGCACCAAAAACCATAAGATACCTCGGAATAAACCTAACCAAAGAGGTAAAGGATCTATACTCTAGGAACTACAGAACACTCATGAAAGAAATTGAAGACACAAAAAGATGGAAAAATATTCCATGCTCATGGATCAGAAGAATAAACATTGTTAAAATGTCTATGCTACCCAGAGCAATCTATACCTTCAATGCCATCCTGATCAAAATTCCAATGACATTTTTCAAAGTGCTGGAACAAACAATACTAAAATTTGTATGGAATCAGAAAAGACCCCAAATCGCCAAGGAAATGTTGAAAAAGAAAAACAAAGCTGGGGGCATCACGTTGCCCGATTTCAAGCTCTATTACAAAGCTGTGATCACCAAGACAGCATGGTACTGGCACAAAAACAGACATATAGACCAATGGAACAGAATAGAGAACCTAGATATGGACCCTCGACTCTATGGTCAAATAATCTTTGACAAAGCAGGAAAAAACATGCAATGGAAAAGAGACAGTGTCTCAATAAATGGTGCTGGGAAAATTGGACAGCCACATGCAGAAGAATGAAACTCGACCATTCTCTAACACCATTCACAAAGATAAACTCAAAATTGGTGGAAGACCTCAATGTGAGACAGGAATCCATCAAAATCCTAGAGAACATAGGCAGTAACGTCTTTGACATCGGCCGCACCAACTTCTTTCAAGATACATCTCCAAAAGCTAGTGAAACAAAAGCAAAAATGAACTTTTGGGACTTCATCAAGATAAAAAGCTTCTGCACAGCAAAGGAAACAGTCAACAAAACAAAGAGGCAACCCACAGAATGGGAGAAGATATTTGCAAATGACACTACAGACAAAGCACTGATTTCCAAGATCTATAAAGAGCTTCTCAAAGTCAACACCCAAAAAACAAATAATCAAGTCAAAAAGTGGGCAGAAGATATGGAAAGACACTTCTCTGAAGAAGACATACAAATGGCTAACAGACACATGAAAAAATGTTCATCATCATTAGCCATCAGGGAAATCCAAATCAAAACCACATTGAGATACCCCCTTCCACCAGTTAGAATGGCAAAAATGGACAGGGAAAGAAACAACAAATGTTGGAGAGGTTGTGGAGAAAGGGGAACCCTCTTACACTGTTGGTGGGAATGCAAGTTGGTATAGCCACTTTGGAAAACAGTGTGGAGGTTCCTCAGAAATTTAAAAATAAAGCTACCCTATGACCCAGCAATTGCACTCCTGGGTATTTACCCCGAAGACACAGATGTAGTGAAAAGAAGGGCCATATGTACCCCAATGTTCATAGCAGCAATGTCCACAATAGCCAAACTTTGGAAAGAGCAGAGATGCCCTTCAAAAGATGAATGGATAAAGAAGATGTGGTCCATATATACAATGGAATATTACTCAGCCATCAGAAAGGATGAATACCTAACTTTTACATCAACATGGATGGGACTGAAGGAGATTATGCTAAGTGCAATAAGTCAAGCAGAGAAAGTCAATTACCATATGGTTTCACTTATTTGTGGAACATGAGGAATAGCATGGAGGACATTAGGAGAAGGAAGGGAAAAATGAAGGGGGGGCGAAATCGGAGGGAGAGATGAACCATGAGAGACTATGGACTCTGAGAAACAAACAGGGTTTTAGAGGGGAGGGGGGAGGCGGGATTGGTTAGCCTGGTGATGTGTATTAAGGAGGGCCCATAATGCATGGAGCACCGGGTGTTATACGAACACAATGGATTGTGGATCACCACATCAAAAACTAATGATGTATTGTATGGTGACTAACATAACATAATAAAATTTAAAAAAATAAATAAAAATATTCAACATCATTAGAAATTAAAGAAAATAAAATTAATGCAAGTTTTCAACTTTTGCCTATCATATTAACAAAGATGGAGAGAAATATTCGTTTGCATTACTGGCAATGATGAAGAAACAGTAACTTTCATACATCATTACTAGGTTTACAAATTTGTACATACTTTGAAGGTCAACCTGGTACAAAGTAAAAAGAAAAACAAAAAGTCTTTAAAATGTTTCCTTTGAGGCAGAAATTTTACTTCTTAAAATTTATCCTAGTCAGGAAACCATCAAAATCCTAGAGGAGAACATAGGCTGCAACCTCTTTGACCTCATAGCAACTTCTTACAAGACACATCCCAGGAGGCAAGGAAACAAAAGCAAAAATGAACTATTGGGACTTCATCAAGATAAAAAGCTTCTGCACAGTGAAGGAAACAATCAACAAAACTAAAAGGCAACCTACAGAATGGGAGAAGATATTTGCAAATGACATATCTGAAAAAGTGTTAATATCCAAAATCTATAAAGAACTTATTAAACTCAACACCCCCTCCCAAAAAAAAAAAAAAATCCAGTTACAAAAATAAAAAAAGAAAATGGGCAGAAAACATGAAAAGATATTTTCCCAAAGAAGACATCCAGATGGCTAACAGACACATGAAAAGATGCTCAACATCACTCATCATCAGGGAAATACAAATAAAAACCATGATGGGATACCACCTCTCACCAGTCAGAAAGGCTAAAATTAACAACACGGGAAACAACAGATATTGGCGAGGATGCAGAGAAAGGGAAAACCTTTTGCACTGTTGGTGTGAATGTGAAGTGATGCAGACACTGTTGAAAACAATATGGAGGCTCCTCAAAAAGTTAAAAATAGAACTGACCTACTATCCAGCAATTGCACTACTAGCTATTTAACCAAAGGATAAAAAATTACTGATTTGAAGGGGTACATGCACCCCGATGTTTATAGCACCATTATCAACAATACCCAAATTTTGGAAAGAGCCCAAATGTCTTTGACTGATGAATGGATAAAGAAGATGTGGCATACACACACACACACACACACACACACACACACACACACACACAGGAATATTACTCAGCCATCAAAAAGAATGAAATCTTGCCATTTACAATGATGAGGATTGGGCTAGAATGTATTATGCTAAGTGAAATAAGTCAGTCAGAGAAAGACAAATATCATATGATCTCACTCATATGTGGAAATTAAGAAATAAAACAGATGAACACACTGGAAGGGGGAAAAGAAAAAAAAAGGAGAGAGGGAAACAAACCATAAGAGACTCTTAATGATGGAGAACAAACTGAGGGTTGATAGAGGGAGGTGGGTGGGGGATGAGCTGGATGGGTGATGGCTATTAAAGAAGGCATTTGTGATGAGCACTACGTGTTGTAAGTGATGAATCACTGATTTCTACTCCAGAAACCAATATTGCACTGTATGTTAACTAAAAATTTTTATAAATAAATAAAAATAAAAATTTATCTTAGTGATAAGGATATTCTTTATAGGATAAGGATACAGTATGAGTTTTAATAGTGAAAAATAGAACCTAGTTATTTACCAACTCGAGAAAAATTAGACACACATATGCAACTGATTATTATGCAAATATTAAAAGGAAAGTATTGAGTTTCTCAAAGATGCTAGTGGGATGTTGCTGAGAACAAAAATAGATTCAAAATATTAAGATGAAAAGAAAGAGAGAGACAGAGACACAGAGAAAGAGAAAAGAAACTGGAAGCAAGGAAAGATATACTCCACAATGTTAATAGTTCATTATCTTTGTATAGTGGAATTGCACATTTTTAACTACACATTTTTGTCTTCATTTGTATTTTCCTTAAGGAATATAAATTGTTATGATAAATTTTGTTCCCATATACTTTATATAGACTACAACCCAAGTCTCAAACTGACCAAAGAGCAGCTCACAAATGGGACATATCCAAGTAGATTCAAGAACCTCAGTAAACTGCAGGACAAATTAAAAGAAACCAAAGCCAAACATACCAAAATTTGAGTGCTGAAAACTAAAGGCAAAAAAATTCTTTTTAAATGAAGCCTGGTAAAAATTAGGCATTACCTGTAAATGAATGTAATAGCCTAAACTGTGTTTCCAAAATTTTTTATGTAAAATTCCTAACTCCTAGTACTTCAGAATGTGACCCTATTTGGAGACAAGTTCTTTAGAGAAATAATAAGGTAAAATGAGGTCATATGGGTAGGCCCTAATCCAATATGACTGGTATCCTTAAATAAGAAAAGGATATGCACTCATGAAGAGGGAAGACCATGTGAAGGCACAGGGAGAAGATGGCCATCTACAAGCCAAGGAGAAAGGTCTCAGAAGAATCTAACTCTGCCAAGACCCTGATCTGTGACTTACAGCCTCCAGAATTGTGAGAAAATAAATTTCTGGTGTTTGAACCATCCAGTCTCTGGTACTTTGTCATGACAATCCTAGGAAACTAATACAATGATTCATGATTCTAACTGGATTTCTCATCAGAAACCACGGAAGTCAAAGGAAAGTGGCATAATATTTTTCAATGTCCTGAAAGAAAAGAACTGTCAGACAAAATTCTATTTTTCAGGAATGAAGGTGAAATAAAGACAATCTCAGATGAAGTAAAACAAAAAAATTCATCATCAGAAGACTTTTTTTAGAAGAATTGCTAATGAAATATATTCCAAGCAAAAGAAAATAATACCAAATAAAATTCTGGAACATCAGAAATGAAGGAATAGCAAAAGAAATGGTAAATATGAGATTGAATGTAATAGACTATTCTTGAAACTTATTGGTTTCCTGAGGCTCACCATTTTGGCCCTCTATTCAGAAATCTGGGACATTATTTACCCCAGTCTTTCACACACTCCTGCAACAGCACCTATTTATAGAGCCAAGCAGTGGACAATGAGGGGAAAAAACAGAACATTTTAAGAGAATGTCTTCCCCACTCTTAGTTTTGACTCCTGTGAGCTCCCACTGGGTGTTTGTTGCCACTACCATGAGATTGCTGGGGGACTGAGTCAAGAGAATTGAGAGAAATAATACAAATAGGAGATTATAACAATTTCTCTGACTGTTAAATGTTTTCTTTCCTCCTCCCTGAGCCAGAAACAGTGAGCTTCTCCTGAAGAAGAAATCTAAAGTTAAAATGTCAGTGACTGGGAACAATGGTGGTTGTATGTATTATCTTTTTATTCTTCAACTCCTAGTATTTTACTAATATATCGTAGAGTCAGGTACATTCATGAAAAATTTTGTTTAAACTTAGGATGTATTTACATGGGATTTACTTATAAAGCAACTATTAAAGTCAGATACAGTTTTCCTGCTGTTTTCCAATTAGTGGAATGTCTCAGCCTTAGTTTTTTGTTTTGCTTTTTATTTTGTTTGCTTTTGCTTATTTTAGCTCTTTGCGTAGGAAAAGTTTGAGGTGTATCAGAATGAACAAGGGAAAGAATAATCAAGTGAGTTCTAGCTTCAATTTGATCTCCAGCTCTGTGGGACCTTGGACAAATAATTTAAACTCTCTGTTTTATCAGGTAAAAATAATTAAGTTGGATGACATAATTAATAATTAATAAGGTTCCTTGCAGTTCTAATACTCTGACCTCTTGTGTAGTGGACATTGTAGTGTGCTCCCAAATTCCCACTTCCTTGCCCATGACTGCTGGCTGACATTCCTATCCAGGAATTGCTTTCATCTGAGAGTCTAGTCATACAAGTGCATGCCCCTACATCCAGTGACTTGTAGATAGGGGAATATAAATTCCCATTCCCCTCATCCAAACTCTGAATACTTATGAAGGGTCATCCTAGTTTCACAGAATACTGTAAGGTTAACTGAGACTTTTATTCTGAAGACAACTTTTGCAGCACAGCTTCTCCCTTTTTTTACAGAGATATAATTGACATATAACATTATATTAGTTTCAGGTGTACAACACAATGATTTGATGTTCATATATATTGCAAAATGATCACCACAATAAGCCTCATTAACATCCATCATCTCTGTCCAATCTTGTTTCCTTCCTTTCACCTAAAAGATATAAATTATGAAAGAATTTCTTAATAAAATTCCAACATGCTAACCTTTGTCTCAGAGTCTGCTTCCCAAAGAGCCCAGACTTCAACAAGTTGGAAGTAGTATTTCCCTCCTGACTGGGGATTTTATTTTTACCTCTGTCTCTGTGGTGCTTGCATTCCATAACATATTATACTTCTTGTATGTTTTTTATGCAGTTTTTTTCTTTCCTACTAATTTCAACTTCCTGAAGTCAGAAGCAATGCCTTTTTAAAAAAAATTTCATAACAGCTAACATTTATTCATTACTTGTTGGTTGAGTAAAGGCATAAATGAAATGATATTGAAATAGTCATAATTTTCCCTGCTTGATCTCTCTAGAATCACCAAGAATGTTTTTTTATAAGCTTTTCTGTTTATTGTAGAAGTTGTGGCTTCCCTAGTCCCATGAACTTTGAATTGTTTTCATAATTCTTCTGTAATTCTGTAGTTTTGTGGCATCTTTACAATCACGTGATACTTAGGGTTTTATTGCTGGCAATGAATATATTAAATACTGTGATCCCGTGATGGGTTTTCTGATTGGTTTGTCAATATAAATATAAAAACTTTAATTGTTAGAATTGATGAAGAAAATTTAGCCTACATCAAGGATTTAAAAGGAAGTTTCTTTGCTTTCTATTGTATTTGTAAAGCCAGTTGGTGATTTTTATTATTTTTTTAGTATTCAAGTTTCATTTTTAATCATATATGGTTGGAATAGAAGTTCTTTCAAATATTAAAATGTGATATTGCTATTCTTAAAAGTGAAATCCATAGAGATAATCAGTTCCCATTCATTTGAAAGTCATAGATAAGAATGCCATATCATTTGTAATTGCACAGTCAATTTCATTCTTTGTCTAGGCTTTCATTTCTAAAGAGTGTTCCATTTAGTGGGGTTTTTTAGAATAATGTAAGAGACCAATCATGTACTATACAGCCTTCATATTGTATTAGCCCTTTTTCCAAAGCTTTCCCTTCTGTTTTCCAAATTATGTTTCTGTAATTCATGAACTTACAAGTTCTCAGTGATTTGAATTTCATGTTCAATCTCAGATGCTCTTTCAATATATTGTGCCATTATTCAGTATTCCCCTCTTTAAAAAAAAAAAAAAAAAGAAAGAAAGAAAAAAGAAAAGCCTTCACACTGAAGATCCATTCAAACCATTCTACTTTCGTATCACTGAAACTCGTCATACTCTTCAAATATCATCTTTGGAATTTTCATTTCAAATAAAAAATAGCAACTTCTATCTTGCAGATAGAAAACAGCATAAAATATGAGCATTTCTATATTGCCACACCAAAAGTGCCAATGACAAGCATTTCTATATTGCCATACCAAAAGTGCCAATGACAAGCCAAAAATCACCTTAAGCATCTATTGCCATCAGATACATTTGTCAACTTGGTAACAAAGTCGTCACCTATTTTGCTAATGTCAGAATTTTCTCAGCCAGATTCTATATTAACCTCTACCATTCTCCCACCAAATAGTTCCAAGAAGGCACTTCCAAAGAAATATAATATGTAAAAGGCATAGTATAACTATTGTAAGGATATAGTTATATAAGAATTTACCCAGGGCGCCTGGGTGGCTCAGTTGGTTAAGCGACTGCCTTCGGCTCAGGTCATGATCCTGGAGTCCCGGGATCGAGTCCCGCATTGGGCTCCCTGCTTGGCGGAGAGTCTGCTTCTCCCTCTGACCCTCCCCCCTCTCATGCTCTCTCTATCTCATTCTCTCTCTCAAATAAATAAATAAAATCTTTAAAAAAAAAAAAAAGAATTTACCCAAAGTGATATCCAGGACATCTTGAGTGAAAAGAAAATGAAGTATTAGAAAATAATATTAATGGCCTAATTGTATTAAAAATGTAAACTAAGAAAATGTTAAGGAGGGCACGTGTGGTGATGAGCACTGGGTGTTATACACAACTAATGAATCATTGAATACTACATCAAAAACTAATGATGTACTATATGTTGGCTAATTGAACATAATAAAAAAAATTAAAAAAGAAAATGTGTATATATAGTTAGCCAATCATAGGACAGAATGTAGAAGTTTTACAAGAAACTGTTATCATTGGTTATGTTGTGACAGTTGGGAGAGGGGGATACTTTGAGTAAGAAGAAAGCATTAAGCATTTCTTTATATATGGCTGTGTAGTTTTAATTATTAAATGGAATATGTATGGATTATGTAGTTAAAATGAAGCAAAGTAGTTAAAAGGCAAGGAGTAAATATTGCCATCTTTTTTAATTATTATGTTCAATTAGCCAACATATAGTACATCATTAGTTTTTGATGTAGTGTTCAGTGATTCATTGGTTGTATACAACACCTAGTGCTCATCACCACATGTGCCCTCCTTAATACCCATCACCTGGTTACCCCACCCCTCACCCGCCTCCCTTCATAACCCTCAGTTTGTTTCCAGGATTCCAGAGTCTCTCATGGTTTGTCTCCCTCTCTGATTTCTTCCCATTCAGTTTTCCTTCCTTCCCCTGTGGTCCTCCATGCTATTCCTTATGTTCCACATATGAGTGAAACCATATGATAATTGTCTTTCTCTGCTTGACTTATTTCACTTAGCATAATCCTCTCCAATTCCATCCATGTCAATGCAAATGGTGGGTATTCATCCTTTCTGATGACTGAGTAATATTCCATTGTATAATAGAGCTACCCTATGACCCAGCAATTGCACTACTAGGTATTTATCCCACAGATGTAATATTACCATCTTTTAGCATCCATTAGCTTTTATTCTCTTCTCAAAGAAAAGCTATTTTCCTTCTTTGGTATATTAGAAATGGAATTCCCATGTGAAGCATTTTTCCCTATCTAGAATAATATCTCATTTTTTCATACCAGCCTCCTATATTTTTTCTTTGTTTTAAAACATTCATTACAATCACTCTCTCTATGAAAACTTATGGCCATCCCAATGACAATCTCTTACCACTTCAGCGTAAGACAGTGTGGGCAAGGATCCAAGTAGGAAAGACCAATTATCAAATCCATCAAATAAGGCCCTGCTTGCATCTTTTTTTAATCAATTTAAATCATTTATTGCTTGAAGATTTCATTTTATTACAGTCAGCAATCACCTTTAGGGAATGATAATCTAAGTTTCACAAGCATGTTAGAATTTCACAGTCTGCATTTATCAGCAAAGCGTTAGTCAATATTTTCACAAACCAATACCTTTCACTAGTATATGATAGACCTTATGTAAGCTAACACGTGGCATTTGTTAATAGCAGTATTTTAGGAAAAATTTTAATCAGTTGATTACCTGTGGTATTTTCTGAGAATACTTTCATCTTAAGTTAGTCTCATATATAACATGCCTGCATCTCTGTAGCCAATATTTTTAGGTATATTTTTGCATCTTTGTCATTTGTATTTTTGTGTGTATGCATGTGTGTGCATCTTTGTGGCTGTGTGTTTTTTGCCTTCCTCGTTGGATTGCAAACTTCCCAATAGATTATATGAGATTTTTGATTGTAATACCCCATAGTTTCTATTAATTCTTTCCAAAACCTGGTTGACCTACTCGACAATTGAAGTGAAAACAAAACAGCAGAATTAGGAATGTGGCATGGGGAGGTGTTAGGATAGTGTTGCAGGGAAGAAAGAAAATGTGTTTTTCATTTTTTACTACCAAGGTAGGAATACAAAATGGAGGTCTTAATGCTAGCATTTTTTTTAGTCAAATACATTTTCTTGCCTGAATATAAATGTTAATCATGCTTTGTGTGTTAGTTCTTTCTTGGTACATTAAGATAGATGTTGACTATATAGAATAATAAGTCCTAATTCATTCTTCACATTCTTTGCTATGACAAGCAACAAATTCAAGGTGGGCGATTTCTGCTTAATTTGTTATAATAAAAGATGACCTGTCCATGCCCTCAAATTGAAACTCTGGCTATTGTATACAAATACTTTGACAGAAATGTTAAAATGAAACTATATCAAAGGAAAAGAAAATTAACTTTCTCTATTTTGACCTCAGGCTGGGACCAACTTTAGGTATTTAGAATGATTTTCATAATAATGATCATATAAAAATATAGAAAAGGCCATAATTTATTTTTGAGTGTTTCTCTAACAAAACTAAAGTGCCCGAGATGTAGAACGTCTTATCCAAAAGAACTCTCTCTCAGGTTTAATGGGGTTTAGCATGGAAACATGCTGAGCAGTGCCTCTGAATCATTCTTAGGATAGGAACCTAAGGGATTTGTTTCAAAACTTCTAGGAAGATCACACAATCAGAATAGGACAATCAAGATCCGCTGACTTTCAGTGCTCTTCCTATGCTATGAGTTAAAGAAAAATGATATGAAGTATGAGTTGGTTCCTTACCTTTTGGTCCCACATTAGAGACTTTGGTGTATACCCTAAATCACAACTGTATGTTTAATGAGAAGAGGATAATTTAGCTCTTATTAAATGTTTTCTACACTCGTATGTTAAACCATGGAGCCAATTGTTTACTAGCTGGCATATGAACAATTTTGAATTTGACAATTTTATAACATTTCATTATCACAAAGGGATAACTTACACAATTGATTTTAAAACAACTGGCTCTCCCAAAGGTGAATAAAATTCAGACCCATAGCTATAGAAATCATTCAGCAAATACTTCTGAATGTAATCTTAAATTCTATAGTTTATACTTGTCACTATAATTATACTCATAGTTTTAAGAAGATTATGTCTTAGAATCTAACCTTGAAAGGAGTTACCTGCTCCAGTCGTTCTCCTCCAAGTATGAAGAGTAAGAGCAATTTCTTACTCTGAAATAGATACGTTGCTGGGGATAATGGTAATGACAGTTCTTATAAATTAGTGGGTGGTAACTATAGTATTCCATTTTGAAACATCTACCATCTGGAGTTCAGTATGTTTTGCCTTTTTATTTCTGATCCAATGGGTCCTATCATTTTAAAAGGTCTCATGAATCTCCCTCTCCCTGTTGCTGTATTTTTAAAAATAATTTTAAATTTTCCTAATGCATGAACTTTAGTTTTCTTTCTCATATTGTTTTTGTGCTTATATGGCACATTTATAGCAATCATAAACCAGGCCGATGTTACTGACTGGTCAGTGTTTCATAATAAGAAAACATCTGAATGAACAGAAAATGCAGATATTAGAAATAAAAAGAGAACTGGGCTCCATGTTACTCATGAACTCATATAAGAAATTCATATATTATGTCTATATAGATAAATGAAGATATAAAAATAACCTTTAGGCAGGGATGCCTGGGTGGCTCAGTGGGTTAAGTGTCTGCCTTTGGCTCAGGTCATGATCTCAGGGTCCTGGGATCGAGCCCTGCATTGAGCCCCACATCGGGCTCCCCCCTCAGAGGGGAGCCTGCTTCTCCCTCTCCCTCTTGTCACTCCCCCTGCTTGTGCTCTCTCTGTCAAATAAATAAATAAAATCTTAAAAAAATAACTTTTAGGCAATTATGAATAAGCCAGGAAGAATTTGACTGCCAGTTATTATCTAATGGACATCTATTTATTACTAAAATGAAGAGAATTTTTTTATTCTTTGCAGAAGTTTTACTGACATTTCATGGATGTTTTATATACTGGCAGAGACTTATAAGCTGCTGGTGTTGTCTGATGATTTGTCAGCAAAACTGCCACTGACTTCAACAATGTAGCAAGACTTGCTACATATTCTTCTTTAGAATATGAACCACAGAAGGACAAAATAGGGCAGTGCATCATTTCATATTTATTATACCCTTAGGTATAAGTAGGTTGCAATGCAGACAAAACACTTGACTGGTATTGGACAGATCAGAACACCTGAGGGAGAATTTTACTACTCAGTTTTCTACCTGCCAATATTCCAAGTAGAAAGTCTAAAATACTGAGTTTTCCTTGTGAATGTGTGTGTGTGTGTGTGTAAGCATATCTCAGATAAGGTTTGTCACTGAGATAAAATTGGTAATTTTGAAGCTTTATAATTCTATGAAGCATAAAAACCTCAATGATTAGAAGAGCAGTTTAAGTTCTTACTAAATTTGATAAATATTTTTAATATTTTCAAATAAATATTTTCTAAATTTAAAAACATTTAGGGGCACCTGGGTGGCTCAGTCAGTTAAGCATCTGCCTTCGGCTCAGGTCATGATCCCAGGTTCCTGGGATCTAGCCCCACATCAGGTTTCCTGCTCATCAGGGAGCCTGCTTATCCCTCTCCCTCTGCTGCTCCCCCTACTTGTTCTCTCTCTCTCTGTAAAATAAATAAATAAAATATTTAAAAAAAATAAAAACATTTAATGTTATATCATTTAAATTTTTTGCTGGTCAATAAAAAACTTATTTATTTTTTTAAAATTTTTATTGAAATTCTAGTTAGTTAACATATAGTATTATATTAGTTTTAGGTGTACAACATAGTGATTTAACAATTCCATACATCACGCTGTGCTCATCACAAGTATACTCCTTAATCCCCACCATCTATTTCCCCCATCCCCCCACCCACCTCCCCTCTGGTAAACATCAAGGTATTCTCTATAGTTAAGAGTCTGTTTCTTGGTTTCTCTCTCTCTCCCCTTTTTTTCTCTTTGCTCATTTGTTTTGTTTCTTGAATTCCATATATGAGTGAAGTCATATGGTATTTGTCTTTCTCTGATTGATTTAATTTTGCTTAGCATTTTACTCTCTAGCTCCATCTATGTCACTGCAAATGGCAAGATTTCTTTCTTTTCTATAGCTGAATAATATTCCATCATGTATATACATCACATCTTCTTTATCTATTCATCAATTGACAAACACTTGAGCTGCTTCCATACTTTGGCTATTGTAAATAATGCTGCTATAAACACAGGAGCCCAATGTGGGGCTCGATCCCAGGACCCTAGGATCATGACCTGAGCTGAAGGCAGACGCTCAACCATCTGAGCCACCAGGCGCCTCTGTCTTTAACTTTATTGGTGTCTTTTTATAATGGAACTTGAGCTCTGTCCTGTCTACACTGAGGTATCCAGTAGTTTACAGAAGAAATAATTGTATTAACTAGGTATACAATGCAACCCACAATATATTCTCACAATTGAGTCTACCAAAAGGGGGAAATGACTCTGATCTCTTTTCTGTAAAACTCTTGAGGAATTATTATCCAAAGACAGAGCTCTGGATCTTATCACATTAGTACTAAATTGGTTACCATTGAGTTGGAAAAGCACTATAAAGCCTTTCAAGTGTCACAGGAAGGAGACATGTCTACAGTTCTTGAAATGTCTTTTTTTTCCCCCTGAGAAGTGCTAGTGTTTCTGAACCAGAGGCTAGTTATAGAAATTAAAAATCAACCAGTTTTTCTAATTTTAAAGTGGCCACTATGAGCCTAAATGACCAATACTGATAAATATCTGTTCAGAATGCACTATAATAGTCATACTGGATGTATGCACAATTTACCTATACAATAGTCCTCCCCTACCTACTGGGGATTCATTCCAAGACCCACAGTAGAGGCCTGAAACCATGAATAGTACTGAACCCTATATATCCTGTGCTTTTTTCCATACATACATATCTATGATAAAGTTTAATTCATAAATTAGGCACAGTAAGAGAGCAATAATATCTAATAATGAAATAGAACAATTATAACAATATACTGTAATAAAAGTTATATGGTCTCTCTCAAAATGTATTGTACTCACAATTCTTGTGATGATGTGAGATGATAAAATGCCTACCTGATGAGATGAAGTGAGGAGGATGGCATAGGCATTGTGATGCAGCAGTAGGCTACTATTGACCTTCTGATAATAGGTCAGAAGGAGGATCATCTGTTCTGGACCTTGGTTGACCATGGGTAATTAAAACTGTGGAAAGAGAAATCATGGATAAGTGGAAACTACTGTACTAAAAATCAGTTTTAACAGAACTACAAAAATCAGGTCAGGATAGGAGCTGCCCAGGAAAAAGCCAAAATGAAATTCTATAATTTCTTCAATTCATCAATCTCTTCTTTTCTTGTTCTACCTATTAAAAAGTAGCATTTCTCTGTAGTAAATATCAGAACATACCTAATATACCTGAAGTGTTCAATGCATAAAGAAACTATTAGTCTGTTCACATAGTGAATTTTTGAGACTTGGTTTGCAAAAATAGCACTGCAGTTATTGAGGTCCTAAGTAAAATAAAGTATTTAAGAGACTAAGAACTATGCTAACAATGGACTAGTAGTGCCTTACCAAAAAAACAAAATAACCTTTAAAAAGTGTGGGGTTTTTTTTGGGGGGGGGGGAGTGTTACCCACTTAGGTGACCCACATTCATATAATTTACTTTCTATTTGTATTCAACAAACCCAATCCCATTCTGCTTCAGATTTCTGTATTTCTTCCTATTGAAATTCAGTTCTTTATGCATTTTGACCTTTTCAAGAAAGCCAGCTTCATAGTGAATTGTGGTGCATTAGGAAGGTAAACACATTCAGTGCTTGTTATTCAATGGGTTTGGATTTAGAAAGTCATTGTCAATAGGTTAATCCTTTTGTACAGACAGGCTCTTTGGCTAAGAGGCATCTTAAACAAATGAAGGTTTTACCAATATGCTAATTTCTGAGTACTTCTGTCAACTGTCAAAGAATAAGTCTCAGCAGAGGCCTTAAAATTGGTTAATTCTAGTTTATATTCATTTCCCATCAGCAGAATTTCAAAAAGAACTTTAGTGTACATAAGTCTAGTCAGAGGTTATTTGTAACCCAGCTCAAAAAATCATTAGAACTTTTGACTTTCATTCAGTCATCTACTTTTATGCAATTGTGTTTAATCAATAAAAGAGCTACCAAATTTGAGAGCATATTCAGGGATCACCAAAATAAAACAGAATCACAATCCTGCCATTAATTTGGAATTCACAAGTTTTTCTGTGCTACATGAAAATGGCAAATAAAAAAACATATGTGAACTTAAGTAAGGAAGGATTTTATTCAAAAGACTGTTGCAATAAAGGCAGAGGGACTATTACAATAAGGAGAATGTTCTGATCATAAGATCTACAGACTTTTCAAAAGTCAGGCAGAAAAGGACTTTTCTTTTACAGGGAGAAGAAACAAGACTAGAAAGAACCAAGATCAACAGTTGATCAGGGAAAGTTTTTCTTTGTGGTCAGCCGATTTTCAGGAGAGGCCCTTAAGCGTGGGGGAGGGTGGCATATTTTTTTGTGTCAACTCAGCTGGGCCACAGTGCCCAGCAATGTGTTCAAATATTATTCTGGCTGTTCCAATGAGGGTATTTTTAAATGAGATTAACATTTAAATTGGTGGGCTTTGAGTAAATCAGGTTGTTTTCCATAATGTGAGTGGGCCTCATCCAATCAAATGAAGGCATACTTAGAACAAAGACTGACCTCCAAGAAGGAGAAAATTCTATCAGGAGAAGGACTTGAACTATAGAATCAGCTATTCCCTGGGTCTCCAGCATGTTGGCCCATCCTACAGATTTTGGACTTGCCAGCCTCCATAAATGCATGAGGCAATTCCTTAAAATAAATCTCTTTCTATATATATATACACATTCTATTAGTTGTTTTTCTGGAGAACCCTACTACAAAGAGCTATTCTACATTCCAATGCTGACTCAGGCTGAGAGTAAGTCAGGGTCCTATAGGAAGGATAGAAGCTTAAATTTTGGTCAAGTTCACAAGGATTTTGTTCCCATTGATCAGGGAATTCAAATAGTTCACCTAATCTTTAATAAGGCTAAAAAATGGGAAATTGGAAGATCTGTGTCAGGCCTTGTCCTAGGTAAACAAGGGGGTTATCCAGGAGTCTTATCTAAGTATCTAAGTCACACTGAGAAATGTGGATCTTTGCAGTAAATTCTTTCCTAGAAGACAAAGAATGAGAGGATTTATTTGACTACCAGTTTTTCTAGAGCACAGGGCTCAGGTAAATTCATTATCATGATTATCTAAAATGAGTCTATATAAATAACTATTTTATAACTGTGGTGCATAATTAGGTACTGTAAGCCTATCAGGAAATATAGTACTCTCATTAATTTTATATTATTTATTTAAAATATCATTACTTTTTTAAAAAATTCTATTAGATAAAGTGTGTTCTGGTGAATACGGCGTGTATTCCAAGAAACATGGGTTTGAAACTTACATTTATTTACTGCACAAATTTGGGCATGGTTTTATTAAAATTGAGATCACTTAGTACCTATCTGACAGAGTTTTTATGGCATTATATATAATCATGTATATGCAAATCCTGAGAAATAATAGCTGTTCAATAAACAATGTTTTTTTTTTTTTTCCATTTCATTCCTTACCCTTCCTTCCATGAGGTGACTTTACTGCATGACCAACACATTATGTAGATTAAGCATGAAGTAACATATTTTAATGGTTTGAGAAGAAGGCAGACTGGGCTGAAAGCTAGACTCAAAGCATTCTAGCTCCAAAGAAACAAACCCATGAAGGAAACCTCTGAGACTAAAATAGTTGTGGCCAAAAATTACAATAATAACAGTATTAGGTTTATTATTATTCATCATCATCATTCTTCAGTACTATAAAATGGATGAACCTTGAAAGCATTATTCTCAATAAAAGAAGCCAGATACAAAGCCATATGAAATATTAAGAATAAGCTAATCCATAGAGACAGAAAATAGGTTACTAGTTTCCCAGGAATAGAGGGAAGGGGATATGGGGAGGCTACTAATGGGGAGTGACTGCTAATGGGTGTAGTGTTTCTATAGAGGGTGATGAAAATGTTCTGAAAGTGGATAATGGCTACGTTTATACAACTTTATTAATATACTAAAGCCCACTGAGTTGCACCCATAAAATGGTGAACTTTATATTATATGAATTATATCTCAATAAAGATGTTATTAAAAATAAAGGAGAAATAAATAATTAGTAAAAAAAAAAAAACAAATAAGAGAATTCATGGCCAGCAGACCTGCACTTCAAGGAAGGGTAAAGGAATTTCTTTGGGAAGAAGGAATATGATATTAGGTAAAAAAAAATGAACCTACATAATAAAACAAAGAGTACCAGAAAGGAATAGATGAAGAGAGAAATAAAATTAATATTTCCTGAATTAATTGCTTTAAAACAGAACTATTTGTCCAAGACAGGCAAAAGTAGTAGCAATATATTCTGTATTTATAGCATAAGTAGAAGTGAAATATATAACAAAAAACAGCATAAAAGATAGGAGTAATCAGGTGCACAATATGAAAAGGCTCTTACACTATGTGTGAAAATGGGTTACCTAAAAATAAACAGAGATTAACTAAACATGCATTGCAAACCCTAGGGTGTCACTAAATTATTTTTAATATGTAGAATTAATGTCAATAAAGAAGATAAAATAGTCACAAAAATGCTAAATTAAATCAAGTGCAAGCAGAAAAATTGGAAAAAATTAATGACCCATGGAACAGATAAAAAATAGCTAGCAATATGGTAGATTTTTATTCATTCATGTTAAAAATTACTTTAAATGTCAGTGGTCTAAACACACTAGTTAAAAGACAATGGTTGCCAGATTGTATTAAAAAAACAAGATACAACTAAATATTGTCTAGAAGAAGCTCTCTTTACATGTAAAGACATAGGTATACAAATATACCATGAAAGTATTAACCAAAATTAAACCAGAGCAACTGTATTTCTATTAGACAATGTAGTCTTCAGAACAAGCAATATGATAAAGGATAAAGAGAGGCATCACGTAAGGATGAAAATATCAATTCTCCAAAAGGATGTAATGATCCTATATATGTATGTGCCTAACAATGGAGATTCAAAATATAGGAACTGAATAAAGAAAGAGTAGTAATATAGAACTGAAATAAATAGTAGACAAATCCATAATTGCAGTTAGAGATTTCAATGTTCTTTTCTCAATAATCAACTTTTTTAAAAAGTACACATAAAACCAGTAAAGATATGGAAGAACTAAATAATATTATCTATCAATCTGACCTAATTGATATATATTGAAAATTCAACCTAAAAAAAAAAAAAACAGAAAATCCACATTATTTTCCAGTACACATGGAAAATTCATTATGATAAGCCTTATTTGTGGCAATAAAATAAACTTTAACAAATTTAAAACAATAGAAATCATGTAACATTTTGTTCTCAGACTGTAAGAAAATTAAACTAGAAATCAATAATAAATATATCTTGGAAATCTCAAATATTGGGAAACTAAATATATAGGTCAAAAATGAATATCAGAGGAAATCTAAAATTTTTCTCAATTAAATGAAAATAAATTACAATATGCCAAAATTACAGTAAAGGAAACCATCAACAAAACAAAAAGGTGACCTACTAAATAGAAGATATTTGCAAATGCTATATCCAATAAGGGTTTAATATCCAAAATGTATAAAGAACTTATACAACCAAAACAACAAACTAATAATTTGATTAAAAAATGGGCAGAGGACCTAATAGAAATTTTTCCAAAGAAGACATACAGAATAAGATATTTGCAAATGACACTAGAGATAAAGGGCTGATATCCAAGATCTATAAAGAACTTCTCAACCTCAACACTCAAAAAACAAATAATCAAGTCAAAAAATGGACAGAAGACATGAACAGACACTTTTCCAAAGAAGACATACAAATGGCTAACAGACACATAAAAAAATGCTCCACACCACTAGCCATCAGGGGAATACAAATCAAAACCACACTGAGATACCACTTTACACCAGTTAGAATGGAAAAAATTGACAAACAAGAAACAACAAATGTTGGCGAGGTTGTAGAGAAAGGGGAACCCTCTTACACTGTTGGTGGGAATGCAAGTTTGTACAGCCACTTTGGAAAACAGTGTGGAGGTTCCTCAAAAAGTTAAAAATAGAGCTACCCTATGACCCAGCAATTGCACTATGGGTATTTACCCCAAAGATACAGATGTAGTGAAAAGAAGGGTCACATGCACCCCAATGTTCATAGCAGCAATGTCCACAATAGCCAGACTGTGGAAGGAGCCAAGATGCCCTTCAACAGACGAATGGATAAAGAAGATGTGGTCCATATATACAATGGAATATTACTCAGCCATCAGAAAGGATGAATACCCAACATTTGCATCAACATGGATGGGAGTGGAGGAGATTATGCTAAGTGAAATAAGTCAAACAGAGAAAGACAATTATCGTATGGTTTTACTTATTTGTGGAACATAAGGAATAGCATGGAGGACATTAGGAGAAGGAAGGGAAAAATGAAGGGGGGAAATCAGCGGGGGAGATGAACCATGAGAGACTATGGACTCTGAGAAACAAACTGAGGGTTTTAGAGGGGAGGGTGGTGGGGGGATGGATTAGCCCGGTGATGGGTATTAAGGAGGGCATGTATTTCATGGAGCACTGGATGTTATATGCAAACAATGAATCACGGAACACTACATCAAAAACTAATGATGTACTGAAAGGTGACTGACATAACATAATACAAAAGACTATAAAAAAAAGACATACAGATGGCCAACAGACCCATGAAAAGATGCTCAACATCATTCATCATTGGGGAAATGCAAATCAAACCACCATGAGATATAACCTTACATCTATCAGAATGGCTAAAATCAAAAACACAATAAATAACAAGTGTTGGTGAGGAGAAAAAGGAAGCCTCATGTACTGCTGGTGGAAATGAAAATTGATGCAGCCACTGTGGAAAACAGTATGGAGGTTTTTTAATTAAAATGTTAAAAACAGGGTTCAAGATAGCGACACAGGAAGACTCTGAACTCACGTCCTCCACAAATTACACCTATTAATAGAACAATCCCTCCTGAAAAAGAACTGAGGGCTGACTAAATGCTACTGAACAACCAAAGACATAGAGAATGGCAAGACAACAGTAAGACAGATGGAAACACAGTAGCAAAGGGAACCCCCATCCCCAACACTGTGAAGGGCAGTCGGGAGAGATAGTACTGAGGGGCCAGGAACAGATCCCTCTGTCCTTGGGCACAGAAAAAATGCCACCATTTAAAAGAGCAACTAGCATATAAAAGAGACAACACTAGAGTTCTGCCAAGCAGCAGAGGAGTGGCTGGAAAGCTCTCCAGGTCAGAGGGAAAAGAGAATGACACAATTTACGATCCTACCTCACCTTAAAAGCCTAGACCAAAGCAGAGTCTGGACACCATAACAGGCCTGACCAGTTGTCTCAGAGAACTCATGAATACAAAAGAAACCCAGGAACTACAAGCCTATACCAGCCCTAGTCCTGCTGATGATATAGAAAAAGAAGCCACAGTTTAAAAGGGCCAAGGAGCTGTAGAAATGCTCTCCCTTTCTACCTTAAAAGCCCAGACCAAAGCAGGGTCTGGACACCATAAGGGGCAAGTTTGGATGCCATAACTGGAGGGTACTGACACTGAAAGGGGTGGGCCCAGAAGACATAACTAGTGGATCTGATCATCACAGGGAGTTTGCAGCCTCAGCAAGTCCAGGGTTCTCAAGCCCACACCACAGTGAGATATCACCTTACACCTGTTAGAATGGCTAAAATCAAGAAGACAAGAAACAAGAAGTGTTGGTGAGGATGTGGAGAAAAAGGAACCCTCATGCACTGTTGGTGGGAACATAAATTGATACAACTGTGGAAAACAGTATGGAGTTCCCTTAAAAAATTAAAAATAGAAATACCATATGATCCAATAATTCTACTATTGGGCATTTACTCAGGGAAGACACTCAAAAAGATATATGCACCCCTATGTTTATTGCAGCATTATTAACAATAGCCAAGACATGGAAGCAATCTAAGTGTCATCAATAGACAAATGGATAAGGAAAATGTCATATATATATACAATGTAATATTACACACCCAAAAAAAGAATGCCACCTCTCATGCCATCTGAGACAATATGGATGGACCTAAATGGTATTATGTTAAGTGAAATAAGTGAGACCAAGAAAGACAAATACCATGTGACTCATAAACAGAATCTAAAAATTAAAAAAGAATAAAAAAACAAAAAGCAGAATCAGAACTATAAATACAGAGAACAAACTGATGGTTGCCAGAGCGGGTGGTGGGGGGTTGGACAAAATGGGTGAAGGGGAAAGGGAGATACAGGTCTCTAGTTACGGAATGAGTAACTCAAAGGAAAAGAATGCAGAGCATAAGGAAAACACTTAATGATATAATAGTGATGTAATGGGACAGATGGTATCTATACTTGTGGTGAACATAGTATAAAATATAAACGTCTCAAAGCACTAAGTTGTACACCTGAAACTAATGTAACATTGTGTGTCAAATATACACACACTCAAAAAATTAATTAATAACAGAATTACCATATGATCCAGTAATTCCACTACTAGGTATTTACCCAAAGAAAATTAAAATACTAATTTGAAAAATTATGTGCACCATTATTTGTTTATTGCAGCATCATTTATAATATCCAAGATATGGAAGCAAGCCAAGTGTCCATCCATAGATGAATGGATAAAGAAGATGTGTGTGTGTGTGTATGTGTGTGTACCTAGAAGGTATAATGCTAAGTGAAATAAGAGAAAGACAAATACCATATGATTTCTCTCATAAATGGAATCTTAAGGAATGAATAAACAAAAAGCAGAATCTGAACTATAAATATAGAGAACAAACTGATGGATGCCAGTTGTATTAAACAAAATATAGCAGCCATTCTTTATAAAAACTCTCAGACAACTAGCAATAGACAAATCTTTGAAATCTAATAAGGGGTAATATGAAAAATACCCGTTTTCCTCAACACTACTCATTCTCAATACTTCTGGTATTTCTGGTCACAAAATGCATGGGATTTTTTCCAAATCAAGCAATTCTCCAACTTTCCAACAGACATCAGCTGTGTTACCTACAATTTAACTCAATTCTGATGCCATTTATCTGGAGATAGCATCAGATCTCACAGGTTAAGGGTCCAGTCTCACAAGACTGCCTCCATTTCAAATGCCAATTGCAAGTGCAGATTATCACCTGTGCTTCTGACCAACTGCCTATAAATCAGATGTTCCCATACCCTCCCCATCAGGTTTAATTAATTTGATAGAACAGCTTACAGAACTCAGGAAAAACAGTTTACTTTGTAGATCACTGACTTATTACCAAGGATATTAAAGGATACAAATAAACAGCCGGATGAAGAGATACATAGCGTGAGGTCCAGAAGGGTCCTGAGCACAGAGCTTCTGTCATCAGGGAGTTTGGGGTGCACTGGGAAGGAGGTGTGTTCTGGTTCTCCTACCTGGAAATTCTCCACACCTGGTCCTTTTGGGTTTATATGAAGACTTTATTACCTAGAGATGATTAATTAAATCACTGGCCATTGGTGATTAATTTAACCTCTATATATCTCCCCCCACACACACACACACACTCCACTCTCTGGAGATTGATAAGTTCCAACCCTCTAAACACATGCTTAGTTTCTCTGGCAACCAGCTCCCATCCTAAAGCTATGTAGGGGCTTCCAGCCACCAGTCATCTCATTAACATAAACCCAGGTATGGTGGATCACAGACCAAACTGAAACAAGTAAAACAATAAAACTTACAAAAGAAATCATAGAAGAAAGTTTTGTGTGGATAAGTTAGGCAAATGTTTTTTGACATGACATCAAAAGTGCAGTTCATGATAGAAAAAAAGATAAATTATAATTTAAAAATTAAAAACATTTGTTCAAAAATAAAAATAAAAATGTTCTATGAAACACATTGATAACAAAATGAGAAGACAAATCACAGACTGAGACAAAATATTTGCAAATCACGAATATGGCAAATGACTTTTATCCAAAGTATTTAAAGAACTTTCAAAACTCAACAAAATGAAAGAAAGTACAGTTAAAAACATGCACAAAAAATCGTATTTTAAAAATTCTCAAATCCTCATAAACTTGTCTTGTTTTCCAAAGAGAAAGAGTCCCTAGGGTTGATAGTGTTTGTTGCCATTTTCACCCACCAGTTTGAGGCTTTTGTTTTATAGGCGAAAGTGATCTTTATTGTTTTTCCTACCTTTCCTGCAGTGGCTGTAGTTTTCCTCCCCCAGGCATTTACAATGAGGAATGCTTTTTCAGAACTCTTGCTATTCGAACCAAATTAGGTTCATGGAAATTAGTCTTCAAATGAGTGCATATTCCCCTGACCTGTGTGACCTTAAAAGGTTATATATTCTTGAGACACCTGGTGGAACAGTTGATGAAGTGTCTGACTCATGATTTCAAGGTCATGGGATCCAGCCCCGTGTCCGGCTCTGCACTCAGCATGGAGTATGCTTGAGATTCTCTCTCCTTCTGCCCCTCCTGCTCATTCTCTCTCTCTCTCCCCCTCACTCTCTCTAAAATAAATAAAGAAAGGGTGCCTGGGTTGCTTCATTGCTTAAGCATCTGCCTTCAGTTCAGGTCATGATCCCAGGGTCCTGGGATGGAGCCCCAAGTTGGGCTCCCTGCTCAGCGGAGAGTCTGCTTCTCCCTCTCCCTCTGCCCCTCCCCCAGCTGTACTCTCTTTCAAATAAATAAATAAAATCTTTCAAAAAAAAGAAAAGAAAGAAATCTTAAAAAAAAAAGAAGGTTCCATATTCTTCTGCTAACCCAGACTTAACCTTTACCAGTTTGTTAACAATTTTAGCTGAAATCTTGCTGGTATCTGACTATGTCTGCACCAGGTGAGAAAATACTCATGTACTGTCTTCTCTTGCAAACATCAGTTTTCTCAGATTTGGGGTTAATGAATTTCCAGTTTGTCCAGTTTTTTGTTGGTGTTATAAGGGTGTAAGTGGTCTTCTTCCCAGGTTTTTACATCCCAAATAAAGACTAGACATTCTACACAGATTTTAAATGTACTTTTTGTACATAATACCCCTCATTCACACAGTTCCAGATACTTTTAAGTTTTTATTTTAATCACCCAGTGCTCATCATGACAAGTGATGTGGAGTACCACTTTACATGTATTATGCCACTTAAGCCACATAGCAATTTATAAGTTAGGACCTATCCCCATTTTACAGAGGAGTTTATGAGGCTGAGAAAAATGATATAGTTTGTTGGTAGTGGTAGAGATAGTAAATAAAAAAGCCTAAAATCAAACCTAGTTCTGCATGGTTCATGTCTGCTTTGTATTTATCCTCCTTACTATATTATATTGCTTCTTTTCAGAAGTTCAGAGAATTTAATATCCAATATTCTCTATTGCTACTGGTAAAAAATCTAACATTTCTTAGAAATGACAGGTGGCACAAGAGGGATGCAGAGAACTAAGTAAGGACTCATCTGTGCTGGCAGTGCTGACTCTGGGGGGTTTGGAATAGGAGTTTGACTTTTGACAGCTTTCTCTAGGTGAGCTGGCAGAAATAGGTCTTTGCAAATGAGAACTTTGCAACATAAAATTGATATGACCAATCACTTCACAGATGACTGGTTTCCCCCAAGAAGAGGAGGCAGTTTGGATTAGTCACAAATTGGAGAGTGACACAGCAATCATTACAGTGTCTGAGTCCAGCTGCTAAACCTGGAGAGGTTAAGGCCACATCAACATCTGCCAAGTAAAGCTCCCTGTTTGTAAATCTGTTTGATGATCTAGTCTTTTCCTTTCCCTTTAAATGAGGGACATATTTGCCATGGCCAAAATTGAAGACATATTGGCACATATGATTTAGAAACCTGGCAAAAAAGCTGCTGCACTTAAAGTAAGTGCAGGTGTGCATATATTTTAAACAATTTGGTGGCTCATATTTTCCATTTACTAGCCCTAGCTTTACTGTTGGACCCTTCCAGTGGGACCTGTATTTAGTCTTGATGAATTAAGTTCAGTGAGGTGATATGGGGAACAAATGTGGTAAGTGGCTAAAAGTAATGAGAAGAGTTTGATAGATAAATTCAGGAAAACTTACTTATTAGCTGTGAAACTTTAGCAAATTACTTAACCTCTCTGTTCCTCTCTCTGGTTTTCGTAAACCTACTTTATGGATGTTGAAAACTAAAGAATCAATACACATAAAGCACTTTAAAGAGGCCCTAAGTTATTATGCAAGTGTTAGCTTTTATTATTATTATTAAATTTTATGTTCAAAGTAATGGGAACAGGAGTGATCTCATAAAAATTTCATTTGCCAAAGATGCTTTTCACAATTACATAGCAAACATTGGAGTAAAGAGATGCTAGAAATGGCCTTATTGCTATAATCTAATTGGATGATAAGGACAAGAGTGGTGGCACAAATGTTGAATGGAAGCACGGAAGCCAAAATATATTTCATGGGGGGAAATGGACAGATGTTGATAGTGTGAAAGATGAGGGATAGCAGAACTTGGGAAGCTGGGAGATTTGTGGAGCCAGCTGTTGTAATGAGAAAGTTAGTAAGGGGCTCACTGTTGGCAGGAGATGGGGGGTACATTAAATTTGAGGTATCATTTAGATTCCAAAGAGAAATGTCATGTGGATGATTGAGAATGGGGGATAAAACAGAAAGAGAAATTAGCATTGGAGATGTAGATCTAATAATTATCTATATTTAGGTAGTTCCTGAAATCATGTATGTATCTCAACTTTTTTTAAAAGCTTCCAAAAGCTGTACTTGTTCCAAAATACAGACTTGGACTTGAAAATGAGAATTTGAGGATGAATAAAAAATGCTGATTTACATAAAATTATTCAAACAACTGAGGAGAATATGAGATGCATAACATAGTCATAATAAAATCAAAAAGAACAACTGCCTGATAGTGTATTCTGATCTCTACAACAATTGCCCAAATTACATTCCAATCTAGATATTGCCTCTACTTGAAAAAAGTAAACAATAATAAAGTACTCATTTTGAAATATTGTCATTCAACTAAAGTAAAACTATATTTGAAAAGTTAGCATTGCAATATAGTATAAAATAATATTTTCTCATTCCTTAGAAAACTGGTCATTAATGCCATCCTCTGTAACTCTCTAAAGACATATTTTGTTTTGTGAAATAGATGAATTACTGAAAAGTTGTATGAAAATACATTATATCTTAAATGTGTTGGGATAGTTAATAATTTATAAGGAAAATTTTATGTGATTAATCATAATCTCGTTTATCTGTGTAGTTAACTTGAAATCTGATTTTATTTATTTACTTACTTGTCAGAGAGAGAGAGGGAGAGCAAGCACAAGCAGGGGGAGTGGCAGACAGAGGGAGAAGCAGCCTCCTCACTGAGCAAGGAGCCCAATGCGGGCTCTATCCCAGGATCCTGGGATCATGACCTCAGCTGAAGGCCCATGCTTAACCTACTGAGCCACCCGGGCATCCTGGAGATCTGATTTTTTTAAAAAATAAGGCATATAGTCTAAAACAAAGATGATTAAGAAGAGTGGGCTATTGGGTAATGTATAGAATTGTTGAATCATTATATTGTACACCTGAAACTAATATAACACTCCATGCTAATTATACTTCAATAAAAAAAAGAAAATGGAGATAATGACATTAACCCTCCTAGGGTTCTTAAGAAAATTAAAGGAAATGATACCTATAAAGTGACAGCATAGTGTCTGGAAGACACAGAATATTTCTAATAAATGTTTAATACAGTGTTTAAAACATGATAGTTATTGTTTTTAAGTTAATCAAACATTAATAAGTAGAGTATATTTTCAAAAGTGAGAAAAAAAAAGAATAGTGGGCTATTATGTCTGCTCAGCCCATCTACTTTTGTCTGGGAAAAGTTTGCTTCTACAACCACTACTAATACACAGTTGTGGGCTCTCAGAAGCCATTTATTTTACTTTGTGATTGCATTCCTGATCATGTCTAATTGAACCTGTGGAAGCCTGATCATAGTTACTCAGATGAGAATCTTTCCCCTAGGAATTTGGAATTAGGACTTAGCATTAGATCCTAGCTAGAAATGTAACATGAAAATTAAGAGCTGAAGGGTAGCCATAGTTAACTGGATAGAAGGAAAAACCAAATAAGCCCAACTGAAGAAAAAAAAGAGAACAAAACAAACAGAGATGTAAGCAGAGATGAGAGTTGGACTTCCTGAAGCCTTTTCAATCTTTGGCTCCAGTCACTCTCTGGAGCCTGGGTAAATATCTGCCCTTCAGCTCTCAGACGATTTGTTATCCTTACACTTTATTCCTCTTTTTTCTTTTTCTTTTCTTTTTTTTTTTTTTTTTTGGCCTAATCTGGTTTGGTTTTGCTTTGCTACTTGCAACCAAAAGGTCTTAATGGAGTAAATGGTATCAAGATGCAACTGCCAGAATGTGGAATTAGTTGAGTCAAGATTAGGTGAATCATAGTGAGGATTTATGTTTCTCTAGATGGGAAGCTGGCTATCCATGTAAAAAACTAGGAAAATGTTTTTTTAGAATATTGTCTCTTCCCTCTTGGCATAAGACTAATTGTACCCCATGGGTGATATCCAGTGGAAAGTGGCTACAAATTTCAGGATAAGAAAATGTCTTGGTTACTCCATGCAGTGTTCAATAAGCTACAATAAGAAAGAGGATGGTTAAATCTAGGATTTTCGAGCTAGAGACAGATGGTTAAAAGTGAGATTATCTAACCTGAATCTCTGAAGTCTATATTACAGAACATTTCACATGTAGGTTGCTATACTAAAATAGCCATGTTTTTTTTTAAGTTTTCCTCTTTCTCAGAATAAGGTTGATATATCAATTGAGAAATGGTGGTATTTTGGCAATTTGAATGGGCAGATCTAAGAGGAGATGAAGAAAATTTAGAAAACCCAATTCCAATATGTTCCTCCAGTACACCTTTCTTTGCACTCCTCAAAACTGATTTATTCCACCCAAAGTTAAGTATGTTCCACTACTTGTTAAAATACAACATGGAGGCAAGATCACAATTCTGAGACAAGAGTGCAAAAACGATTAAATTGTTTATGCATTCTTTCATTTTAAAATGAGGTAAAGAGCACTACCACTCAAACTAAATTGCCTTGATTCTTTTCATGCATTCACTCCTTAGCTGTGTGATCTTAGGCAAATTGTTGACTCTCTATTTCTTAGTTTCATTGCCTGTAAAATAGATCTAAAAATTGTATCAATCTCATTGTATTTTTGAGGAATAATATAGATAAAAGGCTCCAGGCAACACATGTTATGTGGTAAGAACTCAATGAATAATTGTCATCATCATCATCCAATAATTATTTCTATGTCCCTCCCTTGTGCCAGTCACTATTCTAGGTACTAGGAGCAAAATAATAAAAAGACAGACAAGTTTCCTATCTTTAGATAGTATGTATTGTAGTGGAGACAGGACAAGACCAAAAATAAATGAATAAAAAGAAAGATAATTCCAAATAGCATTAAACGCCATGAGGAAAATAAATCAGGATACTGAGATAGAGAGTAATGAGAGTTGGGGTGAAAGGGTTAGATAAGATGATCAGGGAAGTCCTCTCTGAGCTATATGAATATGAAACCAGTTATGAAAAAGTTAAGGAAGTTCTTCAAGAAGAGAAAACAGGAAATAAAAAAACTGATGGAGTTGGGAGGACTTAGTATTTGAGATAAAGAGAAAACATGTTTGTACAGCTAGAATGTTATGAGTGAAAGGAAAAGAGGGGCCAGATGAAGTTGGATCTCATGCAAGGCCTTTAAGGCCATGCTGAATGTTTTAATTTTATTCTAAGTTCAATGGAAAATTATTGAAGGGTTTTTAAAAGCAAAAAAATTAGTTTATAGGAACTAATTTATATCTTGAGAAAAACATAAATGAGGTAATTATGGATACCTAACATAACCCATTACTCATAATCAAATTTTGATCGACTCTGTTTTCTGGAAAGATATGTAATGCAACAGACTTAGTTAGCTTTGTCACTTATTAGCAATGTAGCCTTAGGCAAGTTATTTAACTTCTGGGAATATAGTGTTTTCACTGATTCTGAAGCACTGGGAATAATCACACTGACCTCACACAGTGTTTGAGGATCAAATTTGATACTTTATTTATTCATTCAACAAATACTTATTGGGCCCTTACTATGTGCCAGGTACTATTTCAGGAGCTGAGGATATAGCTGTGACTATAATGAATTCTCAGCTTTCATGGAGCTGACATTCAAATAGATAAAATTGATAACAAAAGCACAAATAATGTTTATTATAATATGAGCCATAAAGAAGAATAAACCAGGGTGAGAAAATAAAGAGCAATCAAGAAAAGTTTCTCTGAGAAGTTGACAGATCTCTTAGGCAGAGATCTGAATGAAAAGAGATCTTGAACCATGCAAATATCTGGAGAAGAGATTACTAGACAGAATTATAATTTCAAAAGCCTGAGATAGGCTCCTACTTGGTATACTTAAAAGACATCAAGGTCTTCATGGTTTGAGGTTAAAGAACAAAAGGAAGAGTGGTATAGAAGAGAAGGTCAGAGAAATAATGTGGGGGCAAGATTATGTAGAACCCTGTAGGGCAATGTAAGAGCTTTGGAGAATGATATGATTTGAATTACTTTTTCACAAGAACACTGGCTATAGGGTAGAGAATAGGTTTCATACATTAGTAAGGAGGGGTTAGATGTCTAAATTCAATATTTTAGTCCCTTTGGTCTCTAAAGCTATAACCAGAAAGAAATGACAGAACTCAATTTCTGTGAATTAACAGAAACTGCAGCCTCCCCATGCTGACAGGTGTATCTGGAAACTGGATATCTGGAGCACAGCCTCCCCCATCTCTTCACAATATGGCTACAAAATTCTGGGGTCACTGCCAATGGCTGTCATTAGTGTCAGTCTGTTGCCAGGGGAGGTGGGAGGTAGCAAGCCACCTTCTGCTCTAGAACAAGCTCTGAAATTTTCCTCCAGGATGAGAGATCTCCAGCCAGTAAACTGAGATCTGGTTTTAATCTGAGAAGCCTGACTGGCTTGGTGGAGGCAAATGTAAAATCTTTAGACATGCAGAAATCAGAAAAGGGAGAGAAACACACATCAAAAAATTTTAAGAGAACAGAAGAAAACCCCACCCAAGATAAGCCTGTAAACTAAAAGTTCACAGCAGGAAGGAAAACAGTGTTATGAAAAATTGGTAACAAATGGGAGAATTTACTTATAAGAGGTTTCATAATATAGAACAATTTTCCATAAAGAATATTTAAATGAATATGTTTTAAAAGGAATAGAAGGAATTTTCCCAAACTGACAAAACATAAATCAAAATTCTACATCCAACATCATATCTAATAGTAAAATTTGTAGGAGTATGCCCATGGATATCAGAAAATGACAAGAATTCCTGCTAACATCATTATTAAATATTTTAGTGGATAATCTGGCTAATACATGGGAAAAGAAGATGACATAAGGTTTGTAAGCATTAGAAAAACCTAATTGTTGGGCGCCTGGGTGGCTCAGTTGGTTAAGCGACCG
Source organism: Mirounga leonina (assembly GCF_011800145.1). Lineage (NCBI taxonomy): Eukaryota > Metazoa > Chordata > Mammalia > Carnivora > Phocidae > Mirounga > Mirounga leonina. Next base: position 16,274,821 of record NW_023270175.1, on the reverse strand, counting down.
CCTTCGGCTCAGGTCATGATCCTGGAGTCCCAGGATCGAGTCCCGCATCGGGCTCCCTGCTCGGCAGGGAGTCTGCTTCTCCCTCTGACCCTCGTCCCTCTCATGCTCTCTGTCTCTCATTCTCTCTCTCTCAAATAAATAAATAAAATCTTTAAAAAAAAAAAAAAAGAAAAACCTAATTGTTATAGTTGATCATTGTTTACATTGCAAGTCTAAAAGAATCTACAAATTTTTATAACTAATAAAAGGCTTAATCAAATTTGCTAAATATAAATCAAAAAACAATAATCAACATTACTATATATCAACCATGGCCAATTAGGCAATGGAATAATAAAAAATATCCTATTTTATAATAACTAAAAAAAAAACCAACCCAGAACTATATTTACACATAACTTTGGAAAGACTCTATATCATAAACATGTTAATTTCCCAAAATCCCCACTCAATATCCTAACATGGCTTTTCATGGAAGTAGACTTAGTAATTCTAAGCTGAATCATATGAAAGAGTAAAGAGTAAAGATCTAAAATATTAATAACAATTTAGAAAATGAACAACATAGATGAAAAATGGCTCTACCATATATCAAGGTTTATGATAAAGTATAGTTTAAAAATATGATATTGGTATGGGGTGGGCAAACAGAATGAAGAACTAGAAATAGATTCAAACTTATATGAGAGAAAGTATATGAACATATGAGAGAGGTGGTATTACAGATCAAAAGGGAAGCATAGACCATTCAATAAACTGTATTATGTAACTGGTTCCCCATTTAAAAAAAAAAAAAGATTCCTTTCTCAAACTCTACCTCAAAATAAATTACAGAGGCTTTAAAGATTTACATATAAAAACAATTAAAACCATTAAAATAAATGTTAGAACAATACTGTTATAATCAATGGCAGGAGTCTGCAAACTTTCTGAAAGGGCTAGATAATAAATATTTTAGGTTTATATATCATGCAGTCTGTGTCACTTTTTTTGCAACCCTTAAAAATGAAAACAAACATAGGAGCTCATGGGTTATTCATAAATAGACTGCTTCCTGGAATTGACCACTCAGGTATACTTAGCTGATCTCTAATATATGAGATAAGGAAGGATAATTAAAAGAAAGAGAGTATCAAATTAAAAGATAGGTCAGATACTGGGTCATGTCCCACTTTGAGATCAGGTCATGACATCAGCCCCATCCAATCATATGGATTGAAATTGAAAGAGGAGTGGTTGACACAAATCATTCATTCATAATATGGCTAAGAAACCTACCTCCTCAAGTCTGGAAATACAAAGAGAAAACAAAAAGAAAGAGAGTCTTTTCCCAAAGAAAACCTGAAAAAGGTAGCCCTAATTGATCATCCTCAATTACATCTAGATATTTTTTATTATCCATGATTTGCTGACTACCTAGCTACTCCCAAATTTATTTTTCAATATTCTTAGTTCTCCCAAGTAGAAGCAGGTTTGCCACAGTACTCTGACCTAGATCTAAAGACCTCCAAAACTCATGGTCATAGACTATAAGAGTGGGGGATGTAAGGAGAGTTTCAAAATAAGAAATACCTTCAGTTCACTTTACTTTGGTTGCAAATTTCCAAATAATTATATTTTAAATGAGGTCAAGGTATATGGATGTGAATAAAATTTTAAAATCTATTTTCAGAAAACTTTTAATGTAAAATCTGTTTTCAGAGAAAACTATAAAAACATATGTTGTGTAAAGAAACACTGTCTATATATCAAATAGATCCAACTGATGCCTACCTCCTTACTAAGATTTAAAAATGCATTCCTCTCTCATAGTGATTTTAGGGAAGAGAGGGAATACAAATAGATCTTATATTGCTTAATGCATTTTTTTAATTTTTTTTAATTCGTGTTTAGTTTTCACTTAAGGTACATGAATTTTCTTGACTATCACACTCAAACTTCCAGTATACAAAATGTTCTTGTTAAGTACAATATATCTGAATTTTTTTAATGTAACTTTGCCAAATACTGTAACATTAAAACAGGCCATTTGTGAGATGTGATTCAGTTAGCCCAGCCTTTGAAAAAAGGACAGAGCCACACAACTAGTATAGGGGATTAGTTGTAGCTCATGGCATTTTTTTTCCATATGTACTTTTTGATCTGTTAATCAAAGTCCTTGCATTTTAATACATCAATATTAAGAAAATTTCTCTTAGAAACATCAATTGAATTATAGGAAAAGCAAAATATTGGTAACACTATAGGTACAAAAAATTATTGTCTGTCAAAAAAAATGTTGGAAAATACTTACCAAATAGATGTTGTAAGGAGTAGACAATCCTTAAGCAGATTTTTTTTTTTTTTTTTAATATACAGTATGTTGTTCTGGATGTTGAAGATTCTCACCTGCCTGCAGGCAGGGAACTGGATATGATGAACTCTTGAGATTTTTTTCTAGGTCTGATCCTATCTTTCTAATCTCATGTTGATGTTAATATTAGGTCAGAAATGTCAAGAGTAAATTTCTCTACTCATCTTTGATGCTGTCCTCTCACATCACTCTGTCCTGCTCTTGATTGGGGTCATCCTAAATAACATGCCTGGGTAAGTTTAGTGCATCCCCTTTACCAATCTTATCATTTTGTAATTTTCTGATGACTAAAAATTTTATTTCTTCTTTCTGAATCAGGTCATGTAAAAGTAGCAGGTATTTGTGGCTCTAGTTATATAACTAGTACTATGTTAGGTTATTAAAAGATGATGAAATGACATATTGTTTATAGTCCAATGTAACTAATTTATGCAATAGTTTCTACTTGGGGTATAATGTGAAACCATTTTGGGCTTTTTCTCCAATCTCCACCTGCACCTGAGCTATTTTGCATCTCCCTGTCCTGTCCTTTAATGACAACTTAAGTAGATTACACAACTCCTGGTCATGTGTGGTTATGAAAAGCTTAGTTTAGACTAATTTATAACTGATTGAAATTTTCCTCTTTCCTATTGCTAGCCAGGATTGTGTACATACACAAACCTGAAATGGAGAGGAATGTGTAGTCTGATACTTTTCTCTTGCTCTCTTGCTATCTTTTTCACCTTGAAGTGGTCAGCCTCTAAAAGACCTACTCCTACTTCCTCCTCTAGGTTCTGGTTCTTCAGATGTGTTGAACGGTAGGATTATGATAGATAGATAGATAGATAGATAGATAGATAGATAGATAGATAGATAGATGATAGATTGTAGATAGATAGATGATAGATAGATAGATAGATAGATAGATAGATAGATAGATAGATAGATGATAGATAGATAATAAAGGAAGATTCGAGAATAGGCAGGTGTCTCTTATTTAAGTGGCCATTGATTACTGTCTTCTATATGTGATTGCTGCTTCTCTGGCAAAAACTATATAGTCATCAGGGCTAGGATTATAGTGAGACAAGTGAGGCATTCTACTAGGTGCAAAATTTGAAGGAACCCAAAATACTTAGTAATCAAAAATAAATAATGCTTTAATGCATTTTTTCAGAAAATCAAAATTAATGCAAAAATCTATGATGGAGAATATATCACACTGGAATATTGGTCATCTGATGAAGGATTCAGTGTAAATGTGAAAATAGAGGGGCAATGACCATGCAGGATAATTCTCAGTGATACTGGAGAGGGAATTTTATTTCCCAAAGAATGTGGGATGAGGATTCAAATATGTTTATTTGGATATTAAAGGTAAGGTTGACCCAAAAAGCCTGGAGCATGTGGAGTTATTTAGGTTGTATAAATAATGCTCCAATGAATAACTTTTAGCTTTGATAAATTACTTATTAAACATAGCTTCTTATCAGTGGGATTTCTGGGTTAAAAGCTAAGAACGTTTTATGACTTGTTTCTCAAGGCATAATCTAGTGGAAAGAACTTGGCCATTGGATTCAGACAGACAGGGGTTTCAATTCCTGCTCCATCTTTGTTAATCTTAGTGATTCTTGACAACTTATTAGCCTTATTAATCAGTTTCTTCACCAATAAAATAAAAGTAATGCTTCCCACTTGATGGGATACTAGATGCATTTTGGAGAACCTGCCCTACGATTCCTTCACAGGGAATCTACTCTTTCCACAGTCTTTTGCTAAGCAGTCAGTGTACCACATGGCCATGCCCTATGACCATCCTTTTACTGAACCAAGAGTAAACATGGTTTATCCATAAGATGGCTAATAGTGTATGTGTGATGGGAAAATAAGTTTATCAGGATATCTCATTTGAGAAATTTGAATGAAGAGCAGAAATAAGCAATTAGCTATAGAAAGTTGACCTTTTTGGTATTTCTCTTAGCAAAAGAAGTAACAATTTGGGGGGTATTTTACAAACAAACAAGGGGAGACAGAGCAACAGAGATACACAGAGAGATATGTATTGTGTGGATATACAAATATATTTGTATATACATAGAGTGAGAGACAGAGACAGAGAGAGATGCAATCACACAGACAGAGATTCAGGGAAATACATAGAGAGACAGCCAGGGAGATATTTGGAGAAAAATAGACTCAGTGATCACTCAGAGATATACAGAGAGATGACAGAGAAATAGACACCCTCGGAAACAATTGATACATACAGAGTAACAGAAAGAGATAACAGACTGAAAGCAACAGAGAGAAAGTGACTAAAGGAGAGAGAGAAATAAGAGATAGATACAGAGCAAAAAGCAACAGAATGAGACAAAGGGAGAGGCACACAGAGTGAAATATATAATAGAGACCTAAAGAGAAAGAGAAAACACATTCTGTCATAAAAATATAATGAGTGACCATATAGACAGAAAATGACAGACACACAAAAAGAAATAGACAAAAAAGATATACAGACACAGAGAGATGGACACAGAGACACAAATACAGATAGGGAAAGAGAACTGAAGCTGACTCAGAGAGATGAGACACCCTCAAAAAGATAGAGATAAAAATGGAAAGAACACAAGCCCTGGAGATAACTTAATTCCTAGTTCTCCTGTCATCTGGTCAGTTCTCTTTTACTGTAACTATGGAACCTTCCTAGATAGTCCTTTTACTCCTCCCCAGTCTTGATTTGTACTACATTGAGTTTTCTCTTCCTAGAACCCAAAGAGCCCTTATAGCATGATAGACACAAAGCCTGATTCAATGCCAGTGCCCACTAGTACTGTTAATGTTAGTTCCCATACTTCATGTGACCATGTTGCTTCATGAAATACCCAATGGTTTGACAGAGCAGTCAGCAGTGAATGGATATTGCAAGAAATTATTTGAACTAGGACTGAAGAATGGTCACTTTCTCAGAAACCACTGAATACTAAAATTAAACAAATAAAAAACAAACAAAACTATTTTTATCTCAAAGTAACCAAATAAACAACTATTAAGCATTCTCATTCTCCTTTTAATCAGTTTAATCTCCATATCCAATTTCTACATAAGAATATACTTCCACAGCAACCCTTCATTTCCTTTACCTCCACTTCTCCCTTTCTAAGAACACTTCTACCCCTACATTTCCTCCCCCATCCTTCCCCCTGACCTGTACAAAAGTACAATTTAGCAGTGGTGGTGATGGCTCAGGATCAAAGAGAGTACAATGGACACAACACACACACACACACACACCTGACTTCTCTTGTACTGTGAAATTCAGTGCCTTTATTGAAGTCTACTGCTTCAGGGAAGTCTTCTCTGACCTCAAGCTTCCCTCACTCCCAGTCTGAGTTAAGCATGCCCTCATCTGTGTTAAAACTATTGAACTTTACAAAATGGCACAAAATCTTTCTCTACATGCTTATTTTCTCTACTAAACTTATGAGTTTGCCAAGGGATCTGTATCTTATTCTCCAATTTATCCCATATTATATAGTACAACGTTTGAAACACTGTAGAAATTTAATAAATGCTTGAAAAATAAATGTCTTCTCCAAATAAATTTATACCCCTTTAAACTCCAAAAATTTAATCTTAAGCCATTTATAAAATGAAAAGCTTTTAAAAATGTATTCTATTCTCCCCTTTTTTTTATTATATTCAGTTAGCCACTGTATAGTACATCATTAGTTTTTGATGTAGTGTTCAATGATTCATTAGTTGCGTATAACACCCAGTGCTCATCTCAGCATGTTCCCTCCCTAATACCCATCACCCTGTTACCCCTCCCCTCTGAAACCCTCAGTTTTTTTTTCCCAGGGTCCATAGTCTCTCATGGTTCATCTCCCTCTCTGATTTCTCCCCCTTCAGATTTCCCTCCCTTCCCCTATAGTCCTCTGTGCTATTGCTTATGTTCCACATATGAGTGAAACCATATAATTGTCTTTCTCTGCTTGACTTACTTCACTTAGCATAATACCTTCCAGTTACATCCATGTAGATGCAAATGGTGCATATTCATCCTTTGTGATAGCTGAATAATATTCCATTACATATATGTACTACATCTTCTTTATCCATTCATCTGTTGAAGGGCATCTCGGTTCCTTCCACAGTTTGGCTATTGCGGACACTGCTGCTATGAACATTGGGGTGCATGTGCCCTTCTTTTCACTACATCTGTATCTTTGGGGTAAATACCCATAGTGCAATTGCTGGGTCATAGGGTAGCTCTATTTTTAACGTCTTGAGGAACCTCCATACTGTTTTCCAGAGTGGCTGTACCAGTTGACATTCCCACCAACAGTGTAAGAGGGTTCCCCTTTCTCCACAACCTCGCCAACATTTGTTGTTTCCTGTTTTGTTAATTTTTGCCATTCTAACTGGTGTAAGGTGGTATCTCATTGTGGTTTTGATTTATATTTCCCTGATGGCTAGTGATGTGGAGCATTTTTTCATATGTCTGTTAGCCATTTGTATGTCTTCTTTGGAGAAATATCTGTTCATGTCTTCTGCCCATTTTTTGATGGGGTTATTTGTTTTTTGAGTGTTGCGTATTCCCCGTTTTTTAATAAAGAAAATACCGAACACAAGAGACAGTATGTCACACCACTCACACTGGATAAAGAGCATGTGTTGTTGAAGGAGCCAAACTGAGTTTGAGTCCTTATTCTGATCATTTACTATCCATATGACCTTGAGCAAGTTACTTAACCCCTCTAAAGTTCACTTTTTCTCATCTGTAAAAATGGCAATAAGAGGACTACACATATAATTAAAAAGTACTGTGAAGTCAAATGGAGTCAATAAATTAAAAAGGCTTAGAAAAGTACTTGGCACATAGTAAGTGTTCGATAAATATTAGCTATTATTTTCTTCGCCTTTCCTTAATGACATCAGGAACTGACATAAGTGTCAGGTTTATGCAATGCCTTAATAAAGTGATGCATTTAGAAGCTATTGGGATATGTAAGGGTGTTTATCCCTTCTATTAAATGGCTTCAGACTACTGGGGTTTTAAAATCCTTATGTCTATCATTTTTTTCCTTGTTATTAGCGGATACTTCTTGCTAATACCAATGTCTCTCCGTGGCATTCCCACAACAATTTTTAATATAAGATATTTTACATTCTATGGACTAGGAAAACATATTACAAGCTTCTTACGATAGTGTGTAAAGTAATAGATAAGGGGCTGTGAACAAAATCCTGATCAGAGGCATTTTCTTCTGAAGGAAAAAAGTATGTTATTGCATGGACATATTGATTTCTCAGATGCATTTTGTGTTTTCTTCCTAATTGTCAACAGAAAATGCTCTAAGTTTCTGAGTAATAAACTCTGGGTATCTCACTAGAATGCCACCTGTAGAAGGATAATATGGCATAGTAAAAACAGCAAAGACAACACAGATCTAGAACCAAATTTTGATTCTGTTGGCTCACTGAACTTGAACAATTTGTTTAGCATTACTGATCCTCACTTTCTTCACATTAAGAAAATAACTGTTCTGGGAAAAAAAAGAAAAGAAAAGAAAAAACAATCCTAGGGGTGCCTGGGTGGCTCAGTCGTTAGGCGCCTGCCTTTGGCTCAGGTCATGATCCCAGGGCTCTGGGATCGAGCCCTGCATAGGGCTCCCTGCTCCGTGGGAAGCCTGCTTCTCCCTCTCCCACTCCCCCTGCTTGTGTTCCCTCTCTTGCTGTGTCTCTCTGTCAAATAAATAAATAAAATCTTAAAAAAAAGTCCTAGAATAATAATACCTATAGGATTAGAAATTGTCTATGTAAATGTGCCAATAAACAACAGGGCCCAATACACAATAATCATTAAAGTTACCTTCTGTCTACCTATAATTGTCTTTAGATTGTCATCCAAATATTTAAATATTTTAACTTTCCACAACTTTATATTTCATTCTCTGAAATACCTCTATTTTAGTTTATAACAAATCTAAATATTTTACTGGATCAGTAATGCCTTGATAAAATGAATTATCTCAGTCTGCTTTTATCTTTTAATCTCCATTTTAAAAATAAGGTTGAATATTAAAATTTTAATCCAATATTTCTAAATTATTTACAGGTAGTTTCAGTAAAAGAATAAAAACTTTCATCCCTTTTGTTCTCTGCCTTGATTTGAATAATTTGAATGATTCTGGCTTGTAGGCTAATACTCATCCACTATGTATTCTGCTGATGACTTTCTTTGAACAGTTCTGTCTCCATCTGTCTTCAAATCTGTCTTGCATTTTTCAAATAAATATTAATAAATTATAGATTTTTTTGTTAAACAGACTGAATCTTAATAATAGAGGAAAATAAGATAGGAGTAAAAAGGAGCTATATAAAGTGAATACATCCCATGCCAATTAATATGACATCAGTGGTTTATCAATTTTTAGGAAACCAGTAAGCATACAGTTTATATAATGTGCATTATCTATTGTTTGATCTAGCTATTTTTTCAATATTTATGTACAAGTGGTGATATCAAATGTATACAGCAGGTTATAAATTCTAATTTAGGTCACAACTTCCTATTCTTGGAACAATAAACTACAATATTTATCATGTCACATACAAGACACATTGAGCCATCTTTTTTTGATCTACTTCCAAGTCCAGTCTAACTAAGGCAGAATTGTCTCTTTCATTCCTCTCAAAGATATCTGAAAATTTAGGGGTGGGCAAGGGAAGGAACTGATACATTATGACTGGATGGTTATCTCTGTCTGACTCATTACTTTTTTTTAAAGATTTTATTTATTTATTTGACAGAGGGAGACACAGCAAGAGAGGGAACACAAGCAGGGAGGAGTGGGAGAGGGAGAAGCAGGCTCCCCACTGAGCAGGGAGCCCGCTGCGGGGCTTGATCCCAGGACCCTGAGATCATGACCTGAGCCGAAGGCAGAGCCTAACGACTGAGCCACCCAGGTGCCCCCGACTCATTACTCTTTAGCTTGAGATGTCTACATTTTAAACTTCTCATTACTTGTCCTCTCAAATGAAATATATCTTTCAGATCTCTGGAACATATTTAAAATTAAATTTTAGTCCTTTAACATTTGAAAGTAAAATTTCCACTAGCTCATATTCATTACTGATTTTGCTGTGTCACCTAAAATTTAATTATAAAGATGACACTTTAATCCTAGTGAAACTGGTTGGCTTATTATAAGTAAGGAACAAAAATGTCAACAGACAGATCAGAGCTCCAGAAATATTTTTTTTTATTTTTTCCAACAGAATGAGTTATATTAACTTGGAAATGTATGCAAAAATAAACTTCAAATGTTATTCATATAGCCATAAACATTCATAAGGGCAATGATACCTGTAGTTCCTTTTTAGGCACTTAATGATTTGTTGGATCATTAAACATCATTCACTCCCTGCTTTTCATGGCCCCACAAGCTAGTCATTAACTCCATAGTAAGGAATGTGAACAATGAAATTATTGGCTAATTACAGTTACAATCTTTTCTCCCCTGTTTAACGTATATCTATATAACTAATTTCAGAAACTTTATGATTTCTACTATTTCTGTAGTGACTGATGGCTTCAATGATTTTTAAATCTAGATGTTTTATAAGGAAATTGTTACAGAAACAAATTGGATATACAGAATTGCATTTTTCAATTTTTTGGAGGATAAACAAAATAAAATAATCCATATAAAATGATAATTTAAAACTAACACTTGAACAGTAGTGAGAAATAACTAAAGTGGAAAGCTATATTCGAAAAATTTTTTTCTTTTAATCATTAATTAGCTTAGTTTATATATTATGAATAACATAATGAATCAACAATTCTATATATTAAGCAATGCTCACCATAATAAACATAGTCACGATCTGTGACCATATAACATTATTACAATATTATTAGCCATATTCCTTATTCAATACTTTTTATCCCTGTGACTTATTTATTCTGTAGCTGAAAGTTTGTACCTCTTAATCCACTTCATCTATTTTGCCCATTCCCATACCCTCCTACCCTTCTGGCAACCATCAGTAATGATTTCACTTATATGTGGACCCCAAAAAACAAAACAAAGACAAAAAAATTACTGCTTTTTGCTTGTTTCTTTCACACTGGATAAATCAGTGGTAGGAGAGTACATATTCTATCATTTTAATGGCAAAATATTTTAATGTGTATTTTTAAAGTAAAAATGTATACCATTTTATTTTATTATTTTTATTTATTTACTTATTTTTGAATTAGTGTTCAATGATTCATTAGTTGTATATAACACCCAGTGCTCATCACAGCCTGTGCCCTCCTTAATACCAATCATCCTGTTACCCCTCCCCTCTGAAACCGTCAGTTTTTTTTTCCCAGGGTCCATAGTCTCTCATGGTTCATCTCCCTCTCTGATTTCTCCCCCTTCAGATTTCCCTCCCTTCTCCTATGATCCTTTGTGCTACTGCTTATGTTCCACATATGAGTGAACATTTTTTCATGTGTCTGTTAGCCATTTGTATGTCTTCTTTGGAGAAATATCTGTTCATGTCTTCTGCCCATTTTTTGATGGGGTTATTTGTTCTTTGAGTGTTGAGTTTGAGAAGTTCTTTATAGATCTTGGATATCAGCTCTTTACCTTTAATGTCATTTGCAAATATCTTCTCCCATTCCGTGGGCTGCCTCTTAGTTTGTTGACTGTTTCCTTTGCTGTGCAGAAGCTTTTTATCTTGATGAAGTCCCAAAAGTTCATTTTTGCTTTTGTTTCACTTGCCTTTGGAGAAGCGTCTTAAAAGAAGTTACTGTGGCTGATGTCAAAGAGGTTACTGCCTATGTTCTCCTCTAGGAGTTTGATGGAGTCCTGTCTCACATTGAGGTCTTTCATCCATTTTGAGTTTATCTTTGGTATGGTGTAAGAGAATGGACCATTTTCATTCTTCTGTATGTAGCTGTCCAATTCCCAGCACCACTTATTGAAGAGACTGTCTTTTTTCTACTGGATATTTTTTCCTGCTTTGTCAAAGATTAGTTGACCATAGAGTTGAGGGTCCACTTCTGGAGTCTCTATTCTGTTCCATTGGTCTATGTGTCTGTTTTTGTGCCAATACCATGATGTCTTGGTGATCACAGCTTTGTAATATAGCTTGAAGTAAGGCAACATGATGTCCCCAGATTTGTTTTTCTTTTTCATCATTCCCTTGGTAATTTGGGGTCATTTCTGGTTCCATACAAATTTTAGGATTGTTTGTTTTAGCTCTTTGAAAAATGCCAATGGTATTTTAATAGAGATGGCATTGAAAGTATAAATTGCTCTGGGCAGGATAGACATTTTAACAAAGTTTATTCTTGCAAGGCATGAGCATGGAATGTTTTTCCACCTTTTTGTGTCTTCCTCAATTTCTTTCATAAGTGTTCTGTAGTTTCTGGAGTATAGATCCTTTACCTCTTTGGTTAGATTTATTCCTAGGTATCTTATGGGTTTTGTTGCTATTGTGAATGGAATCGATTCCTTAATTTCTCTTTCTACAGTTACATTGTTAGCATATAGAAATGTAACTGATTTCTATGCATTGATTTTGTATCCTGCCACATTGCTTAATTGCTGTATGAGTTCTAGTAATTTGGGGGCGGAGGCTTTGGGGTTTTCCACATAAAGTATCATGTCATCTGTGAAGAGGGAGAGTTTGACTTCTTCTTTGCCAATTTGGATGCCTTTTATTTCTTTTTGTTGTCTGATTGCTGTTGCTAGGACTTCTAGCACTATGTTTAACACTAGTGGTGAAAGTGGGCATCCCTGTTGCATTCCTGATCTTAAGGGCAAAGCTCTCAGCTTTTCCTCATTGATAATGATATTTGCTCTGGGCTTTTCATAGATGGTTTTTATGAATTTGAAGAATGTTCCCTCTATCCCTATACTCTGAAGAGTTTTAATCAGGAACAGATGTTCTATTTTGTCAAATGCTTTTTCTGCATCAATTGAGAGGATCATATACTTTTATTGATGTGCTCTACGTGTTGATTGATTTGTGAATGTTGAACCACCCTTGCATTCCAGACATAAAACTTACTTGGTTGTGATGAATAATCCTTTTAATGTACTAATGGGTCCTATTACTAGGATCTTCTTGAGTATTTTGGCATCCATGTTCATCAGGGATACTGGTCTATAATTCTCCTTTTTGATGGGGTCTTTGCCTGATTTTGGGATCAGGGGAATGCTGGCCTCATAGAAGGCATTTGGAAGTTTTCCTTATGTTTCTATCTTTTAAACAACTTCAGTAGAATAGGTGTTATTTATTCTTTAAATGTTTGGTAGAATTCCCCTGGGAAGCCATCTGGCCCTGGACTTTTGTTTTGAGGAGGTTTTTGATTACTGCTTAAATTTTGTTACTGGTTATTTGTCTATTCAGATTGTCTATTTCTTCCTGTTTCAGGCTTGGTAATTTGTAAGTTTCCAGGAAGGCATACATTTCTTCTAGGTTGCTTAATTTGTTGGCATATAGTTGCTGGTAATAATTTCTAATAATTGTTTCTATTTCCTTGGTGTTAGTCATGATCTCTCCCCTTTCTTTCATGATTTTTATTAATTTTGGTCCTTTCTCTTTTCTTTTAGATGTTTGGCCAGTGGTTTATTGATCTTATTAATTCTTTCAAAGAACCAGCTTCTAGTTTCATTGATCTGTTCTACTGTTTTTCTGGTTTCTATTTCACTTATCTCTGCTCTAACCTTTATTATTTCTCTTCTTCTGCTTGGTTTAGGTTTTATTTGCTGTTCTTTCTCCAGCTCCTTTAGGTGTAGTGTTAGCTTGTGCATTTGGGATTTTTCTAATTTTTTGAGAGAGGCTTGGATGGCTATGTATTTCCCCTTAAGACTGCCAATGTATACTATTTTAAAAGTACTTACCTTTCATGTCATTATTTGATTGACCTAAAATACAGTTGTTGTGTTTTGTTTGTTTTTTTTCTATTGATGACTTCCAGATTATACTATAGACTAGAGGTCACAAAATGCAAATCACAGGTCACATTTACTTCACAGATTATAACACTTCTATAAAATTTGAATAAGTTGAAAATACTTAAAGTGGACTTCTAGGAGAAAACTAAAAGAAAATCTTTATGACCTTGGCTTAGGCACACATTTCTCAGATATGGCACCAAAAGCTGTTAGGAGAACGAAAAGACAAGCAACAGAATAACAAAATGCTTTTCAAATCATAAATCTGATAAAGTGCTTGTATCCAGAATTTATAATGAGCTCTCAGAATTCAATAAAAGGAAAACAATCCAATGAAAATATCAACAAAAGATCTGAAAAAAATGCTTTTCCAAAAAACATACAGATGAAAAATTATGCTCAACATCATAACCATTATGGAAATTTAAATTAAAACCACAATGAAATTTTACTACAAACATATTACAATGGCTTAAAAAAAACAAATCTGTCAATACCAAGTGCAAGGATATAGAGTGACTAGAATGCACATTCATCAGATGGATCTCAAAATATTTTTCAAAGTGGAAATTTTGTATAGTCAAATTAAATTTAATTAAGTTTTTTATAGTTAAAACAAACTTACCACACAATCTATAAACTTCACACTTACATGTTTACCAAAATAAAATGAAAAATTTACACAAAAATCTTACACAAATATTTATTAGCAATATTAGTAATTAGTAATATTTGTAATCACCAAAATATGAAAACAGCACAAATATTTTATAACTGGGAAGTGGATAAACAAATTGCAGTTCATCTGCACAACATAATGAAATAATACTCAGCAATAAAAAGCAACAAATTACTGATTACTACAATAACCTGGATGTGTGTCAAGTACATTATGCTAAGTGGAAGAAGCTAGAGTCAAAGGGTTATATACTATGATTTTATTTATATATCATTGTTAGAAAGATAAAAGTATAGATTCAAACACACGTACACACTACTTGCCAAATTCTAGGAATGTGAGGGAACAATGAACTACAAAAGGACACAGGGGAAATTTTGGGGTGATGCAACTGTTCTATCATGATTGTGGCAGTGGTTAAGCAACTGTACACATTTGTGCATTTTCAGGATTTTACAATTAAAAAGGCAAATTTTACTATATGTAAATTACACTCTTAAGAAGATTTGGAGAAAATGGTACGATAATTTCTAAATGTATTTTGCATACATTTACTGATGATTCTCTCTTGGGGAAAAAAATCTGACAACACTAGGACAACGTTTAGTTATTCAACAAATATTTATAAAGCATGAACAAAAAGTCAAGTACTATTCTAAACAATGATGTTGCAGGGACTTCTGGGAATATGGCAAAGTAAGAGGATCCTAAGCTCACTTTGTGTAATGGACACACCTAGATAACAGTGACATCAGTGCAACTTCATCACATACATAAAACATGGAGGGGTACAGAAAAAAAATTTAGTGCTTTTAGAATAGGCTCAAATTTAAGCAACCATCAACTTAATATAGACTGCCATATGCATAAGATTTATATATGAACCTAATAGTAACAACAAATCAAAAACCTATAACAGATACACAAAAAATAAAGAGAAAGGAATCCACTCATATCACTAAAGAAAGCCATCAAACCACAAGGAAAGAGAGCAAGTGAAAAGGGAAGTAACAAAAAAGAACTACAAAAACAACCATAAAACAAGTAGCAAAATGGCAATAAGTACATTCCTATCAATAATTACGTTCAATGTAAATGGACTAAATGCTCTGATCGAAAGACAGAAAGTGACTGAATGGATAAAAAAGCAAAGCCCATCAATATGCTGCCTCCAGCAGACTCACTTCAGACCTAAAGACACATGCAGATTGAAAGTGAAGGGGTAAAAAAAACATTCACCATATAAATGGAAGCAAAAAGAAAGCTGAGGTAGCAATATTTATATTGGACAAAATAGGCTTTAAAACAAAAACTGCAACAAGAGGCAATAAGGACACTACATAATGATAAAGGAAAGAATCCAACAAGAGAATGTAACAATTATAAATATTTATGCACCCAACATGGGAACACCTAAAGACATAAAGCAATTATTAACAGATATAAAGGAAGAAATTCACAGTAATACAATAATAGGTGACTTTAACACCCCACTTACATCAAGAGATAAATCATTCAAACAGAAAATCAGCACAGAAACAGTAGCTTTGAATGACACATGGGATCAGATGGACCTAACGATATATTAAGAATATTATATCCAAAAACAGCAGAATGCACATTATTTTAAACTGCACATGGGACATTCTCCAGAATAGATAACATATTGGACTACAAAACAAGTCTCAACAAATTCAAAAACATTAAATTATATCATACATCTTTTCTAACTACAATATAAAACTAGAAGATAATCACAAGAAAAAATCTGGAAAGAACACAAATATATGGAGGCTAAATAACATGCTACTAAGCAATAAATGGATCAACTGAGAAATCAAAGAGGAAATAAAAAATATATGGAGACAAATAAAAATGAAACACAATGGTCCAAAATCTTTGGGATGCTGCAAAAGCTGTTCTAAGAGGGAAGATTATAGCAGTACAGGCCTACCTCAAGAAGCAAAGAAAATCTCAAACAAACAACCTAACCTACACCTAAAGGAGCTAGAAAAAGAACAACAAAAGAAGGCTAAGCCAGCAGAAGAAGGGAAATAATAAAGATTAGAGCAGAAATAGATGAAATAGAAACTAAAAATCAATAGAACAGATTTATAAATAAAACCAAGAGTTGGCTCTTTGAAAAGATCAATAAAATTGATGAACATTTAGCAAGACTCATCCAAAAAAGAGAGAGAGAGAGAATTCAAATAAAATCAGAAATGAAGGAGGAGAAATAACAGCCAATACTACAGATATACAAAGGATTATGAAAATATTATGAAAAGTTATATGCCAATAAATTGGACAACCTACAAGAAATGCATAAATTCCTAGAAATATATAACCTTCCAAACCTGAACAAAGAAGAAATAGAAAATTTGGAAGGATCAATTACTAGTAATAAAATTGAACTAGTAATTAAAAAAAAAAAAACTCCCAATAATCAAAAGTCCAGGACCAGACTGCTTCACAAGTGAATCCTACCAAACATTTAAAGAGTAAGGCCTATTCTTCTCAAACTATTCCGAAAAATAGAAGAGGAAGAAAAGCTTCTAAATTCATTCTACAGGGCCAGCATTACCCTGATACCAAAATCAGATAAAGACACTAAAGGCCAATATCTCTGATGAATGTGGGTGCAAAAATCCTCAACAAAATATTAGCAAACTGAATCCAACAACACATTAAAAAAATCACTCACCATGATTAAGTAGAATTTATTTCAAGGATATGATGGTGGCTCAATGTTCACAAATCAATCAATATGATATATCACATTAACAAGAGAAAGGATAAAAACCAGATGATCATCTCAATAGATGCAGAAAAAGCATTTGACAAAGTACAATATCCATTCATGATAAAAACTCACAACAAAGTATTTGACAAAGTACGGTATCCATTCACGGTAAAATCTCTCAATGAAATAGGTTTAGAGGGAATATACCTCAACATAATAAAGGCTATATGTGATAAAGAAGATCTGAGGTACACACACACACACACACACATCCACAATGGAATATAACTCAGTGATCAAAAAGAATGAAATCTTGCCATTTGCTACAATGTGGATGGAACTAGAGTGTATTATTCACTAAGTGAAGTAAGTCAGTCAGAGAAAGACAAATATATGATTTCACCCATATGTGGAATTTAAGAAACAAAACAGATGAACATAGGGCGCCTGGGTGGCTCAGTTGGTTAAGCGACTGCCTTCGGCTCAGGTCATGATCCTGGAGTCCCAGGATCGAGTCCCGCATCGGGCTCCCTGCTCAGCAGGGAGCCTGCTTCTCCCTCTGACCCTCCCCCCTCTCATGTGCTCTCTCTCTCTCATTCTCTCTGTCTCAAATAAATTAATAAAATCTTAAAAAAAAAAAACAGATGAACATAGGGGAAGGGAAGGAAAAATAAAAGAAGATAAAAACAGAGAGGAGACAAACCATAAAAGACTCTTAACTACAGAGATCTAACTGAGGGTTGCTGGAGGAGAGGTGGTAGGGGAATGGGCTAAATAGGTGATGGGCATTAAGCAGGGCACTTGTTGGGATGAGCACTGGGTGTTATATGTAAGTGATGAATCACTACTACACTATATGTTAACTAACTTGAATTTAAATAAAAACTTGGAGAAAAAAGATCTACTCTCTCAGCAACTTTCAAATATATGATACAGTATGGATAAATGTGGTGATGGGAGCTTCTGGAAATTCATTTCTGATTGCTTCTATTGTCTCAGTGAAATTGGAAGAAAGACTATCACCTGAGAATGAAAAAGGGGAAGGCAGTGATAGAGGTTTGTGAAGAGTAGAGGGCAAGTGTGAAATAGTCATTTTGGTGAGTAAGAAGGTGAATGAATGCAACTTGGCCTTACAAATCAAAAAAAAATTAGAGAATCTTGGCTTACATTTGCACATGACATTCTGATTTTCAATTGCACCCTTTCATGTGTGGGAAGGGGGACTGAACAAACATTCACAAGAAGTAGCTAAATTTCAAGTGATGGTGATGATAACGATGCAAGCTGCTATTACTGAGCATCTACTATATACAAAACATTTTACATACATAAACTCTAATTCCCACAATAAAACTGGGAAGTTCTTAAGTATTATAACTTAAGAACTCTTAAGTATTATAACTATAATACATTCACGGGGAAAAAAAAAAAACAAAATTAGAGAAGGTAATTTAGTTGAGATTCCACAACTAAGAGCATCACAATTATCACTTAAAATCAGTTGTTTCTTTTGAAAGAGCATTTGAAAGTGATCACCCTAATTCAGTAGCTTTTAGCCTTTTATCCTGTTCCACACATCTGAGAAGTAGGTAACATCTCATAAGTATCAGTGGAACTGTTTCCATCAGTAATAAGGAAAGAAGTTTGTGCAAGACCGTCCAAAGGAAGCATAGTTTGAAAAAAGAAGTAGATAATTTTGAAATGATTGAAGATATCTCTTAGGACAAAAGAAACATGACTCTCACCTTCAGACTCTTTTTTTCAAGCTCATTCTCTTTAATGGACAAAATTAATATAAATCTACTTGTCTGAATATATTTTCAACTTGTAAAGCCATCTCATTTTAATCGTTGCCACTATTTTTGTTAGAGTTTTCAAATATTTATATAAATATGTCATATGCTTGAGATAAAATGTCTTAAAATAAGTTCAATAATAAATGCAAATTTCCTTGCCTAAATGAATGCATATTAAGGTATGATGAAAAATTGCA
This sequence comes from Mirounga leonina, assembly GCF_011800145.1. Classification (NCBI taxonomy): domain Eukaryota; kingdom Metazoa; phylum Chordata; class Mammalia; order Carnivora; family Phocidae; genus Mirounga; species Mirounga leonina. The sequence continues at coordinate 16,256,107 of NW_023270175.1, read as the reverse complement.
AATATTGAACAGCCCTTAATCAGTGACTATGGAGAACTTGTGGAAAATGGGAGTGTTGCTTCATGACTAGAAATGACACTTTACCAAAAATCCAAGAATGTCTAGAGAGATTGACATCAGTACTCAACAATATTCTATATTATTAACATAAGGATGCAAGATAACTTGGAAAAATAAATGAAGACTCTTACAGCCAACATTGGTTCACTAAAACTGTCATATAGGTTATTATTTTCTGACTGGTTGCTCAAAGAAACGGTGCATTTCTTCAAAATAGATTTGACTAGGCTCTTCAGGTTATCTTTGTGAAAAAGATTGAAAAGTATTGACTTTATGGTAGTACAAAATAGGTGAAAAAAATATCTACATGACTGCTACTCAAAGAATATAGATTGATTTGGGCAACTGTCCAGAGATAGGGGCCAATCACTTATATTCTACTTTATGGAGTGGAGAACATCTATATATGTGATTTGGAATTCTTCTCTGAGGAAAATTTGTCACTTCATCCTCATTTATTTATTAAATCCTTTATTTTTTTTTTTAAGATTTTATTTATTTATTTAAGAGAGAGAGAATGAGAGACAGAGAGCAGGAGAGGGAGGAGGGTCAGAGGGAAAAGCAGACTCCCTGCTGAGCAGGGAGCCTGATGTGGGACTCGATCCCGGGACTCCAGGATCATGACCTGAGCCGAAGGCAGTCGCTTAACCAACTGAGCCACCCAGGCGCCCTTAAATCCTTTATTTGATCACTTCCAACCAGAGTTATAAATGGCAGCTCAAAAGTATGGTTGTTTCTGGATGCAGAAGAGGAGTTACAAGTAAGAATGCTGCTATGATCACTTTTTTCCCTGCATTGTAAGTAATAAATCATGTTGCTATCACCACAATCCCCACATTATGATGCTGACTATATAGTGAAGGTTGACTTCTACCTTATATATTTATTTTTGCTGTGGTAACATTACTATGGATCCGACCAATATTATAACCTAACATTATTTTTTCATTTTAAATTAACATTTATAAAGTAAAAAATAAGATACTGAACGCAACAAGAGAATAAAAATTACCTTAAAATATACAGAGAATATTAATAAAAATAGACCATGTGCTAAGTCAGCACATCTCAATAATTTTCAATACAAGTTATACAGTATATGTTTGCTGATCACAGAAACATTAAACTAGGAATTAATACCAGGGAGATATCTGGAAATTTTTAAAATATTTATGTTAAACAACACATTTTGAAATAAGTCATGGGTCAAAAAGGATTTCACAAAGGAAATTAGAAAAAGTTTTGCCTTGTATGAAAATGAAAACACAACATATCAAAATTTATAGAATGCAGATAATACAATACTTAGCAAGAAACTCATAGCTTTAAATGTTTATATATTTTTTAAAAGACTAAAATCAGTGTCTTTTATCTCAGAAAGATAAAAATAAATAACAACCTAAACCTAAGTAAGGAGAAGGAAGGAAATAAATTTAAGAATGTTAACCAGTGAAACAGAAAACAGACAAACAATAGAGAAAAATTAATGAAACCAAAAGCTGGTTCCTTGAAAATATAAACAAAGTAATAAACTTCCAGCTAATTGGTTAAGACTCAAACCAGAAATATGAGAAATAAAAGAGAAATCATCATTATCATATAAAATTTAAAATAATAAAGGACTATTATAAAATGTATTGCAATAAATTTGAAACTTAAATGAAATAAACACACTTCTTGAAAGACTTAAATCACTAAAACTAACACAAAAATTAGAAAATATGAATAACCTTAATTCATAACTTATAATATTTTTACTAACAAAATTCAATGCCCAGATTGCTTCAGAGGTATTCTTTCAAATAATTAAAGAAGAAATAATAAAAAACCCACAATTTTTTCCAGAAAGTATAAGATAAAAGAACACTTCTCCGCTCACTCTAGCAGTTTGATATTTCCTTTATGCCAAATCTAGACAACATTATAAGAAAATTGCAGACCAATATTCCTTATGAGCAGAGACTCAAAAACCATTAAAAAATATTAGCAAAGGGGCGGAGCAAGATGGTGGAGGAGTAGGAGACCTGGATTTCGTCTCCTCTCAGGAATTCAGCTGGATAGGGATCAAACCATTCTGAACACCTACAAACTCAACAGGAGATCGAAGAAAAGAATAGCAACAACTCTCTCAACAGAAAAGCGACCACCTTCTGGAAGGGAGGACGTGCGGAGAAGTGAATCCGAGGCGATATTCGGGAGGATAGACGGCGGGGGAGGGGCCTCCGGCGGCCGCTTCTGGCAAGTGATACAACCACGGAGCACAAAATCGGAACTTTTAAAAGTCTGCTCCGCTGAGGGACGTCACTCTGGTGGCTAAGCGGGGGGTGGAACCCTCCGGGACAGTGTGGTCTCAGGACCCTCGGGGTCACAGAAAGACCGGGGGTGTCTGAGTGTGGCAGAGCTCCCAGATAACAGAGCAGGGAAGCCGGCTGCAGAGGCGGAGCCCAGGCGCGGGCTCTCAGCTCGGGGTTCCCATAAACCGTGACCCGCAGCACAGTCGGGCCCCTGCTCCTCCAGCAGGGACCCAACAAGCGGCAGATCCGGGAGACTCACCTTCCTCCCCCGGGGGGAGCCGCGCGGGAGTGCACCGCAGGGATGTGCTGGGTTTGGAGACTCCACCCGGGGTCGGGTGCCAGAGATAGAAACATGCGGTCACAGGCCGGGTGAGCACAGAGTGCAGCCGGAGACCGGGGAGACGGGAATGACTGACGGCTTTTCTCTGGGAGCTCACTGAGAAGCGGGGCCCCGAGTTCTCGGCTCCTCCGGGGCAGAGATTGGGAGGCCGCCATTTTCACTCTCTGCCTCCAAAGCTGGACGGAAAGCTCGCAGGGAACAAAAGCCCCAGAGAGCAAACGCGAGCAGATTACTTAGCCGGGTGGGGGCAAGGGCGGAGCAATTCTGCCTCCGGCAGAGACATTTGGAAACCACGGCAACAGGCCCCTCCCCAGAAGATCAGCGAGAACAGCCAGCCAAGACCAAGTTTACCGATCAATGAGAACAGCAGAACTCCAGCGCTAGGGGAATACTGCACATAGAATTCATGGCTTTTTTACCATGATTCTTTAGTCTTTCAAAGTTAATTTTTTTTTAACTGTCTTTTTTTTTTTTCTCTTTGAATTTTTCTTTTTCCCTTTTTCAACCAACATCTTATCAATCCCTTTTTTTAAAAAAAACATTTTTATTTTTCATTTTTAGAGTCATATTCTATCCCTTCATAGTAGTTACCCGTATTTTTGGCTTATATATATAAGCTGTTCTCTCTTTAAAATTTTGAGACAGTTTCTTCTAACAGATTAAAATATACCCTAAATCTCTAGTATATGGTGTTTTCTATTCCCCTACCTGATCACATCCTCTCCCTTTTTTTTTCTTTTTTCTTTTTTTAAATCCTCTTCTTTCTTTTTTCAAACAACTTCTTGCCAATTCCTTTTATAAAATTTTTTATAATTTCCATCTTTAAGTCATATTCCATCCCTTCATCATATCAACCCTTATTTTTGTACATATATAAGTTTTTCTTTCTTTAAAATTGTGGGAGGCACTTTCTTCTAAAAGACCAAAATACACCCCAAATCTAGTGTGTGGCACTGATCTATATACCAGCCTGATCATATTTGATCACATTCTGTTTTTTTTTGTTGTTGTTGTTGTTTTGTTTTGTTTGTTTTTGTTTTTATCTTTATCTTTTTCTTTTTCTTTTTTTCCTTTTTCTTTTTCTCTCTTTCCCTTTCTTTTCCCACTGCTTCAGGTCTTTTCTGATTTGTTTAGAGTATATTTCCTGGGGATGTTGTTACTCTGCTAGCATTTTTTCTCTCATTAATCTATTCTCCTCTGCACAAAATGACAAGACGGAAAAAATCACCTCAACAAAAAGAACAAGAGGTAGTACCGACTGCCAGGGACCTACTCAATACGGACATTAGTACCATGTCAGATCTAGAGTTCAGAATCATCACTTTAAAGATACTAGCTGGGCTTGAAAAAAATATGGAAGTTATTAGAGAAACCCTTTCTGGAGAAGTAAAAGAACTAAAGTCCAACCAAGTAGAAATCAAAAAGGCTATTAATGAGGTGCAATCAAAAATGGGGGCGCTAAGTGCTAGAATAAATGAGGCAGAAGAGAGAATCAGTAATATAGAAGACAAAATGATGGAAAATAAAGAAGCTGAGAAAAAGAGAGATAAACAACTACTGGATCACGAGGGCAGAATTCGAGAGATAAGCGATACCATAAGACGAAACAAGATTAGAATAATTGGGATCCCAGAAGAAGAAGAAAGAGAGAGAGGGGCAGAAGGTATATTGGAGCAAATTATAGCAGAGAACTTCCCTAATTTGGGGAAGGAAACAGGCATCAAAATCCAGGAGGCACAGAGAACCCCTCTCAAAATCAATAAAAATAGGTCAACACCCCGACATCTAATAGCAAAACTTACAAGTCTCATAGACAAAGAGAAAATCCCAAAAGCAGCTCAGGAGAAGAGATAAGTAACCTACAACGGTAGAAACATTAGATTGGCAACGGACCAATCCACAGAGACCTGGCAGGCCAGAAAGGACTGGCAGGATATATTCAGAGCACTAAATGAGAAAAATATGCAGACAAGAATACTCTATCCAGCTAGGCTGTCATTGAAAATTGAAGGAGAGATAAAAAGCTTCCAGGACAAACAAAAACTAAAGGAATTTGCAAACACAAAACCAGCCCTACAGGAAATCTTGAAAGGGTCCTCTAAGCAAAGAGAGACCCTAAAAGCAACATAGACCAGAAAGGAACACAGACAATATACGGTAACAGTCACCTTACAGGCAATACAATGGCACTAAATTCCTATCTTTCAATAGTTACCCTGAATGTAAATGGGCTAAATGCCCCAATCAAAAGACACAGGCTATCAGACTGGATTAAAAAACAAGACCCATCAATATGCTGTCTGCAAGAGACTCATTTTAGACCCAAAGACACCCCCAGATTGAAAGGGAGGGGGTGGAAAATCATTTACCATGCTAATGGGCACCAAAAGAAAGCTGGGGTGGCAATCCTTATATCAGACAAATTAGATTTTAAACCAAAGACTCTAATAAGAGATGAGGAAGGACATTATATCCTTCTGAAAGGATCTATCCAACAAGAAGATCTAACAATCGTAAATATCTATGCCCCTAACATGGGAGCAGCCAATTATATAAGGCAATTAATAAGAAAAGCAAAGAAACACATCAACAACAATACAATAATAGTGGGGGACTTTAACACCCCCCTCACTGAAATGGACAGATCATCTAAGCAGAAGATCAACAAGGAAATAAAGACTTTAAATGACACACTGGACCAAATGGACTTCACAGACATATTCAGAACATTCCACCCCAAAGCAACGGAATACACATTCTTCTCCAGTGCCCATGGAACATTCTCCAGAATAGATCACATCCTAGGTCATAAATCAGGTCTCAACCGGTACCAAAAGATTGGGATCATTCCCTGCCTATTTTCAGACCACAATGCTTTGAAACTAGAACTCAATCACAAGAGGAAAGTCGGAAAGAACTCAAAAACATGGAGGCTAAAGAGCATCCTACTGAAGAATGAATGGGTCAACCAGGAAATTAAATAAGAATTAAAAAAATACATGGAAACCAATGAAAATGAAAACACAACTATTCAAAATCTTTGGGATGCAGCAAAGGCAGTCCTAAGAGGAAAGTATATAGCAATACAAGCCTTTCTCAAGAAACAAGAAAGGTCTCAAGTACACAACCTAACCCTCCACCTAAAGGAGCTGGAGAAAGAACAGCAAATAAAGCCTAAACCCAGCAGGAGAAGAGAAATAATAAAGATCAGAGCAGAAATCAATGAAATAGAAACTAAAAGAACAGTAGAACAGATCAACGAAACTAGGAGCTGGTTCTTTGAAAGAATTAACAAGATTGATAAACCCCTGGCCAGACTTATCAAAAAGAGAAGAGAAATGACCCAAATCAACAAAATCATGAATGAAAGAGGAGAGATCCCAACCAACACCAAAGAAATACAAACAATTATAAGAACATATGAGCAACTTTATGCCAGCAAATTAGATAACCTGGAAGAAATGGATGCATTCCTAGAGATGTATCAACTACCAAAACTGAAGCAGGAAGAAATAGAAAACCTGAACAGACCTATAACCACTAAGAAAATTGAAGCAGTCATCAAAAATCTCCCAAAAAACAAAAGCCCAGGCCAGATGGCTTCCCAGGGGAATTCTACCAAACATTTCAAGAAGAATTAACACCTATTCTTCTGAAACTGTTCCAAAAAATAGAAATGGAAGGAAAACTTCCAAACTCATTTTATGAGGCCAGCATTACCTTGATCCCAAAACAAAAGACCCCATCATAAAGAGAATTACAGACCAATATCCCTGATGAACATGGATGCAAAAATTCTTACCAAAATACTAGCCAATAGGATCCAACAGTACATTAAAAGGATTATTCACCACGACCAAGTGGGATTTATCCCTGGGCTGCAAAGTTGGTTCAACATCCGCAAATCAATCAATATGATACAATACATTAACAAAAGAAATTACAAGAATCATATGATCCTCTCAATAGATGCAGAAAAAGCTTTTGACAAAGTACAGCATCCATTCTTGATCAAAACTCTTCAGAGTATAGGGATTGAGGGTACATACCTCAATATTATAAAAGCCATCTATGAAAAACCTACAGCGAATATCATTCTCAATGAGGAAAAACTGAAAGCTTTCCCCCTAAGGTCAGGAACGCGGCAGGGATGTCCACTATCACCACTGCTATTCAACATAGTACTGGAAGTCCTAGCCACAGCAATCAGACAACAAAAAGAAATCAAAGGCATCCAAATTGGCAAAGAAGAAGTCAAACTCTCACTCTTTGCAGATGATATGATACTTTATGTGGAAAACCCAAAAGACTCCACCCCAAAACTGCTAGAACTCATACAGGAATTCAGTCAAGTGGCAGGATATAAAATCAATGCACAGAAGTCAGTGGCATTCCTATACACCAACAACAAGACAGAAGAAAGAGAAATGAAGGAGTCGATCCCATTTACAATTGCACCCAATACCATAAGATACCTAGGAATAAATCTAACCAAAGAGACAAAGGATCTGTACTCAGAAAACTATAAAATACTCATGAAAGAAATTGAGGAAGACACAAAGAAATGGAAAAACGTTCCATGCTCATGGATTGGAAGAACAAATACTGTGAAGATGTCAATGCTACCTAGAGCAATCTACACATTCAATGCAATCCCCATCAAAATACCATCCACTTTTTTCAAATGAATGGAACAAATAATCCTAAAATTTGTATGGCACCAGAAAAGACCCCGCATAGCCAGAGGAATGTTGAAAAAGAAAAGCAAAGCCGGCGGCATCAGAATTCCAGACTTCCAGCTCTATTACAAAGCTGTCATCACCAAGACAGCATGGCACTGGCACAAAAACAGACACATAGATCAATGGAACAGAAGAGAGCCCAGAAATGGACCCTCAACTCTATGGTCAACTCATCTTTGACAAAGCAGGAAAGAATGTCCAATGGAACAAAGACTGTCTCTTCAACAAATGGTGTTGGGAAAATTGGATAGCCACATGCAGAAGAATGAAACTGGACCATTTCCTTACACCACACACAAAAATAGACTCCAAATGGTTGAAAGACCTCAATGTGAGACAGGAGTCCATCAACATCCTAAAGGAGAACACAGGCAGCAACCTCTTTGACCTCAGCCGAAGCAACTTCTTCCTAGAAACATCACCAAAGGCAAGGGAAGCAAGGGAAAAATGAACTATTGGGACTTCATCAAGATAAAAAGCTTTTGTAAAGCAAAGGAAACAGTCAACAAAACCAAAAGACAACCGACAGAATGGGAGAAGATATTTGCAAATGACATATCAGATAAAGGGCTAGTATCCAAAATCTATAAAGAACTCATCAAACTCAACACCCAAAGAACAAAGAATCCAATCAAGAAATGGGCAGAAGACATGAACAGACATTTTTTCAAAGAAGACATCCAAATGGCCAACAGACACATGAAGAGGTGCTCAATATCGTTCGGCATCAGGGAAATCCAAATCAAAACCTCAATGAGATACCACCTCACACCAGTCAGAATGGCTAAAATTAACAAGTCAGGAAATGACAGATGTTGGCGGGGGTGCGGAGAAAGGGGAACCCTCCTACATTGTTGGTGGGAATGCAAGCTGGTGCAGCCACTCTGGAAAACTGTATGGAGGTTCCTCAAAAAGTTGAAAATAGAGCTACCCTATGATCCAGCAATTGCACTAATGGGTATTTACCCCAAAGATACAAAAGTAGGGATCCGAAGGGGTACGTGCACCCCGATGTTTATAGCAGCAATGTCCACAATAGCCAAACTGTGGAAAGAGCCAAGATGTCCATCGACAGATGAATGGATACAGAAGATGTGGTATATATATACAATGGAATATTATGCAGCCATCAAAAGGAATGAGATCTTGCCATTTGCAATGACGTGGATGGAACTGGAGGGTATTATGTTGAGTGAAATAAGTCAAACAGAGAAAGACATGTATCATATGATCTCACTGATATGAGGAATTCTTAATTGTAGGAAACAAACTAAGGGTTGCTGGAGTGGGGGGTGGGGTGGGAGGGATGGGGTGACTAGGTGATAGACACTGGGGAGGGTATGTGCTCTGGTAAGCGCTGTGAATTGTGCAAGACTGTTGAATCTTAGATCTGTACCTCTGAAACAAATAATGCAATATATGTTAAGAAAAAATAAAAGAAGAAGAAGAAGGTAGCAGGAGGGGAAGAATGAAGCGGGGGAAATCGGAGGGGTAGACGAACCATGAGAGACGATGGACTCTGAAAAACAAACAGGGTTCTAGAGGGGAGGGGGGTGGGAGGATGGGTTAGCCTGGTGGTGGGTATTGAGGAGGGCACATTCTGCATGGAGCACTGGGTGTTATGCACAAACAATGAATCATGGAACACTTCATCTAAAACTAATGATGTAATGTATGGGGATTAACATAAGAATAAAAAATATATTATCAAATCAAATACAAAAAAGATATTAGACAATACCTTCTGACCAAGTGGATTTATCCTAAAGATGAAAGGGTTTTTTTTAATTTTTTTAATTTTATTATGTTAATCACTTTTTTTCTTAGAGTCCATAGTCTCTCATGGTTCGTCTCCTCCACCAATTTCCCCCCCTTCATTTCTCCCTTCCTACTATCTTCTTTTTTTTTTTTTAACATATAATGTATTATTTGTTTCAGAGGTATAGGTCTGTGATTCAACAGTCTTACACAATTCACAGCGCTCACCATAGCACATACCCTCCCCAGTGTCTATCACCCAGCCAGCCACCCAATCCCTTCCCCCCCCACTCCAGCAACCCTCAGTTTGTTTCCTGAGATTAAGAATTCCTCATATCAGTGAGATCATATGATACATGTCTTTCTCTGACTTATTTCGCTCAGCATAATACCTTCCAGTTCCATCCACGTTGTTGCAAATGGCAAGATTTCATTCCTTTTGATGGCTGCATAATATTCCATTATATATATATACCACATCTTCTTTATCCATGCATCTCTCAATGGACATCTTGGTTCTTTCCATAGTTTGGCTATTGTGGACATTGCTGCTATAAATACCGGGGTGCACGTACCCCTTCGGGTCACTACATTTGTATCTTTGGGTTGAAAATAGAGCTGCCCTAGAGATGAAAGTTTGATTAGGGAAAAGTTTTCAATTAGCAATAATTGCACCTCGGATAAACCTCATTGGCTACGATACTGCCACTGCGCAAAGCTAGATGAAAGTTTTCATTTGAAAATCAATCAGTGTAGTTCTCCATATAAACATAATAAAGGAAAAAAACCCTAGAGAATCATTACAACTTAATGAAAGATGTGCAAGGTCAAAATCACTGTTACACTGAAAACTATGAGATATTGCCAGGATAAATGAAAGAAAACCTAAATAAATTTACAGATATACGATGCTCATGGATTGGAAGACTCAGTATTAAGATATCAATTCTCCCTAAGTTGGTATGTAGAATTGATGCAATTCTAACCAATATCTCAGCAGTCTTTTTCATAGAAATTGACAAGTTGATTCTAAAATTTATATGGAAATGCAAAAGACATAGAATAGCCAAAACAATTGTGGAAAAAAAAATGAAGGAATTATTCTACTTCTTTCTTTCTATTTCTTCTATTTTTCTACAATCAAAAAAAGTGATATATTGCTGCAAAGACGGAGATACAGATCAATTGATGAGAATAAATAGTCCAGAAATAGACCTTCACATTTATGGTCAATTGGTTTTCAACAAAAATGTCAAGATAATTCGATGGGGAAAGCTTTTTAAAAAATGGTGTTAAAACAACTGGACATCCATGTGGGGGGAGAAAAATGAACCTTGATCATTACCTTATATACCCAAAAAAGAAATTTGAAATGGATCATAAACCTAAATGTAGAAGTAAATTCATAAAAGATATTTGGAGAAATGAGAGAAAATTTTTGTGAATTTAAGTCAGGCAGAGGTTCATGACATAGGGCACAAATGTCACAAATTATAAAGAAAAAACAGTTAATTTGATTTCAACAAAATTTAAAATGTCTTCTTTTAGAAAGACACAACTAGGAAAATGAAAAAGCAGGTTAAAACTTAGAAAATATTCACAATGCATATATCAAATAAAGGATTTATACCAAGAGCATATAAATAACTCATACAATATGACAAATAGATTAAAGACAACTCCCATTAAAAATAGGCAAATGATTTGAATAGACCCTGCACAATAAAAGATAAGCACCTTACAGATATGCAAATTTTAAATGTTCAATATCATTAGTCATCAGAGAAATGCAAATTAAAGTCACAGTGTAATATCATTGCATACTCACTAAAGTGTCTAAAATTAAAAGGCTGACAAAATCAAGTATTCATGATGATGTGGAGCAGCTTCAGCTCTCCTATCCTTTTTTTTCCCACGTTTTGACATTTTAAAAAAATTTATTTACTTATTTATTTTTCTTTTCAACTTCCTAGTTAGTTAACATGTGGTACAATATTGGTTTTAGGAGTAGAATTCAGAGGTTCACCACTTACATACAACACCCAATGCTCATCATAAGTGCCTTCCTTAATACTCATCACCCATCTAGCCCATCCCCCACCCACCTCCCTCCATCAACCCTCAGTTTGTTCTCTATCATTAAGAGTCTCTTATGGTTTGTTTCCCTCTCTTTTTTCCCCCTCCCTTATGTTCATCTGTTTTGTTTCTTAAGTCCACATGAGTGAAATCATACGATATTTGTCTTTCTCTGACTGACTTATTTCACTTAGCATAATACACTCTAGCTCCATCCACATTGTTGCAAATGGTAAGATTTCATTCTTTTTGATGGCTGAGTAATATTCCATTATATATATGTACTTATACATATATACCACATCTTCTTTATCCATTCATCAGTCAATAGACATTTGGGCTCTTTCCATAATTTGGCTGTAGTTGATAATGCTTCTATAAACATTGGGGTACACATACCCCTTCAAATACTCCTGACAGGAATGTAAAATGGTACTTCCATTTTGGCAGTTTATTGTCATATGAAACATACACTTCCATTTACTTATGAACCAGCAATTCTGCTACTAGCTCTTAGCTTCAAAGAAATAAAAACAAAGTATATTCAAAGACTTACACAGAAATGTTCCTAGAAGTGTTAATTTGTAATATACCCAAATCTTGAGATAACCCAAATATCCATCAACAGGTGAATAAATAAACAAATTGCAGTATTTCCACAAATGGAATATTACTCAGAAGCAACAAAGGAATACATGACTGAAACACACAAAAATATGGATGAATCTATAAAGCATTATTCTTGTTAATGGACTGGATGTTTGTGTCCCTCTAATATTCATATGTTGAGACCCTAAACTCTGAGGTGGCTATATCAGGAGATAAGGCCTCTAAAGAAGTAATTAAAATTATATAAGATAATAAAGGTGGGACTTTAATCCAATAGGATTAGTATCTTTATAAGAAGAGACACGAGAAAGCTCTCTTGCTCCCTCTCACTCTCTTGCTCACTCTCTCTCATGCTCTCATGCTCTCTCTCTCACTTTCTGCATAATGCACTGAGGAAAGGCCATGTGAGAATACAGCAAGAAGGTGGCTGTCTGAAAGACAGGAACAGAGCTCTCACTGGAAACTGACCCTTCCAACACCTTGATCTTGAACTTCTCTAGAACCATGAGAAAATAAATTTGTTATTTAAGGTACCCAGTCTGTGGTATTTTATTATGGCAGCATGAGCAAATTAATATGATGTTTGTAAAAATCCATATATAAGAGAATACATAACATATGATTCCATTTATATGAAGTTACAGAATAGGGAAAAACTAGTGACACAAATCAGCTCAAGGATTGCCTGAACCTAGGGTCAGGTGGGAGACTGAATAGGAAGAGGTATAAGGGAAACTTCTGGGGGTGATGGACATGGGCTATATCTTTACCATGGTGGTAGTTACACAGGTTTATAAATTTGTCAAAACTCATAGGAAAGTATTCTTAAAGTGTGTATGTTTTGCTATGTGTGAATCATGCCTCAAAAAAAGCTTGTTTGGAAAAACATGTAATTGAAGTTGAGAATGCAAAAAAGCCAGATTACATAAAGTGAAATAATCACATCAAAATTTCTAATTTCTATACATCATCTAGGATAATGCAACCTCCTTGGGGGCGAAAAAGACTACAAAATATCCAGAGGAATGCAAAGAAGAATCTTAGTAGCTTTCAAAACATATCCTATGATGAAAAATTGAGAGAAACCAAGTTGCTCAGCCTGGAACAGGAAAAACATGAGAGTGAAATAAGGCAAAGATAGATATCTTTAAATATTTGATAACTGCTATGTGGGAAGTTAAGTGACTTGGAGTCTGTGTAACTGCACAAAGCAGATATGGACAATTAGATAAAAGTTACAATGAAAACTTTAAGACTCAATATGACAAAGTACTTTCAAATAGAGGTGTCCATCAAAATCCTCAAACCCTAAAACCAGTGATTTGGTCAGGGGAAAGTGATGCCAATTACTGTCATTTTCCACAATATTTTTGAATAATTACCATGCAGTACATTAATAATTTTGAATACTATTAAACATATGTCAATTTAACTTTGTTGTGAGTTTTATTACTATACTAAACCTTGTTCTTGCATTCTCAGTTTTTTAAATTCTTATTACTTACAAAGCATGATCCTCCATTCATAAGTTAAAACAATTAGAATATGGCTCAGCAATACTATGTACTCTTGCCAAATGCTGTGGAAGAAGTGAAAAATTCACTGGATGTTTCTACATTGGGCTAATTTCTAGTATATTACATCAAATAGATATAACTTCTAATGTAAATATTTGAAAAAGCCATCTTTACATACTGACAGTATTATAGTGCTATCGCAAATGATAAGAAATGGTGGTGCAGCTGAGGAGTTATTTATTGTGATAATTTGTGTTCCATTTTATTTTATTTTATCTTATTTTATTTTTTTAAAGAATTATTTATTTGAGAGAGAGAAAGGAGGGCAGGGGGAGAGGGAGAAAGAGAATCTCAAGCAGACTCCCTGCTAAGTGTGGAGCCAACGTGGGACTCGATCTCCCAACCCTGAGATCATTACTGCTCAACCAAGTCACCTAGGCACCCCTGTGTTCCATTTTAAAATGTGAGTATACTCCGTTTAGATGTCGGGGAAAAGAAAAAGTATTTTTTATCATTAATGGCAATAAATCATGCATCAATTATACAATTAATTTCTTTGTTACTCTTGTTTTGAAACCAGAAAAAATTAGCTACCAAATGTACATGAATTGCAAATGAAATCACAAATAGAACCTCCCACACATGTAGGTTTCTATTTTACTTTTCTAAAAACCATTTTAACCATTTTTAGGTGTATATTTGGTGGCATTAAATACATTCATAATGTTGTGCAACCATCACCATCATCCATCTCTACAACCCTCTTGTAAAACTGAAACTCTGTATCCACTAAACAATGACTCCCCAATCTCCTCTCTCCCCATCCCCTAACAACTACCATTCAACTTTCTGTCTCTATGAGTCTGATTACTCTAAGTACCTCATATAAGTGGAATCATATAGTATTTGTCTTTTTGTGACTGGTTTATTATGCTTAACATAATGTCCTCAAGGTTCATCCCTATTGTATCCTATGTCAGAATTTTCTTTAAGGGTGAATAATATTCCATTGTATGTATGCCACATTTTGCTTATCCATTTATCTATCAATGGACACTTGGGTGGCTTCCACATTTAAGCTATTGGAAATAATGCTATTATCAATATGAGTGTACAAATATCTTTCGAGACTCTGCTTTCTTTTATTTTTTAGTTGTGTTTTATTTTTTTTCAAGAAATACTCTGATTTAATATTGTTATCTAATATAAAGATCTTATCTAAGTTTTCTCAATTATCCCACTAATGCCTTATATAGCAAAATAACAACATGAATTTTTCTGGTCCAGAATTGCATTAAGTGGTCATGTGTCTTTAGTTTCCTTTGATCTGGAAGAGTTTCTTAGTCTAGTCTCTCATGACCTTGACATTTGTGAAGAGTAAAGTCCAGTTATTTTGAACAGTGCTCAACAATTTAGGCTTGTCCTTCCTATGTTACCTCGTGATTACATTCAGGTTCTGCATCTTGGGCAGGAATATCCCAGAAGTGATGTGTCATTCTCAGGGCAATGTGTCAGGAGGCATGTGATATTACGTGGTTTTAACTTTGATCACTTGGTTAAGGTGGTGCCTGCCATATTTCTCTGCTGTAAAGTTAGCGTTTTTCTCTTTTTTGTTCATAAGTATCTTGTAGGGAGATACTTTAAGTCTATGTAAATATCGTGTTTCCCATCACACCTTCACCCATCAATTTTGGTATTCATTGTTGACTTCTGCCTGAGTAAACAATTACTATGACAACTGCCAAGTGGTGATTTTTTTCTAAATCCAGCATTCCTTTTATGTTTATTAAGTCGGGATTCTACTTTATTTACTTATATCAATATGGACTCATAGATTCTTATTTTATTCTATGAGTTGTTTGTTTCAGGAGTGGAGTTTAGTGATTCATCACTCACATATAACACCCAGTGTTCATTATATCAAGTGCCCTGTTTAATGCCCATCACCCACCCACCTCCCTTCCAGCAACCCTAAGTTTGTTCTTTATAATTAAGAGTTTCTTTTTTTAATTTTTTTTTAAAGTTTTTATTTTTATTTTTTTAAAAGGTTTTTATTTATTTGACAGAGAGATAGAGAGCACAAGTAAGCAGAGTGGCAGTCAGAGGGAGAGAGAGAAGCAGGCTTCCCGCTGAGCAGGGAGCCCGACGTGGGGCTTGATTCCAGGACCCTTAACCAACTGAGCCACCCAGGCGCCCCTATAATTAAGAGTTTCTTATGGTTTGTCTTCCTCTCTGTTTTTATCTTATTTTATTTTTCCTTCCCTTCCCCTATGTACATCTGTTTTGTTTCTTAAATTCACATATGAGTGAAATCACATGATATTTGTCTTTCTCTTACTGACTTATTTCACTTAGCATAATACACTCTAGTTCCATCCATGTTGTTGCAAATGGCAAGATATCATTTTTTGATGGCTGAGTAATATTCCACTGTATATACATACCACATCTTCTATATCCATTCATCAGTTGATGGACATTTGGGCTCTTTCCATAATTTGGCTAATGTTGATAGTGCTGCTATAATATTGGGGTATATGTGCTCCTTCGAATCAGCATTTTTGTATCCTAAAAATATTTTTAATTTTCATAAATTCAATTTGTCTATTTTTTTCTTCAGTTGCCCATGCCTTTCATGTCATATTCAAGAAATCACTGCCAAATCCAATGTCATGAAGCTTTTGCCTTATGTTTTCTTCTGAAAGTTTTATAGTTTTAGGCCTCACATTCAGGTCTTGGTCCATTTTGAGTTAATTTTTGTATATGGTGTTAAAGTTGCAACTGCATTCTTTTGCTTGTGAATATCTAGTTTTTCCAGAACCATTTGTTTGAAAAGACTCTCCTTTCCCCATTGAATGGTCCTTGGCAACCCTGTCAAAAATCAGTTGAATATGGAAGTAAGGGTTTATTTCTGGGCTTTCCATTCTATTCCATTGATCTATGTCTGTCTTTATGTCGGTACCCCACTGTTTCAATTACTGTAACTTTGTAGTAAGTTTTGAAATCAAGAAGTGTGTGTCCTACAGCTTTATTCTGCTTTTTCAAGATTGTTATGGTGATTTGCAGTCCCTTGAAATTTCATATGAATTTTAGGATGGTTTTCCTATTACTACAAAAATGTCATTGGGAATTTGAGAGATTGCACCAAAACTCTGGATCACTTTGAGGTATACGGACATGTTAACAATAATAAGTCTTCCAATCCACAAACATGGAATATTTTTCCATTTATTTATGTCTTCTTCAATTCCTTTCAGCAATATTTCATGGTTTTCATATTACAAGTGTTTCATCTCCTTGGTTAAGTTTATGCCTAAGTATTTTATTCTTTTGATGCTATTATAAATGGAATTGTTTTCTTAATTTTCTATTCAGATTTTCATTGTTAGTGTATAGAGATGCAACTGATTTTTGTATGTTAATTTTGTATTCTGAAATGTAACTGATTTTGTTTATTAGTTCTAAGAGTTTTTTTGTGTAGTCTTTATAATATGCTATATATAAGAATAAGTCATCTGCAAACAGAGACAATTTAACGTCCTCCTTTCCAATTTGGATGCCTCTTTTCTTTTTCTTTCCTGATTGTTCTGACTTGGATTTCCAGTGCTCTGTTGAACAGAAGTGGTATGAGTGGGCATCCTTGCTTTGTTTCATATCTTAGAGGAAAACTTTCCATTTTTCATTTTTGAGTATGATGTTAGCTGTGGGGTTTTCCTATATGGCCTTTATTTTATTAAGATCTTTCCATACTTAATTTGTCAAGCATTTTTATCATGAAAGTGTTGAATTTTCTCAAATGCTTTTTATGCTTGTATTGAGATGATCATATGATTTTTGTCCTTTATTCTGTTAATGTGATGTATCACATTTAATGATTCATATATGCTAAACCATCTTTGCATCCCAGGGATAAATCCAATTTAATCATGGTATATAATCCTTTTAATGTGCTGTTGATTTTAGTTTGTTAATCTTGTTAAGGATTTTTGCATCCTTGTTCTTCAGGGATATTGGCCTGTAGTTTTCTCTTCTTGCCTTTGCTAGCAGGGTGAAGCTGGCCTCATAAAATAAATTTGGAAGAGTTCTGTCTTTCTCTATTTTTTGAAGAGTTTAAGAAAGGTTATTATTAATTCTTCTTTAAATGCTTGGTAAAATTTGCCTGTGAAATCATCTGTTCCTGGGCTTTTTCTCTATTAGGAGGGTTTTTATTACTAATTCAATTTCCTTATTTGTTATTGGTTCAGATTCAGTCTTGGTAGGTTGTATGTTTCTAAGAATTTACCCATTTCTTCTGCATTGTCAAATATGTTGGTATACAATTGTTTATAATCATCCCTTACAATCATCCCTTATGATTGTCCCTTATAATCATTTTTATTTCTGTGGGATCAGTTGTGATATCTTCTCTTTAATTTCTGATTTTAGTCTTTTTTTAGTCTAATTAAATATTTGTCAATTTTATCTCTTCAAGAAACCAACTCAGTTTTGTCAATTTTTTAGAGTATTTTTGTTTCTTATTTCATTTATTTCTGCTCTATATTATTTCCTTTCTTCTGCTGACTTTAGGTTTAGCTTATTTTTCTTGTTCTGTTCCTTGACATGCAATTTGACTGCTTGAGATTTCTTCCTTATTTAATATAGACTTTTATCAACATAAACTTCCAAGTACTGATTTTGCTATATCCCATAAGTTTTGGTATGTTCTGTTTTCATTTTTGTCTCAAGAAATTTTCTAATTTCCCTTTTGATTTCTTCTTTGACCTAATGGTTGTTTAAAAGTGTTTTTATTTATTTTTATTTTTTAAAATTTTTTAATTTTATGTTATGTTAATCGCCATACATTACATCATTAGTTTTTGATGTAATGTTCCATGATTCATTGTTTGCATATAACACCCAGTGCTCCATTGAGTATGTGCCCTCTTTAATTTCCTTGCATTTGTGAGTTTTCCCAATTTTCTTTTGTTATTGATTTCAGGTTTTACTCCATGTCACATCAAACCAAATGTCTATAAACAGAAGACTGGATAAACAAATCAATATATATCCATACAATGGTTTACTATAGAACAATGAAACTGAATAAGTCATAATTATGTGCAACAACATGGATGAATATTTCAAACATAATGTTGGTAAAAAACCAAACTACAACAGTTTGTACTGTATGATTTAAGTCATATAACAGCTCAGAAGAAAACTAATCTATGGTGTTAGAAGTAAGGACAGTGGTTGCTTTGGGGGAAGAGGGCAGAGGTAGTTATTGGGAGGTAGACAAGAGTGACTGGTGTGCTGGTAATGCTCTATTTCCTGATCTGGGGATAGTTACATGGATGTATTAACTTTTTCATAATTAATTGAGTTATGATTTGTGTACTTTGAACAATTCAATAAAAAATTAAATATATATAAAGACAGTAGACAAGTATTAGCAAGTTTACTGGAAATTAATCATTTTCTGAATTTCAGATTTAGATATAGAATTGTACAATTGACTGGTCATAAGTGATAGGGTTCTTTAGAATTTTGCTACAGCAGTCCAAAGAGAGTGTGAGGGAGAGAAAGGGGGAGAAACATGGAGTTTCTTGAAGTTTAGACTTGGAAGGTGCCCCTCTTGGTAGCATTAGGACTTCTGAAATAGGAATGTTTAGAGTAGTTTATAGGAATAATGGTTAAAACTCTTGATGGAAAATGTCTTGAAACTGAAGCAAAAGTGCATTTGGGCTGCCACTAATACTTCTTAAAATCAGACACTTAGGGCGCCTGGGTGGCTCAGTTGGTTAAGCGACTGCCTTCGGCTCAGGTCATGATCCTGGAATCCCTGGATCGAGTCCCGCATCGGGCTCCCTGCTCGGCAGGGAGTCTGCTTCTCCCTCTGACCCTCCCCCCTCTCATGTGCTCTCTCTCATTCTCTCTCTCTCTCAAATAAATAAATAAAATCTTAAAAAAAAATCAGACACTTAAAAAATAGCAATATGGGGCGCCTCGGTGGCTCAGTCATTAAGCGTCTGCCCTCAGCTCAGGTCAAGATCCCAGGGTCCTGGGATCGAGTCCCACATCAGGCTCCCTGCTCAGTGGGAAGCCTGCTTCTCCTTCTCCCACTCCCCCTGCTTGTGTTCCTTCTTTCGCTGTCTCTCTCTCTCTGTTGAAAAATAAAGAAAATCTTCAAAAAAAATAGCAATATGTATCTGATTAATTCAATTTTTATATGCAGGTAGTCAGTCTCAGTGCTGAATACCTTCTATTTTAGAGCAATCATCCTTAACTTTAAGATAGGAAGCATATGCTACCCATTTTTCAATAGAAATATTCAGGATATGTAAATGGAATCATTTCTCTAATTTCTCTTTCTACAGTTGCGTTGTTAGTGTATAAGAAGGCAACTGATTTCTGTGCATTGATTTTGTATCCTGCCACATTACTGAATTGCTTTATGAATTCTAGTAATTTGGGGGTGGAGTCTTTGGGTTTTCCACATAAAGAATCATGTCATCTGCGAAAAGAGAGTTTGATTTCTTCTTTGCCAATTTGAATGCTTTTTATTTCTTTTTGTTGTCTGATTGCTGTTGCTAGGACTTCTAGTACAATGTTGAACAATAGTGGTGAGAGTGGGCATTCGTGATGTGTTCCTGATCTTAAGGGAAAAGCTTTTCCCCATTGAGGATGATATTTGCTGTGGGTTTTTCATAGATGGATTTTATGAACTTGAGGAATGTTCCCTCTATCCCTATACTCTGAAGAGTTTTAATCAGGAAAAGATGTTGTACTTTGTCAAATGCTTTTTCTGCATCAATTGAGAGGACCATATGGTTCTTCTCTCTCCTCTTATTAATGTATTCTATAGCATCAAAAACCATAAGATACCTCAGAACAAACCTAACCAAAGAGGTAAAGGATCTACACTCTAGGAACTACAGAACAATCATGAAAGAAATTGAAGAAGACACAAAAAGATGGAAAAATATTTCATGCTCATGGATCAGAAGAATAAACATTGTTAAAATGTCTATGCTACCCAGAACAGTCTATACCTTCAATGCCATCCTGATCAAAATTCCAATGACATTTTTCAAAGTGCTGGAACAAACAATCCTAAAATTTTATGGAATTGGAAAAGAACCCGAATTGCCAAGGAAATGTTGAAAAAGAAAAACAAAGCTGGGGGCATCACGTTGCCTGATTTCAAGTTATATTACAAAGCAGTGATCACCAAGACAGCATGGTACTGGCACAAAAACAGACATATAGACCAATGGAACAGAATAGAGAACCCAGATATGGACCCTCAACTCTATGGTCAAATAATCTTTGACAAAGCAGGAAAAAACATGCAATGGAAAAAAGACAGTCTCTTCAATAAATGGTGCTGGGAAAATTGGACAGCCACATGCAGAAGAATGAAAATCGACCATTCTCTAACACCATTCACAAAGATAAACTCAAAGTGGATGAAAGACCTCAATGTGAGACAGGAATCCATCAAAATCGTAGAGGAGAACATAGGCAGTAACCTCTCTGACATCACCCACAGCAACTTCATTCAAGATACATCTCCAAAGACTACTGAAACAAAAGCAAAAATGAACTTTTGGGACTTCATCAAGATAAAAAGCTTCTGCACAGCCAAGGAAACAGTCAACAAAACAAAGAGGCAATGCACAGAATGGGAGAAGATATTTGCAAAGGACATTATAGATAAAGGGCTGGTATCCAAGATCTATAAAGAACTTCTCAAAGTCAACACCCAAAAAACAAATAATCAAGTCAAAAAGTGGACAGAAGACATGGACAGACACTTCTCTAAAGAAGACATACAAATGGCTAACAGACATGAAAAAATGTTCATCATCATTATCCATCAGGGAAATTCAAATCAAAACCACATTGAGATACCACCTCACACCAGTTAGAATGGCAAAAATTGACAAGGCAAGAAACCACAAATGTTGGACAGGTTGTGGACAAAGGGGAACCCTCTTACACTGTTGGTGGGAGTGCAAGTTGGTACAACCACTTTGGAAAACAGTGTGGAAGTGCCTCAAAAAATTAAAAATAGAGCTACCCTATGACCCAGCAATTGCACTACTGGGTATTTACCCCAAAGACACAGATGTAGTGAAAAGAAGGGCCATATGCACCCCAATGTTCATAGCAGCAATGTTCGCAGTAGCCAAACTGTCGAATGAGCCAAGATGCCCTTCAACAGATGAATGGATAAAGAAGATGTGGTCTATATATACAATGGAATATTACTCAGCCATCAGAAAGGATGAATACCCAATTTTTACATCCACATGGATGGGACTGGAGGAGATTATGCTAAGTGAAATAAGTCAAGCAGAGAAAGTCAATTATCGTATGGCTTCACTTATTTGTGGAACATAAGGAATAGCATGGAGGAAATTAGAAGGAAGGGAAAAATGAAGGGGGGGAATTGGAGGGGGAGATGAACCATGAGAGACTATGGACTCTGAGAAACAAACTGTGGGTTTTAGAGGGGAGGGCAGTGGGGGGATGGGTTAGCCTGGTGATGGGTATTAAGGAGGGCATCTACTGCATGCAGCACTGGGTGTTATACGAAAACAATGAATTGTGGATCACTCCATCAAAAACTTAATGATGTATTATATGATGACTAACATAATAAAATAAAATTTAAAAAATGAGAGAGATTCTCTGCTTAAAAAAGAAATATTCAGGATATGGTGTTAGATTTTTTCCAATAAGAGTAACAAATCAACCTATGTTATGGACATTATTTTGATTTGTAAATGCTTTTATTCTGTTCTTCCAAGTCTCAGTATCTTTCCCATAGACAGCAGAGGATTTCAAGAAATGTCCCATTGTCATTCTTTCTTGTTTTTCTTATTTTGAGAAATAATGTTATTTTTATCAAATATAATGGCCCTATTTCAAGTATGTTATATACATACTTATGTAACTTTATTCCTATTATCACAATTACTATGGTATCTTACACGAGTTTTAATTTCAATATGTTGATGTTTTATGAAAATGATTTAGGTTAATTCTGCTGTGTTGGGTGTTCAGATCCCGCTATGCTGATCAATCTATGATCTTCAATGCTGGTAGAAAAAAAAACTTCATGATTAAATATGTATTGTAAAGGAAAGGGGAAGTAGCAGATAATTTTTAAAAAATCCATTGAGACTGATCATTAGTGTGCCCTATCATTGCAAAGCCAAAGCTAACCTGAATTTGTGAAAAATCTGAGTCAGAATTTTCTAAAGCACATTCTATGATATTCTATTAGCTATCAACAATGTTGGTATTTTTCCAGAACACTGAATGTAAAATGTTGATCTAAGTAAATAACTAAAAATAAGACAATATGACCTCAAAGCTAGAAAGGTTCTTAAAGAAGTGTTTCTCAAAATCTCCTGAGATACATGCTAAAAATGCAGATAAGACTCCATCTCCAGAGTAGCTGAATAAGGCCTCTATATTTTAATAGGTTTCCTTAAGAATTCTTATGTGTATTAAATCTTGACAACTACTCTTTTAGAGAACCACAGTCTATTGTGGCTTTCTCATCTTCTATATGAAGAACTGATTACTCCCACATAGAACAGACACAGGATGCTAACAGATTTTTTTCAAGCTTTTAATCTTTCCACAATGCCGTGATGCTCCCTATGGAAATTTATCATTCACAGATACTTTTACAAATAATATTGTAATGTATTCTTTCAACATCCTAACAGGTAGGAATGTCGGGTTATTATTTAACGCACTACACAGATATGTTTATATGTATGTATGGATGGATGGATGGATGGATGGATGGATGGATGGATGGAAGGATAGATATTCATGGAACCAGTATCTTGAATAAGCTGGACTTTGTAGAGTAAGCTTTTGAATAGTTTTTGTTTTCTTGCCTCCTTGTGAGGGATGTTGTGTTGTACTGTTCACTTCCCCCTTCTGAGTGGAAGTACCTTAGCTCCCAAGAGTGTAGGCTGCTGAGTGGCTCACGGCTGAGTCTCAGACAAGGCATTGCCTTGAACAGGTCCCACCCACTCCCCAGGGGCAAACTGAGTACAATAACTGGTTGATGCCTGTGTCACAAAGGCTCAGCTGTCTTGCTTCAATCTGGAACAATCTGGAAAGGCCATGCCAGTTCTAGAGCTTTCTGTCAGAATGGTTAAGGCTTTTGTTGCTACTGTTTGACTCCACTCTCTACCCAGTCTTTCATTCCTCACCCCTCACAGATATCCGCCAAGCATTTTCCAATAAATCTCCTACATATGAATTTCTGTTTTTTTAAGTTTCAAGTTTTTATTTAAATTCCAGTTAGTTAACATACAGTGTAATATTAGTTTCAGAGAATTCAGTGACTTATCACTTATATACAACACCCACTGCTCATCACAACAAGTGCCCTCCTTAGTACCTACTACCTATTTAACCCATCCCCCCACCCACCTCCCCTCCAGCATCTCTCAGTTTGTTCTCTATAGTTAAGAGGGTGGGGTTTTTTTGTTTTTGTTCTTTTTAAGGAATCTGTTTTTGGTTTGCCTCTTTTTTCCCCCATGTTCATTTGTTTTGTTTCTTAAAGTTCACATATCAGTGAAATCATATGGTATTTGTCTTTCTCTGACTGACTTGTTTCACTTAGCATAATATTCTGTAGCTCCATCCACATCATTGCAAATGGCAAGATTTCATTCTTTCTTATGGCTGAGTAATATTCCATTGTGTGTGTGTGAAAAAAAAATATATATATATATATTCCCCACAACTTCTTTATCCATTCATCAGTCAATGGATACTTGGGCTGTTTCCATAATTTAGCTATTGTAGATAATGCTGCTATAAACATCGGGGTGCATGTGTTCCTTTGAATCAATATTTTTGTATCGTTTAGGTAAATACCTAGTAGTGCAATTGCTGGGTCATAGGGTAGCTCTATTTTGAACTTTGTGAGGAACCTCCATACTATTCTCCAGATTGGCTGCACCAGTTTGCATTCCCACCAACAGTGCAAGACAGTTCCCCTTTCTCTGCATCCTCACCAACATCTGTTGTTTCCTGTGTTGTTAATTTTAGCCATTCTGACAGGTGTGAAGTGATATCTCATTGTAGTTTTGATTTGTATTTCTCTGATGATCAGTGATGTTGAGTATCTTTCATGTGTCTGTTAGCCATCTGGATGTCTTCTTTGGAAAAATGTCTATTCATGTCTTCTGCCCATCTCTTAACTGGATTATTTGTGGTTTGGATGTTGTCTTTGATAAGTTCTTTATAGATTTTGGATACTAACCCTTTATCAGATACGTCAATTGCAAATATCTTCTCCCATTCTGTAGGTTGCCTTTTAGTTTTGTTGATTGTTTTCTTCACTGTGCAGTAGATTTTTATCTTGATGAAGTCTCAATAGTTCATTTTTACTTTTGCTTCCCTTGCATCAGGAGACATATCTAGTAAGAAGTTGCTACAGCCGATGTCAAAGAGGCTTCTGCTTGCGTTCTCCTCTAGGATTTTGATGGTTTCCTGTCTCACATTTAGGTCTTTCATCCATTCCAAATTTAATTTTGTGTATGGGGTAAGGAAATGGCTCAGTTTCATTCTTTTGCATGTGGCTGTCCAGTTTTCCCAACAGCATTTGTTGAAGAGACTGTCTTTTTTCCATTGGGTAATTTCTTGCTTTGTTGAAGATTAGTTGACCTATAGTTGTGGGTCCATTTCTGGGTTTTCTATTCTTTTCCATTGATCTATATGTCTGTTTTTGTGCCAGTTAAATTTCCTATATGTGAATTTCTGCTTAAGAGTCATCTTCCCAGAGAAGTTTACCTAGGACACCTCTGAATAAAATCTTGGGCAATCCCTCAGCCTTTTCAGTCATTCTCATTCAGAACAAGAAGTCTGATTCTGGTAATTAAATTTTCTAGTGGATAGCACTCCAAATTTCATTTAAATTTCCTCCTTCTCTTAGCTTGAACATGTTTCATACTTAGAATCCCACTGTGGGAGACAAGGTCATTTGGTTGCTCTCTTTTTCTCAGTCCTGCCTTTCCCCTCTTTCTTATAATTTCTTACCACTCTGGAAAGGGGGCCCACAGAGAGAGTGAGATTAGGATAAAAAAGAATAGTCTTACATGGAAACAACTTAAGTACCCCCCAATGAATGAATGGACAGAGAAAATGTGGTATGTATTCTTTAATGGAATAATATTCAGCCATAAAAATGAAGGAAATCCTGCCATTTGAGACACCATGATGGACACTGAGGGCATTATGCTAAATGAAACAAGTCAAAGGTAAATACTGTATGATCTCACTTAAATGTAAAGTACCAAAAAAAAAGCCTCAACAGAACTGATGGATACAGAGAACAGATTGGTGGTTGCCGGAGGTGGGTGGGGGAGATGGAAGATGAGTAGGGAGTGGGCAAAATAGGTCAAGATGGTCAGATGGTACAAACTTTCAGTTATAAGACAAGTAAGTCTTGGGGATGTAATGTACAGCATGATGACGATACTCAATTGTACTCTTTCATATATTTGAAAGTTGCTAAGACAGTAGATCTTACAAGTTCTCATCACTGAAAAAAATATAACTATCTATAGTGATGGATATTAACCAGTTACTATGGTAATTATTTTGTGATATATACATGTATTAAGTCATTATGTTGCACACCTGAAACTAATTTAGTGTAATATGTCAATTGTACTTCAGTTAAAAATAATAAAATAAGTAAATGTAGAAAAAGGGAATAGTGTTAAATAGTTTGAATGTTTGCTATCTGGCATTAGCACCCTATGGGTGGCAAATATATTGCTGACTCTTCTTATAGGACATTTAAAATGGGTATTTTCAAACAGAGAAAAATAAAGAAAATATTAAAATGAAGCCTCATGTACTCTTCCTACTTTGACAATTATCAACATTTTGCCAATATTGTTTCATCTACATCCTCTGACTTTTACTATTTGTTTTGTTTTGTTTGCTTACTTGCTTCTTTTTACTTTTTTTCTTCTTACTAATTTTTAAGATAATGAGGTGCCCTAACAACCTACAAAGATGACTGTATTACTTTCCTAGGGATTACCACAAACTGGGTGGCTTAAAGCAACCAAAAGCATTTATTCTCTCAGACTTCTAGAGGTTAGAAATCAAAAATCAAGGTGCTGGCAGAGACATACTCCCTCTGAAAGTTCTAGAAAAGTGTATTTCCTTGCCTTTTCCTAGCTGCCTTTGGGTGCTGACAATTCTTGGTGTTCTCTGGCTTGTTACCGTCTCCCCTCTATGTGTATATGTGTGTCTCTGTGTCTCTCTCTCTCCTTATAAGGACAACAGCCATTGAATGTATGGCCCACCCTAATCAGGCATGACCTCATCTCAACTTGATTCCATCTACAAAGATCCTATTTTCCAAGTAAGGTCATGTTCACAGGTACTGAGGGTTAGGACCTCAACATATCTTTTGGAGTGGAGAACAGAATTCCACCCACACCAATGCGGCTCTTTGTTGTTGTTCTTTCTTTAAGTATTATTATGACTGCAATATATATATATATATATATATATATAATTTGATATGGTTCAGTACATTGCAATTATCAATAAAAATGCTAAAATTGGCCCATCTTTGGTTAAGAGAGTCTTTCAGATTGCCTCCTCTATCCTGTCTGTTGACATGACCTCAGTAGTCTTTCATAACTTCCTTATTTTCTAGTATGATGAGATTTCCCACACTCATCTTACACATTCCCTGTCCCAGACCTTCAACCAGCCATTTCTGTAAGAGAATCATATTTTGAGACCAGTGTCTATGCTATATTGTTGATGTAGTTTTAAACTCCTGTGGAAATACAGAAATACATACATACACATCTTTGAAAATGAAAAACCATTTTATTTCCAATCACATTTAGGATTACAAGCATTTAAGTCCTGTGATTTTAATTTCTTTCTTTCTTATTCTAAAAATCTTGGTAACTAAAAGCATTATTGTAGTTAATTATTTGTTTTATCTAATATATATGTTAGTGTTAGAATAACTTTGTTATCATTACTAATACAAGAATATCCAATTTAGTTTTTAGATTGCTTCTCAGTTCTTTTTGTCCTTACTATATATCCCACTAAGGATATATAACCAAAATGCTGTGTTTTAAAGACTTTGAAAATATTTTTCATTTCTCCAACTTGATGTATATGTAGGTTTATTTGCTTTTATGTTATTTTGCTTTAATTTTATCATTTTAATTATATGAAACATTTACATGTACTATAGGAAATCTGTTTTTCTACTCACAACACTCCTGACATCAGATGTGTGGGTTTTGCACACCAGACACCAACTGTGTGTCCTACAATTGAATTCAATTCTGACACTATCTACCTGGAGATAGTATCAGATCCCACAGACAAAGGCTCAGTCCCACAAGACTGCCCCCTACTTCAGACACCAATTGCAACTAGTGGGTCCCCCAGTTACCCACACTTCTGTATGATTTGGCTACAAATCAGAAATTTCCACAGCCCCCTCCTCAGTTTTAATAATTTGATATAATGTTTCACAGAACTTAGTTAATAGCAACTAAAGTGTTTTTCTGTTTATTGTAAAGGATATTATAAAGAATACAAATGAATAGCCAGATGAAAATGTACATAGGTCAAGGTTGATGGGGGTCTTAATAATAGGAGCTTCTCTCCCCATGCAGTTTGGGATACACCACCCTTCTGACACATTAATGTATTCATGAACCTGGAAGCTCTCCAAACCCCTTCATTTAGGGTCTTAATGAAGATTTCCTTACATCAAGCATGATTGATTAAATCACTAATCATTGGTGATTAACTCAATATGAAGCTCCTCTTTACTTCCTGAAGGTTGAGGTAGGAGTGGGGATGGAGTAGGAAGCTTAAAGTTCCTACTCTCTAATCACATGGTTGGCTCCTGTGGCAATCAGTTCCCATCCTGGAGCTATCTAGGGGCTTCCAGGCACCAGTCATCTCATTAACATAAACCCAGGAATTGTTGAAAGAGGCTTGTTCTATATAACAAAAGATGCTTCTATCACCTCTATCACTCAGAAAATTCCAAGGGTTTTAGAAGCTCTATGACAAACACTGGAGACAAAGACCAAATATGTATTTCTTATTATATCACAATATCATTGGTGCCAAAATATAAAAAACAGTAAGTAACTTCAGAAAAGTCTACTTTCTGGCTCTTATCTCTATCTATCTATGTATGTGTATGTATAGCCACATCTATCTATCATCATGTTACCCCACTTCTTCATAAAAGGTAATATAAGAAAAATATTACTCTGTATTTGGCCTTTTTCATTTTTCAATATGCTCTAGAGTTCATTCCATAGCATTATATAGAGAACTCCCTCCTTCGTTTTTACACTTGCATTGTACTCCATGTGGGCATGTATAAAAATTTCTTGGAGATCCTCCATTAAGGACCTACCTCGGAGGTCCCCATAACATAGGCAATGCCTCTCCTCATGGCTTATGACCCCTTTTTAGTCTATCTGATGGGACCTCTTCAATCTTTACATTGTCCTTCTGCCTAGAGAAAGTGCCATGTTGGAGAAAGTATAGCTTGCATCTGTCTTTTAGTTTCATCATTTCTGACTGACCTAGGCTCAGCCTCTTGACATGTTTGCTTTTTCTAGGTGTGATTCTAAAACCAGGCCCTGCACTCTCCTGATACCAAGAGACTCAGGGCCACATTCCTGAGTAGTTCTCTTGAAGCTCCCTCTCTCAGTTGGCTTAAAGTGAGGGTAAACATCTATTTCCCTTCTTTCATAAAACGTTGACAACTCACTCCAAATGTTTTCTCCTATTATCTATTTCCCCAAACCTTAACCACTTATGTAGCATTTCAGCATTTCCTGAAAACATACATGGTCCAACACCTTGCTTTGGGAGGTGGAGATATTGCTTGCCTCTCTTTGTATTGGTCTTAGCTTTTGGGGTCTCTGACAAATATCTGAGACTATATAGGAGAAAGAGTCTCATTTATTTTTCTCATCCATTTCTAAGAATAAGAAACTGTGTTGGGTAGTTTGAAATGAATAAATAGCAATCCTTTAAAAGTAGTATATAGTGGTTAAAGGCACCAATTCTAGAGTGGGATTTAAATCTAAGCTCCTCTGCTTATTAGGTATATGAAATTTGGCAATTTTCTTATAACCTCTGTGACTATAGAGGGTAATACTTGTATCATAAGGTTATTATGAAGACTAACTGGGTTAATATTTGTAAAGCAATTAAAATAGTGCCTGGCATATGATAAGTATTCTATATGGGATAAATCTAAAATACTAAATAAATGAAGAAGTGTGTTACTTTGGACTTTGAACATTTTGGCTGTTCCAAAGACCTGAAAATTAATTACTCACTGGTTTTGGGGTCTGAAAACCTGAACTTTTGACTCCTTAACTAACTTTAATCTCCAATAGTTTTATGATACTTAGCTACTAGCCCAGCTAGTGACTTACCTATGACACATGCCACCAAATGCTTGCCATTTTTCAACTTGCCCTGACATGTTATGCCATATTTTTTCAAAATTTTATTTGCTTTCTTTGCCTTAGATTGAGACCATATTCAGCACCATACTCATAAATGGGTGAAATGTTTTCAAAATAATGTACTTGGGATTATGTCCAATTTTGATTTAAGACTATTTATTGAGATATGCAGGAAATGGAAAATATAAAGTGACCCAAAACATAAAGTAAGTAAATAATGAGACAACCTATTATATGCTATAATCTCTTTTTAAATTTTTAAAATCTGTATGTATGAATCTGTTATAATTAGAATATAAAATCTAGTCTGAGTACATTCAACTGTAGATATACAATAAATATTTACAATATCATTAAATCTAATATAACCCAAGCTCCTCTAAAGTGCCAATACCTCTCTAGAGCTAGTTATTGAGCATGTCTTTTCTACATATTCATCCTTAGATATAACTTTGTTTTAATGTTAAAATTAACTAGTTACTGTTGATAGGTAATGTTAGAACTTTGGCTTCAATGTATAAGTGAAGTTACATCATTCTGTTTCTGAAGTGACATTGCACCTATCAGCTATATATATGAGGGTTGCACAAAAGATCAAAAAATATAAAGGCAGTGAATATAAATTAGGAAAACTCATCAAGAAATAACAGAATAACAGTAACCTTCATAGTCTCAAAATGTATATTCTGTGAGGCAAAAATATTAGAACACTGTATCATTGGAGTGGACCATGAGGACCAGCATGAACCAAAGAAGACCTTTGTGATGAGACATAACTTCTCTAAGAACATTTGCAGGTTGAATTTAGGACTGCTATACCAAATTCTCTAGCTTCTGCAAATTCACAGTTAGCACCAACCTGCCTAATCACATTCCTTGTCAAATAAATTTTCTTTCTGCAGCTATTCCACAGCTTCATGGCAGTATGAATATGCTTGCCTCAAATGTTCTGAAAGCAGCAGGGTATCTTATTTCTATCCTCCTTCTTCAGCAGACTATGACAATAAACAGGTAACTAGGTAATTCTGTAATATGATTACTTGGTTTTATCTGAAATCTTGCGTGTCAGAACACACAGCTATTTTTATTTTTAAATATAAGAAAATTCTCAAGGTCTAATTGGTAACAAAAAGCACATTCTAACATGTTGTGTCAGGCACTAGTAATTTCACTGATCATGTATAGCTCACACACACAAAAATATAATTACCTATTTTGTTAATCTCAGTAATTTACTTAAATTTGCTCCTGAACCAATTCCCTGGTGTTCATGAAAATTGCTGTTTGACTTTATTGTTTTCTTAGGTCTTTGAACAGATACTAAAGACTTTCAGATTTCTATCTGGTATTTTAGTTAACCTGGCTTTTATGTTTTTGAGAAGTCATGGAACAACTTAAGTCCAAGACTTAGAAAGGCTAAAAGTTTTATACTATACAATGAGGGATATGGAACTAGTCAAAAGCTAAGGGAGTTTAGTTGTAAAGATTTTTAGATGTAAGATACAATTGCTGTCAAGTGCAGGGAAGACTTGATAACATGAAGCTCATGGATCACTTAACTCATTCATCCATATCACTTAGTACAGGGCTCAACACATAGCTTAATACATAGTTGTTGAATTGATGAATTACTAACAGAATATGAAGGAGAGGTGCAGTTAACATACAAAATGTAATATTAGACATAACCAACTAATTATCCACATAGTAGTTAATTTTATCTTTCAAAATTTTCATGAAAGAGGGGCACCTGGGTGGCTCAGTTGGTTAAGCGACTGCCTTCGGCTCAGGTCATGATCCTGGAGTCCCAGGATTGAGTCCCGCATCGGGCTTCCTGCTCGGCAGGGAGTCTGCTTCTCCCTCTGACCCTCCCCCCCCTCTCATGTGCTCTCTGTCTCTCTCATTCTCTGTCTCAAATAAATAAATAAAATCTTTAAAAAAAATTTTTCATGAAAGATATGCCAGATCATCTAAAAATGAAGCCACAATGATGTGAAACAGTATTTTTCAATGTTTTGAAAGCCTCTTGTTCTTTCAGTAGACATAAAATTTCATGTCTCTGCTTGAAAATTCTGAAATCCATCCCCCTTATTTATACATAGGCAATCCTTGCTATCTTTTTGCATATTCCCAGTACCCAAGGAAATTGCGTAGTTGTTTTCTATAGCATTTATGAAAACAGTGTCTTTTATTCATTCTCCAAAGATAGAACTGTATCAGTTTTGAATATGTATTTTGAAACATTACCCAAGGAACTCACATATAACACACCTCCCCACCACATACCTTGAGAACTCTAGTAATTGGCTCTCTAATCAAGCAAGGTGTATAATTTAAAGGCCACCAACCCAAATTCTGACATTTCCCTTCAAGAATAACAGAAGTTCAATTGCAGGCATTTAATTGTGGGTATATGGGGAAAGCAATGGACAGGAGTCAGAGTCCGGAGTTTAAATCCCAGCTCTATGACTTATTAGTTAAGTTTGATTCTGACCACTATTTTGGTCACTAGTTGTTTGGTCTATGACTTACTAGTTGTTTGATTAAGTTGCTTAATATTTTTAAGTCTTTATAAAACATGAATAATCATGTTAATTTTCTGTATAAATTATCAGGAATTTACAGGGCACTCATTAATCACTATTTGAAATTGAGTAAGAGAACAGTTCCTCATCAGCTCTTATACTAGCTCAGCTCTGTAACAAATCATGCAATTTTGAACATATAAGTTCACTTCTTAGTGGTTATATTATTTAAAAAATTACATTTTCCCTATTGCCTCACAGGGTTGTTGTAGGAACTACATGAAATAATTATTAAGTAATGTATTAGCTTTTCTCTCCTATATTTGCCATTTAAATGGAAGAAGCATATCATCTTATCTCTTGATTTATAATTACTTTAATTCCCTGTTACAGGTTGACTTTCTTGGGAAACAGACTTTAAGACAGTGATGTGAATGAATTTCCAGGGTGTGCTCTTGATATGAGTTCCTTTTGGAAAGGAAGAGAAAAAAAAAGCAAAAGTGGACAAGGGAAGAGATTGAGCCATAATGCATTCTCAATGAAAGCCTCAGCTGATTCTAAAAGGAATTGCGAGGAGGGGATGGCCCTCCAGATCTGATCAAAGTTAGGACAAGAGGGCCACAACTTGATACCCCTGCATTAATCAGTCATTGGATGTGGGCTTCTCAAGAAGGATGTGGGCTGCTCCAATTCACTTCAGCTGAGACCATCCTAAAAGGTAGATGATTTGTGGCTATCTGCTGGAAGCATTCCCAGCAGCTGGAGTAATAAGATCTTCATTTCTGAAGGGGGAATTGGGTGGTGTATCACAGTGTTCACCACAGTTAATTCCCTGAGACCCTCAGTTTTTTTTTTTCCTTGTCAAGCTCATAGCTTAGAGTTCAATGGGGCTTTTACTGTGTTTCCTAGCAGAAGCATTCTGCTTTTGGAAAGCAGAACCTCTAAACCCACAGAGACCAGGGTTTCAAGGATGGGAAACATAAATTCTACTTCCTCACATTGGTTCTATGACCTAAATATTCTTCCACTTGCAACACAGAACCATATAAAGGCACTGCTACCACAACTCCTTTGCTGTGAAATTTTTCACTTGGTCTGATGCAGTGTTATGTGGTATCCCATGCCAGTGGATCAAACATTCTCTAAACCCTTACATAACAGTGTTGGCTGAGGCCCTTCAGGCAGGAGAGGCAGATTTACACAGAGAATGTGTTCATTCCAGTCCACTTTCTCCTTTACTAGGTCCATCAGATCTGTAGCTAGTTTCAGTTGAAACATAACCCTATAGGTTTAGCGTCCAGGAAGGGATGTGGGAGATGAAAGAAATGTATATTGTCTTGAAAGGGAGGGGCTTCTGCATTGTCTCCAAGTAATGGGGGTACTAGACCTTCGTGGGAAGAAGTGACCCTCTTCTACATGACTGGAGAATTCAGGGGAACCCTCAGATTCAAGATTTTCAGGAGCAATCCCAATATCCCATCCCATGTGTCAATGTCCCATTCTTTCCCAACAGGAGCCCTTACCTTATTAAAGCAGACCTGCCGGGACACCTGCATGGCTCGGTAGGTTAAGCGGCTGCTTTTGGCTCTGGTCATGATCTCAGGGTCCTGGGATCGAGTCCATCAGGCTCCTTGCTCAGTGGGGAGCCTGCTTTTCCCTCTGCCTGCTGTACCCCCTGCTTGTGCTCTCTCTCTCTCCAACAAATAAATAAAATCTTTAAAAAAAATAAAAATAAAGCAGACCTGCCTTGGTTGGAATGTTAACTTCTTTGGAACTCAGCTATTTGTACAATCAAGCCCTAGGTCTGGCCCTCAGCTTTTTCTTCCTTTCTGCCTAGGGAGAAGGGAATTTCTTTATTTGCTACCAAGGAGGCCTTCTGGCTTTCACATGTACCCTTTAATTTCCACTTAATCATGCTCAGATTTTTCTTGTATCTTTTTCCCAAAGTGTCAAATGAGCTTATCAAAACAACTGAATTTCGATGGCCTTACAATTACTATCTCCTCCCCCATTTCTCAAAAATCTAACACATCACACTACATTATGTTCCAATAACATGGCATTCCAGTTTATTACATGTAAAAGTATTAACAATTATAACACTACCTTGCCAGAAGCCACCTGAGTTCCACCTGCGGTCAATGATAGAGGTCTTATTATTAGCCAGACAGCTGGTGATCTCGGTATCTGCTTAAGACCTCTCCTGGCCACAGGTGTAGAAGGTTAGTTTTCCAGGAACCAGATGCTTAAAAGATTAGACTACAGCAGGTTTGTAAGGGAATGGTATTGGGGTAAAAAACTGTGTAAGTGAAGGTAATGAATAAGGATTTGCCAAAGCAAAAAGTTGAACTGTAAAACAGTCTCAGTGGAAGCCCCAGCCAACCCTACAGGGTGTTGTGAAGATGACATGGTCCTCCATAGCTGTTTTGAGTAGGGACAGGATGACCAAGTCATAATATTAATCAGTCATTGGATGAAGGACACCTAAGGCATGATCTTGGAAAATATAACTCTCTTCAATTGAGGAACTTCTCAAATATGGCTGATAGCTGAGTGCTGTCATTACCAAAGGGAGGTTCTAGGTAGTGCATCACAGCGTTTTTGACACATTCTCATCTCTATCTTTCAATATTTTAAAGAAAACTTTTAATGTCAAATTTGCTTTATTACACATGTAGTGCCTATTAGATTTCTATTTCTAGAAAAGAAATGTCTGTCTGTAGTGAAACCCTGTATCTGTGGTTCTTCAGAGGAATTTCTCCTTGTATGCTTATCTTTGGAGAAAATCTCAGACTGGAGCTAGGGGCAAAAAGAAAGCTGAGATAAGAAATTGATCCCATTTACAATTGCACCAAAAACCATAAGATACTTAGGAATAAACCTAAGCAAAAAGTTTCCTATACCTCAGGATAAACCTAACCAAAAGATCTGTACTCAGAAAACTATAAAACACTGAT
The DNA here is from genome assembly GCF_011800145.1 of Mirounga leonina. Lineage (NCBI taxonomy): Eukaryota > Metazoa > Chordata > Mammalia > Carnivora > Phocidae > Mirounga > Mirounga leonina. Next base: position 16,220,706 of record NW_023270175.1, on the reverse strand, counting down.
GACAGAAATTGAAGATGACACAAAGAAATGGGAAAAAAAATTCACGCTCATGGATTGGAAGAACAATATTGTTAAAATGTCTATACCACCCAGAGCAAGCTACACATTTAATGCAAACCCTATCGAAATACCACCAGCAGTTTTCACAGAACCCAAACAACCAATCCTAAAATTTGTATGGAACCAGAAAAGACCCCAAATAGCCAAAACAATCTTGAAAAAGAAAGGCAAAGCTGGAGGCATCACAATTCTGGACGTTAAGCTATATTACAAAGCTAGAGTGATCAAGGCAGTATGGTACTAGCACAAAATCAGACACATAGATCAATGGAAAAGAATAGAAAACCCAGAAATGGACCCACAACTATATGGTCAACTAATCTTCAACGAAGCAGGAAAACATATCCAGTGGAAAAAAAGACAGTCTCTTCAACAAACACTGTTGGGAAAACTAGACAGCCACAAGCAAAAGAATGAAACTGAACCATTTCCTTATCCCATACACAAAATTAAATTTGGAATGGATGAAAGACCTAAATGTGAGACAGGAAACCATCAAAATCCTAGAGGAGAATGCAAGCAGAAACCTCTTTGACATCGGCTGTAGCAACTTCTTACTAGGTATGTCTCCTGATGCAAGGGAAACAAAAGTAAAAATGAACTATTGAGACTTCATCAAGATAAAAATCTTCTGCACAGTGAAGAAAACAATCAACAAAACTAAAAGGCAACCTACAGAATGGGAGAAGATATTTGCAATTGACGTATCTGATAAAGGGTTAGTATCCAAAATCTATAAAGAACTTATCAAAGACAACATCCAAAACACAAATAATCCAGTTAAGAGATGGGCAGAAGACATGAATAGACATTTTTCCAAAGAAGACATCCAGATGGCTAACAGACACATGAAAGATACTCAACATCACTGATCATCAGGGAAATACAAATCAAAACTACAATGAGATATCACTTCACACCTGTCAGAATGGCTAAAATTAACAACACAGGAAACAACAGATGTTGGTGAGGATGCAGAGAAAGGGGAACTGTCTTGCACTGTTGGTGGGAATGCAAACTGGTGCAGCCAATCTGGAGAATAGTATGGAGGTTCCTCACAAAGTTCAAAATAGAGCTACCCTATGACCCAGCAATTGCACTACTAGGTATTTACCTAAACGATACAAAAATACTGATTCAAAGGAACACATGCACATCGATATTTATAGCAGCATTATCTACAATAGCCAAATTATGGAAACAGCCCAAGTGTCCACTGACTGATGAGTGGATAAAGAAGAGGTGGTATATATATATATTTATATGCACAGTGGAGTATTACTCAGCCATAAGAAAGAATGAAATCTTGCCATTTGCAATGATGTGAATGGAGCTAGAGAATATTCCACTAAGTGAAACAAGTCAGTCAGAGAAAGACAAATACAACATGGTTTCACTTATATGTGGAATTTAAGAAACAAAACAAATAAGCAAAGGGAAAAAAGAGAGAGAGAGGCAAACAAAGAAACAGACTCTTAACCATAGAGAACAAACTGATGGTTACCAGAGGGGAGGTGGGGGCGGTGGATTAAATAACTGAAGGAGATTAAGAAGTGCATTTGTGATGAGCACTGGGTGTTGTATGAAAGTGTTTATTCACTATATTTTACACTTGAACTAATATTACACTGTATGTTAACTAGCTGATATTTAAAAAAAATAAATTCACTTGTATCTTATCAAAAAAAAAGGAAGAAAGAAAGAAAGAAAAGAATAAAGCCCAGGGAATTCTGGCTTCTATTATTTAAAATGTGTTTTCTTAAAGTAAGTTTCAATTCAAGTGCCTTTTCAGTTCTCCATCAGGAAGTCTCCTTTTGTTCTTTATCCATTGCACTACAGAATTTTCTTTTTGAGACATTACATAAGTTTGTAGTTTCACTGACACTGACATGAATTATATGAGTCTGTGAATTTGAATATTCATATCATTACTGACAACCCAGAATCTGACCATTCACTTCTATATCCCATTGTCACAAAAAAAGATGTGCCATGCAATCATATTTTACTGGAAATGAGTGGCAACCACAGTTATGGCTACCCTAGTAGGTATGGAATAAGTGTTAACTGAATGAATGAATGAATGAATGAATGAATGAATGAATGAATTTTTAAACCTATAACCAATTTTCAAGATGTATTTTAGGACTTCCACATCATATGCCTTGGTCTGTGGTAATGCAAATCACTAAGTTTTATGGTCTAGGCATGTTGTTCTTAATCCATTTTTGGGTGGAGGGGGTCTTGAAACTCTATGAATTTTATCAAATAAAAATACCTATATACACAATCTCACACAGTTTCAGATATAATTTTAAGAGATGTTAGGGACCTCCTAAAGTCCATTCATAGGTCCTAGTTGAAAAACCAAGAGTCTAAACTTTGGCTATGATTTTCATTCAATAGAGATATAATGTGACTCCTACAGTAACATATTGTGCTTATTTAGTAATATTTAAGTAATTAATTTATTAGTTATTATTTAATAATATCAAATATATTAAATAAAATCTAGCAGTAGGTATAACAATTTCAATTTAGTGATGAGTATAAAAATATATTTTTAAAAGATTTTATTTATTTATTTGACAGAGAGAGAGAGAGATATCACAAGCAGAGGGAGTGGCAGAGGGAGAGGGATAAGCAGGCTCCCGGCTGAACAGGGAGCCCGATGTGGTGCTTGATCCCAAGACCCTGGGATCATGACCTGAGCTGAAGGCAGACACTTAACCAACTGAACGACCCAGGCATCCCTAAAAATATTTTAAGACATTTGCAACATCTGTAAGTTAACTATTTTAGATAGCTCATATAAGTGGAATCATGCAGTATCTGTCCTGCTTATTTCACTTAGCATAATATCCTCCAAGTTTACACATGTTATCACAAATGCCAAGATTTCCTTCTTTTCTTTGAGGCTAAGTAACATATAATTGTATGTATATACCACATTTTCTTTATCCATTCATTTCTAAATGGACACTTGGTTTGTTTCCATATCTTGCCTACTATCCACATTTCGGGGGCTCAATAGCCACATGTGGCTAGTGGCTTCCGTATTAAACAGCACAATTCTAGACCTAACCTCAAAGTATGACAGTCAAATGACATGTTAAACAAATAGCTTGGGTATTCAAAACAAAGTATTATTTAATGATTTACAGAAATTATACTAATATTTCATTGTTTTCAAGGAGCACATCCTTGAACATGACTCAGACTTACAACTCAGAGGATTGCCATAAAAATGTTTTTGGTCTCTATTTTTCTAGGTGATAGGGGGCAGTAGGCAAGGAGTAGAATACAGTCAGAGAAAGCAAAGCACAGATGAAATACATGGGTTAGCTCAAGAATGCAATAAAGGTTTTAACTGATGATGTATTTCTATATTATAAGGATTCTTACACTGCTTTCAACCTTAAAGGAAACAGACAACAGTACCATAACAGATTAAAGCCTCTTTGGAAAACAGTGTGGAAGTTCCTCAAAAAGTTAAAAATAGAGCTACCCTATGACCCAGCAATTGCACTACTGGGTATTTATCCCAAAGATACAGATGTAGTGAAAAGAAGGGCCATATGCACCCCAATGTTCATAGCAGCAATGTCCACAATAGCCAAACTGTGGAAGGACCCAAGATGCCCTTCAACAGATGAATGGATAAAGAAGATGTGGTCCATATATACAATGGAAAATTACTCAGCCATCAGAAAGGATGAATACCCAACATTTGCATCAACATGGATGGAACTGGAGGAGATTATGCTAAGTGAAATAAGTCAAATAGAGAAAGTTGATTATCCTATGGCTTCACTTATTGGTGGAACATAAGGAATAGCATGGAGGACATTAGGAGAAGGAAGGGAAAAATGAAGGGGGAGAATCAGAGGGGGAGATGAACCATGAGAGACTATGAACTCTGGGAATCAAACAGGGTTTTAGAGGGGAGTGGGGGATCGTGAGCCCAGTGATGGGTATTAAGGAGGGCACGTATCGCACGGAGCGCTGGGTGTTATATGCAAACCATGAATCATGGAACACTACATCAAAAACTAATGATGTACTCTATGATGACTAACATAACATAATAAAAAATTATAATTAAAAAAAAGTGCCTGCTATGAACATATGATTTAAATAAGGTAGCTTATTTAGATCACTGCTAACATCAAAAGTTTAGCAAGGACTTCTGTTTCTGAGAGAATGCCAGGCCAGATATTCTAAACAACATTATATTTATATAATAGATAAATTGAAACAAATACACATCATTTAAATATATTTTTGAGCTGGCACTAAATGAAATTGCCATGAGCCAAAACCCAAACAAGCAAACTATAAAAGAAAGAGTGTAGTAGTGAGCTGGAATTTGAGAGGTTAATAGCAACAGAACATAAAATCTGAAGATGCCCTGGATGTAAATGCTGATGTAAGGAGATAAAACTTGGGGGATGAGAGAGACAGTGGTAAACTGAGATATACCAGGAAATACTAACCAAAAGAAAGCTGGGGTAGCTATATTAATATCGAAAAGTACAAAGTTCAAAGACAATATTATTAGGGCAAAAGAATACTCATAATAATAAAAAGTTTTATTTACCAGGGAGATATAACATATTTAAACTTCTAATGACTAATGATATAGCCTTGAATGTGTAAATCAATAATTGGTGAAATTTTAAAAAATGACAATTCTACTATCATAGTAGGATATATCAACACCTCTTTCCAATATTGATGGGTCAAGAGACAAAATTAAAATAGTAAAGATATAAAAGATTTAAATAACACAATTAATGCAGTTAATTTAAGGAATATATGTATATAGTTCTGCCTCCAACAGTTTTCAAACACACACTCTTCTAAAATACACACAGACTATTTGGAAAATTGATTGCATATAGGGTCACACAGCACATCTCAAAAAATTTTTAAAAATTTGTATGATACATATCATGTTTTATAATCACAGTGAAATGGTTGAATCCCTATACCTTTGGACATTTAAAAACACATTGCTGGGGCACTTGAGTGGCTGGTTTGGTTAAATGTCTGATTTCACCTAAGGTCATGATCCCAGGGTCCTGGGATTGAGCCTGTGTTGGGCTCCCCACTGAGCAGGGAGTCTGCTTCTCTCTATCCCTCTGCCCCTCCCTCCACTAATGCATGCTCTCTCTCCCTCTCTCTCAAATAAATAAATAAATAAAATATTTTTTAAAAACCACATTGCTAAAATTCTACTACTCAAAGAATCCTTAATAAGAATTTTAAAGTAATCAAAACTGTACAATAAAAATTCTTCATATGAGAACTTGTAAAATACATATGAGAACTTGTAAAATACATCTAAATTGATATTTCTTAAAAAAACTAGGTATGATTGACAAACAAAAAGCTGTACATAATTAGTGTATACAACTTGATGAGTTTGAAGGTAAGTATATACCTGTGAAACCATCACCACAGTCAAAGCTATAAACATATCCATCACCTCCAAGAGTTTCCTTCCACCCCCTTTAAATTTCTTCTTCTTTTATGGTAAGAGTACTTAATATAAGACTACTTTCTTCGCAAAATTTTAAGTAAACAATACAGCATTGTTAACTCTAGATACTTTTCTTTAAATGGTAACAAAAAACATGCCTTTCAGGGTTATTATGTACTATTTCATTGATATGGAACAGAGACTTAGAAGAAAGAACAGTCAAGGTCAAACTGCAAAAGATGCAGCTAGAAAAAGCAAAATTTTTTTTCATGGAATCTGGGAAATATTGGTGAGAAAATGTGACTTGCCCAAGGTCAAATAACTATTAAGGAGAATAGCATTTGGACCACAGCAGTGTAACTTTAGATTCGAAAACTTTTATGAGTATACCGTGCTGCCTTCTCCCTTTTTCCTTCTTTCCTTCATTCTTTTTTGTCTGCAAGAGAGTTACATGGAAACTACCTCGTGCTGTCTACCAACATCTTTACTAGCAGCAGAAATTGTTGAGGACAGTTGAGATTGTGAGGCTGAGACTAGTGGGCATAGAACTGTGTCAGAGTTGTCACCAATGTCATATGTCAAGAACTACAATAGGGCTACTTTTGTTGTTCTATTTAAAAAATAAAGGAAAATAATGTCTTTAAAAGTGTTAAATGTGTCAATCAATTGAATGGTCTATTTTAGAACTTATTTCTAAAGATTAAAGGAACCTTCTTTGAAATAGACAATACTTGAGGAGGGCACATTCTGCATGGAACACTGGATGTTATGCACAAACAATGAATCATGGAACACTTCATCTAAAACTAATGATGTAATGTATGGGGATTAACATAAGAATAAAAAAATAACAAAATGTAAAAAAAAAAGAAATAGACAATACTATGTTACAAATCATATGTTTTGGAATCAGGTGTTATATACATGCCATCAGGATTTCTACTTCTTTGTACATACTAATTAAGTTCACAATATTTTTACATAGCTAAAAATCGATATTCCAAAGAGAAAAATGAAGACTAATTCACAACTTTAAAATAAACTATATACTGCAAGCTGTTCACTCTTTTGTTAAACTATTGGTAAAATCAACAGGCAATGATCATACAATTGTTTTCCACTCAAGTCATAACAATGGTGTTTTAATTAATACCACCAAAGTAAACAAAGTGTTGCGGCACTAAGTTGAAGATAATGAAAAATATTTTCAGTAATGCTCAGAAATGGTTATACAATATATATTTTCACTGAGATATTTCTAGTGTTCATTGGCTAGGCATACAGCTAACAGTGGCTTACATCAGGAAAGATATGTTAGAGAATGTTATTCTTTGGGGTTTTTTAAAAAGATTTTTATTTATTTATTTGAGAGAGAGAGCATGAGCGGGAGGGGCAGAGGGAGAGAGAATCTCATAAAGACTCCGCAGTGAGGGTGGAGCCTTAACTGCAGCTTGATCCCAGGACCCTGATATCATGACTTGAGCCAAAACCAAGAGTCAGATGCTTAACCGACTGTGCTACCCAGGTGCCCCTGTTATCCTCTGTTTAATGCAGTTATTTAAAAAAACTAAATGTTGGCCATTCATAGTTTTCTATCTTGATCAGAAGCAATAATATATATAACTGCATACTAAGTACAACTCCTAAGTGTGAAATTCAAGATGTTAAATACTTGTTAAATCTACATCTGCACTTTTATATTTTATATGTATCTTCATTGTCCTCTAAATAATATCCTCTCTACTTAATAATGTCTCTTACATATTTCCCATGTTGTTACATATTTATAACTTAATGCTTTCTAAACTGTAATTTACTTATTTAACTATTTTTGTACCTATTATCTGGGTTCCAATTCTTTACTATTATAGATAATTCTCTAACAAATATTTCCTTAGTTTCAATTCTCAAGAGTAAAATAAGTGGTCAAAATTTTATGGGTCTTGATATATATTACTAAATTGCTTAACATGTTATACTAGTTTACATTGCCACCAACAAGGCTAGAGACTACTAATTTAATCACAGCCTTGCCTGATTTAAGTGGACCCAATTTTTCTAATTTAATAAGTACAAAATTATTGTTTCAAAATGTATTACTTTACTTACTAGTGAGGCTGCACATTTTCCCTATGTTCCCTTGCTGTTTTTTTTCTTTTCTATTTTACTGACTGTTCATTCCCTTTACTCATTAGCATCTTAATTATATCCTTATGAATTAGATTCTTTTTGTTCCTTATTGATGTTAATTCCTCATCTGTCATACCTGATACCAGTGTATAGCTTTCTCTTTTACTTTCATTTCATATTCTGTTGAATAGATGTCTTACATTTTATATAATTGAATCTGTCAATCTTCCCTTTTAAACTTTTCTTTTTACTTCAAAATGTGAAAAGTTGGCATCCATACAAAGATCTTATTCTATTGTCTGTTAGCTTTTCTATGGTATGATATAATGTGTGATCCTTAATGCTTCTGGAGTTTATTTGAAGTTGATATAAAATATGTATCTAAACAAATTCTTTTTTATTAAAGATTTTATTTATTTATTTGACAGAGAGAGACACAGCGAGAGAGGGAACACAAGCAGGGGGAGTGGAAGAGGGAGAAGCAGAGAGCTTCCGCTGAGCAGAGAGCCCGATGTGGGGCTCAATCCCAGGACCCGGGGATCATGACCTGAGCCAAAGGCAGATGCTTAACAACTGAGCCACCCAGGTGCCCCCTAAACAAGTTTTTTAATCAAAATTTTCTCCCAGAGGGGTGCCTGGATGGTTCAGTCAGTTAAGCATCTGACTCTTGATTTCAGCTCTTGTCATGATCTTAGGGTTGTGAGATCAAGCCCTGTGTCAGGCTCTACACTGGGCATGGAGCCTGCTTAAGATTCTCTCTCTTCCTCCCTGTGCCCCTCCCCTACAAAGATTTTTCTCCCAAAGACTATCCAGTTATCCTAACACTAATTATTAAATAATTCCTCATTTGTTTGTTATTTTTGAATGTTTGATTTTATTATATATTTAAACTTCCTATATAATTAGGTTGATTTTTAGGATGACATGATAGGTTTGTTCACTGAAAATATAATGACCACAGTCTAACATCTTCTACAGTAGATTACCCTTGTTGCCCTGGTATTTTCTGTTTTTTTAAATCTCACATGCTTATTTTAAAAATTAATTTCAAGAAGAGTATTATTGTGTTTTAGAACAAATTTTGTTGGAATTTTAATGGTATTGTATGGGTATATAAATTAACACAAGACAGAGTGACATGATTTTGTAGATAATTCTTTTACATAATCTAGCATTCATTAAAGCTATCAAAAAATAAGAACATTAATTTCTTCTATTACAATACTTTTCCATGTATTTATTTTTTTCAAATATCACTTCATTGGTCAGAATTCTAAAAAACATTATTTAAAAATGCCCATCTAGAGAAAAGTAACCTGAAAATATCACAATAAGTTTTTGAAACCTTTGAAAGATCTATTTGCGCAGTACAGATGGAGGCATTAAGGCAAAGTATCTCAATAACACCATCATTAACATTACTCAATCACTGAGTTAATATTTGAATTCCGTGATTCTTATGTATGGTTATTTATATAGAGAATAACATGGCTTGCTGAAATAAGCATTTCAGGTAATTTCAGAAAAATAGCACTATTTTTTTAATGGCAATATTTTCTTCCTTTTTTTCCAGTGGGCATGTCTCCAGGGTTTGTATTGCAAACAAGCAAGTATATCACTACTCTTCCTCTTTGCCATTTTAAGGAAGTTTCTTGTATCGTTAATGTATTTTTATTTATATTGGTAGCAAGTGTTAAATTTTATCTGATGCTTTTAGTATCTACTATGGAGCCTGCTTAAGATTCTCTCTCTTCCTCCCTGTGGATTATATATGATTATATATGGCTTTTCTTATTTAAATAAATAATATGGTTTATTAATAGATTTCCCTGTGCTAATAATAATAGCTACTATTGATTATGCGCTCACTCTATAAATACTTTACATACATTATCTCATTTTAATTCTCACAATAAAACCACTAGTTAGATATTGTATTATTTCCCAGGACCAACATAACAAATTATCACAAACTAGATGGCTCAAAACAAGAGAAACTAATTCTCTTATAATTCTGGAAGCTAGAAGTCCAAGATGCATCACTCCAGTGTCTACTTCTATCTTCACATGGCCTTCCCCCAACGTGTCTCTTGGTATCTTTTCTATCTCTTATAGGGACACTGTCATTGCATGTAGGGCCCATCCTACATCTAGGATGATATCTCACCTTGATATTCTTAACTTAATCACTTCTACAGAGTCCTATTTCCATATAAGGTAACTTTCACAGGTACTGGGGCGTCAGGACTTAAACATGTCTTTTGGTGACACTATTCACCCCACTAAAGTCCACCCTCTGGCCCCTAAAACTCATATCTATCCCACATACACAATACATTCTCTCCATCCCAACACCCCCCAAAGTCTCAAACCATCACAGCTTCAACTTTAAGTCTAAACTCTCTTCTAAATATAATCAGTTCAAAAAGTTCCAAATCTCATCTTCTAAATCATCTAAATCATGTATAAGTGAAATTGTGGACATGGGGAAAAAATTCCTCTGCATCTGTGGACCTGTGAACCTAGAAAACAAGTTATCTACTTCCAAAATGCAATTGTGGAATAGACACAGGATAGATATTCCCATTCCAAAAGGGAGAAAATGGGAAAGCTCAAAGGGTCACTGGTCATAAGCAAATCTGAAACCTAGCAAGGTAAATTACATCAGATTTCAAGGTTTGAGAATAATTCTCTGTGGCCCTGTGTCTGTCCTCTGGACTTATGGTGACTCCACCTTATAGGGCTGTGATGGATCTATTCCCTGGACGAGCAGCAGCTGCATTTTTGGCCTCTGCCTCTGGGCCCACAAAGTGGCTTTGTTGGCTTTTGTATCTGGGGTGGTGGTTTGGTTGTCCTCTGCCTCTGCTTTTGCAGTTGCCTCTCTGGCCTCTGCTTCTGCATCTGTGACTCTGCCCTCAGAATCATTCTTCCTTTTTCTTGAAGGAACATGTTTGCTGTCAACTAGCTATATGAGCTCCTTTCATGAGTGAGGAATTTTGAAAGTCCTACTGCTCTCTTTCACTTAGTTCTGTCTCTATCCCCTTCAGTGCAATCTGGCAATGTTTTTGCTAAAACAACATTCTGAAAAACCTCATCAGTCTCTTGTGTATGTGGAGGGAGTCCTCTCCATTAGACAAAAAGTTTCTCATAGATCTTTCCTGGATAACATCTTCTCTATTCCTGGCCTCTGCTGAGATAGCTGACTAGATCCATGAGTCATATGCCTAATCTCTTCAGTCAGCAAAGGTTTTCCAGCCTCTCTCTTGGCCTTCTTCCCAAAGCATGCTTTCTGAACAATGAACCTCCCAACCTTAGCACCTTTTGCAATCTGGATAGCCTGAGAATTTCCCAAATCACCAAGTGCTGGTTTCCTTTTTCTTAACAATTCCTCCCTCAATATATTTCTTTCCTCTTTCACTTTACTAGAAGCAACAAGGAGAAACACTTTGTTTGGAAATCTCAGCTAAATATTCAGGTTCATCACTTAAAATTTCTGTTTTCCACCAAAAGTAAATCACAATTCAGTCAACTTTTTTGTCACTTTAGAACAAAGATTATCTTTCTTACAGTTTCCCATATGTTCTTCATTTACATCTGAGATTTCACCAGAATCACCATTAATATTCATATTTCTACCAACATTTGGTCCATAATGACATATGTATTCTTTAAGATGACAAACGCTTTCTTTACAGTGCTCCTCACTTCCTTCTGAGCCCTCACCAGAATAACCCTTAATATCTGTATTTCTACCAATTATCTCTTCAAAGAAATAGTAGGCATTTTTTATCATGTGCCTCAAAATTCCTTCAGCCTTCACCCATTATCCAATTCCAAAACCACTTCCATGTTTTTAGGTACTTATTACAGCAGCACCCCACATCCCACTACCAAAATCTGTATTCATTTCCTAAAATTGCCGTAACAAATTACATCAAACTGGGTGGCTTAGAACAAGAGAAATTTATTTTATCCTAGTTATGGAGGCTAAAAGTCTGAAATCAAGCTGTTGGTAGAACTATGCTCCTTCTGAAGTCACTAGGAGCCAGTTCATTCCTTGCCTCTTCCAGCTTCTGGTGGATGCAGACAATCCTTGGCATTTCTTGTTTTATAAATGCATCACTCTAATCTCTGCTTCTGTCTTATTTTTTTTATTATGTTATGTTAATCACCATACATTACATCATTAGTTTTTGATGTAGTGTTCCATGATTCATTGTTTGCATATAACACCCAGTGCTCCATTCAGTCCATGCCCTCTTTAATACCCATCACCAGGCTACCCATCCCCCCAACCCCCTCCCCTCTAGAACCCTCAGTTTGTTTCTCAGAGTCCACAGTCTCTCATGGTTCGTCTCCCCCACCGATTTCCCCCCTTGATTTTTCCTGCTATCTTTATTTTTTTTTAACATATAATGTATTATTTGTTTGAGAGGTAAAGGTCTGTGATTCAACTGTCTTACACAATTCACAGTGCTCACCATAGCACATACCCTCCCCAATCTCTATCACCCAGGCACCCCATCCCTCCCACCCCCCACCACTCCAGCAACCCTGAGTTTGTTTCCTGAGATTAAGAATTCCTCATATCAGTGAGATCATATGATACATGTCTTTCTCTGATTGACTTATTTCGCTCAGCATAATACCCTCCAGTTCCAACCACATCGTTGCAAATGGCAAGATTTCATTCCTTTTGATGGCTGCATAATATTCCATGGTATATATATACCACATCTTCTTTATCCATTCATTTGTCGATGAACATCTCGGCTCTTTCCACAGTTTGGCTATTGTGGACATTGCTACTATAAACTTCAGGGTGGGGCGCCTGGGTGGCTCAGTTGGTTAAGCGACTGCCTTCGGCTCAGGTCATGATCCTGGAGTCCCAGGATTGAGTCCCGCATTGGGCTCCCTGCTCAGCAGGGAGTCTGCTTCTCCCTCTGACCCTCCCCCCTCTCATGCTCTCTCTCTCATTCTCTCTCTCAAATAAATAAATAAAATCTTAAAAAAAAAAAACTTCGGGGTGCACATACCCCTTCAGATCCATGCATTTGTATCTTTGGAGTAAATACCCAGTAGTGCAATTCCTGGGTTGTATGGTAGCTCTATTTGCAACTTTTTGAGGAACCTCCATACTGTTTTCCAGAGTGGCTGCACCAGCTTGCATTCCCACCAACAGTGTAGGAGGGTTCCCCTTTCTCCACATCCTCACCAACATCTGTCGTTTCCTGACTTGTTAATTTTATCCATTTTGACTGGTGTGAGGTGGTATCTCATTGAGGTTTTGATTTGGATTTCCCTGATGCCCAGCGATGTTGAATACTTTTTCATGTGTCTGTTGGCCGTTTGAATGTCTTCTTTGGAAAAATGTCTGTTCATGTCTTCTGCCCATTTCTTGATTGGATTCTTTGTTCTTTGGGTGTTGGGTTTGATAAGTTCTTTATAGATATTAGATACTAGCTCTTTATCTGATATGTCATTTGCAAATATCTTCTCCTATTCTGTTGGTTGTCTTTTGGTTTTGTTGACTGTTTCTTTCGCTATGCAAAAGCTTTTTTTCTTGATGAAGCCCCAATAGTTGATTTTTGCCCTTGCTTGCCTTGCCTTCAGCGATGTTTCTAGGAAGAAGTTGCTGCGGCTGAGGTCAAAGAGGTTGCTGCCTGTGTTCTCCTTTAGGATTTTGATGGACTCCTGTCTCTCATTTAGGTCTTTCAACCATTTTGAGTCTGTTTTTGTATGTGGTGTAAGGAAATGGTCCAGTTTCATTCTTCTCCATGTGGCTGTCCAATTTCCCAACACCACTGGTTGAAGAGACTGTCTTTTTTCCATTGGACATTCTTTCCTGCTTTGTCAAAGATTAGTTGACCACAGAGCTGAGGGTCCATTTCTGGGATCTCTATTCAGTTCCATTGATCTATGTGTCTGTTGTTGTGCCAGTACCATACTGTCTTGATGATTACAGCTTTGTAATAGAACTTGAAGTCCGGAATTGTGATGCCACCAGCTTTGCTTTTCTTTTTCAACATTCCTCTGGCTATTCAGTGTCTTTTCTGGTTCCATACAAATTTTAGGATTCTTTGTTCCATTTCTTTGGAAAAAGTTGATGATATTTTGATAGGGATTGCTTTGAATGTGTAGATTGTTCTTTGTGTCTTCCTCAATTTCTTTCATGAGTATTTTTCTCATGAAAAATATGAGTACATATATCTGAGTACAGATTCTTTGCCTCCTGGTTAGATTTATTCCTAGGTATCTTATGGTTTGGGGCACAATTGTAAATGAGATCGACTCCTTAATTTCTCTTTCTTCTGTCTTGTGGTTGGTGTATAGGAATGCCACTGATTTCTGTGCATTGATTTTATATCCTGCCACTTTACTGAATTCTGGTATGAGTTCTAGAAGTTTGAGGGTAGAGTTTTTGGGGTTTCCACATAAAGTATCATATCATCTACAAAGAGTGAGAGTTTGACTTCTTCTTTGCCGATTTGGATGCCTTTTGTTTCTTTTTGTTGTCTGATTACTGTGGCTAGGACTTCTAATTCTATGCTGAATAGCAGTGGTGATAGTGGACATCCCTGCTGTTTCCTGACCTTAGGGGGAAAGTTCTCAGTTTTTCCCCATTGAGAATGATATCCACAGTGGGTTTTTCATAGATGGCTTTTATGATATTGAGGTATGTACCCTCTATCCCTATACTCTGAAGAGTTTTGATAAAGAAAGGATGCTGTACTTTGTCAAATGCTTTTTCTGCATCTATTGAGAGGATCATATGGTTCTTGTTCTTTCTTTTATTAATGTATTGTATCACAATGATTAATTTGCGGATGTTGAACCAACCTTGCAGCCCAGGGATAAATCCCACTTGGTCGTGGTGAATAATCCTTTTAATGTACTGTTAGATCCTATTGGCTAGTATTTTGGTGAGAATTTTTGCATCCATGTTCATCAGGGATATTGGTCTGTAATTCTCCTTTTTGATGGGGTCTTTGTCTGGTTTGGGGATCAAGGTAATGGTGGCCTCATAAAACGAGTTTGGAAGTTTTCCTTCCATTTCTATTTTTTGGAACAGTTTCAGAAGAATAGGTATTAATTCTTCTTTAAATGTTTGGTAGAATTCCCCTGGGAAGCCATCTGGCCCTGGGCTTTTGTTTGTTGGGAGATTTTTAAAATTTCCTTAGTGGTTATAGGTCTGTTCAGGTTTTCTATTTCTTCCTGCTTCAGTTTTGGTAGTTTATACATCTCTAGGAATACATCCATTTCTTCCAGGTTATCTAATTTGCTGGCATAGAGTTGCTCATATGTTCTTATAATTGCTTGTATTTCTTTGGTGTTGGTTGTGATCTCTCCTCTTTCATTCATGATTTTGTTGATTTGGGTCATTTCTCTTTTCTTTTTGATAAGTCTGGCCAGGGGTTTATCAATCTTCTTAATTCTTTCGAAGAACCAGCTCCTAGTTTCGTTGATCTGTTCTACTGTTCTTTGGTTTCTATTTCATTGATTTCTGCTCTGATCTCTATTATTTCTCTTCTCCTGCTGGGTTTAGGCTTTATTTGCTGTTCTTTCTCCAACTCCTTTAGGTGTAGGGTTAGGTTGTGTTTTTGAGACCTTTCTTGTTTCTTGAGAAAGGCTTGTATTGCTATATACTTTCTTCTTAGGACTGCCTTTGCTGCATCCCAAAGATTTTGAACAGTTGTGTTTTCATTTTCATTTGTTCCCACAAATTTTTTTAATTCTTTAATTTCCTGGTTGACCCATTCATTCTTTAGTAGGATGCTTTTTAGCCTCCATGTATTTGAGTTCTTTCCAACTTTCCTCTTGTGATTGAGTTCTAGTTTCAAAGCACTGTGGTCTGAAAATAGGCAGGGAATGATCCCAATCTTTTGGTAATGGTTGAGACCTGATTTGTGACCTAGGATGTGATCTATTCTGGAGAATGTTCCATGGGCACTAGAGAAGAATGTGTATTCTGTTGCTTTCGGATGGAATGTTCTGAATATATCTGTGAAGTCCATTTGGTCCAGTGTGTCATTTAAAGTCTGTTTCCTTGTTGATCTTTTGCCTAGATGATCTGTCTATTTCAATGAGGGGGATGTTAAAGTTCCTCACTATTATTGTATTGTTGTCGATGTGTTTCTTTGCTTTTGTTATTAACTGGTTATATAATTAGCTGCTCCCATGTTAGGGGCATAGATACTTACCGTTGTTAGATCTTCTTGTTGGATAGACCCTTTAAGTATGATATAGTGTCCTTCCTCATCTCTTATTACAGTCTTTGGTTTAAAATCTAATTTGTCTGATATAAGGATTGTCACCCCAGCTTCCTTTTGGTGTCCATTAGCATGGTACATGGCTTTCCACCCCTCCCTTTCAATCTGGGGGTGTCTTTGGGTCTAAAATGAGTCTCTTGCAGACAGCATATTGATGGGTCTTGTTTTTTTATCCAATCTGATACCCTGTGTCTTTTGATTGGGGCATTTAGCCCATTTACATTCAGGGTAACTATTGAAAGATATGAATTTAGTGCCATTGTATTGCCTGTAAGGTGACTGTTAGTATATATTGTCTGTGTTCCTTTCTGGTCTATGTTGCTTTTAGGCTCTCTCTTTGCTTAGAGGACCCCTTTCAATATTTCTTGTAGGGCTGGTTTCGTGTTTGCAAATTCTTTTAGTTTTTCTTTGTCCTGGAAGCTTTCTATCTCTCCTTCTATTTTCAGTGACAGCCTAGCTGGATATAGTATTCTTGGCTGCATATTTTTCTCATTTAGTGCTCTGAATATATCCTGCCAGTCCTTTCTGGCCTGCCAGGTCTCTGTGGATTGGTCTGTTGCCAATCTAATGTTTCTACCATTGTAGGTTACAGATCTCTTCTCCCGAGCTGCTTTCAGGATTTTCTCTTTGTCTCTGAGACTCATAAGTTTTACTATTAGATGTCGGGGTGTTGATCTATTTTTATTGATTTTGAGGGGGGTTCTCTGTGCCTCCTGGATTTTGATGCCTGTTTCCTTCCCCAAATTAGGGAAGTTCTCTGCTATAATTTGCTCCAATATACCTTCTGCCCCTCTCTCTCTTTCTTCTTCTTCTGGGATCCCAATTATTCTAATCTTGTTTCATCTTATGGTATCGCTTATCTCTCAAATTCTGCCCTCGTGATCCAGTAGTTGTTTATCTCTCTTTTTCTCCACTTCTTTATTTTCCATCATTTGGTCTTCTATATCACTACTTCTCTCTTCTGCCTCATTTATCCTAGCAGTTAGAGCCTCCATTTTTGATTGCACCTCATTAATAGCCTTTTTGATTTCAACTTGGTTAGATTTTAGTTCTTTTATTTCTCCAGAAAGTGTTTCTCTAATACCTTCCATGCTTTTTTCAAGCCCAGCTAGTATCTTTAAAATCATCATTCTGAACTCCAGTTCTGACATCTTACTAATGTCCATATTGATTAGGTCCCTGGCAGTCGGTACTGCCTCTTGTTCATTTTTTTGAGGTTATTTTTTCTGTCTTGTTATTTTGTCCAGAGGAGAATAGATGAATGAGAGAACACAAAGCTAACAGGGTAACAATGTCCCCAGAAAATATACACTGAACAAATCAGAAGAGACCTGAAACCAGGGGAAAAGAAAGGGAAAGAAAGAAAAAAGAAAAAGGTAAATACAAACAAACAAAACAAAAACAAATAAAAACAGAATATGATCAAATATGATCAGGCTGGTGCATAGATCCATGCCGCACACTAGATTTTGGGTGTATTTTGGTCTGTTAGAAGAAAGTGCCTCCCAAAATTTTAAAGAAAGAAAAACTTATATCTGTACAAAAATAGGGGTTAATATGATGAAGGGATGGAATATGACTGTACAGATGAAAAGTATAATAGATTTTATAAAAGGAATTGATAAGATAAGAAGTTGTTTGAAAAAAGAAAGAATAGGATTTTTAAAAAAAAGGGAGAGAATGTGATCAGGCAGTAGACTAGAACAAAGCCATACACTAGAGATTTAGGGTATATTTTGGTCTGTTAGAAGAAACTGTATCCCAAAATTTTAAAGAGAGAACAACTTATATATATATATATACCAAAAATAAGTTTAACTACTATGAAGGGTTAGAATATAACTCTAAAAATGAAAAATAAAAAAGATTTTTTAAAAAAGGGATTGATAAGATGTTGGTTGAAAAAGGGAAAAAGAAAAATTCAAAAAAAAAGATAAAAAAATTAACTTTGAAAGACTAAAGACTAAAGAATCATGGGGAAAAAAGCCATGAACTCTATGTGCAGTACTCCCCTAGCGCTGGAGTTCTGCCATTGTCATTGATTGGTAAACTTGGTCTTGGCTGGCTGTTCTTGATGATCTTCTGGGGAAGGGGCCTGTTGCCGTGGTTCCCAAATGTCTTTGCCGGAGGCAGAATTGCCCTGCCCTTGCAGGGCAGGGCTAAGTAATCTGCTCTGGTTTGCTCTTAGGAGATTTTGCTCCCTGCAAGCTTTCTGTACGGCTTTGGAGGAGAGAGTGAAAATGGTGGCCTCCCAATCTCCTCCTGGAGGAGCCAAGAACTCGGGGCCCACTCCTCAGTGAGCCCCCAGAGAAAAGCAATCACTCCCATCTCCCTGGTCTCCAGCCGCACTCCGTGCTTACCTGGCCTGTGACCGAGCATTTCCATCTCTGGCACACGACCCCGTTTGGAGTCTCCAAACCCAGCAGATCCCTGTGGTGCACTCCCATGCCACTCCTCCTGGAGGAGGAAGGGGAGTCTCCCCAGATCTGCTGCTTGTTGGGTCCCTGCTGGAAGAGCAGTGGCCCAACTGTGCCTCGGATCATGGTTTATGGCAACCCCGAGCTGTGAGCCCACTCCTCGGCTCTGTCTCTGCAGCCGGCTTCCCCGCTCCAATACCTGGGAGCTCTGCCACACTCAGGCACCACCGGTCTTTCTGTGGGTCCTGAGACCACACTGTCCCAGTGAGGGTTCTACCCCTGCTTAGCCACTGGAGCGATGTCCCTCAGTGCAGCAGACTTCTAAAGTTCCAATTTTGTGCTCTGCTGCTCTATCACTTGCCAGTAGCAGCTGACGGAGGCCCCCTCCCCCGCCATCTATCCTCCCGAATATCGCCTTGGATTCACTTCTCCAAACATCCTACCTTCCAGAAAGTGGTTGCTTTTCTGTTCAGAGAGTTGCTGCTATTCTTTTCTTCCATCTCCTGTTGAGTTCATAGGCGTTCAGAATGGTTTGATCCTTATCTAGTTGAATTCCTGAGACCAGACAAAATTTAGGTCTCCTACTCCTCCACCATCTTGCTCCTCTGCTTCTGTCTTTACATGACCTTTCCCCACTGTGTGTTCCCTGTGTCTTCTCCTTTTCTTTTTCAAATAGAGACTCTGTCGTTGGATGTAGCACTCACTTTAACTCCAGGATTATCTCATCTTGAGATCCTTAATCACTCTGTAAAGAACATATTTCTAAATAAGATCATATTCGGGGCACCTGGGTGGCTCAGTTGGTTAAGCGACTGCCTTCAGCTCAGGTCATGATCCTGGAGTCCCGGGATCGAGTCCCACATTGGGCTCCCTGCTCAGCGGGGGGTCTGCTTCTCCCTCTGACCCTCTTCCCTCTCGTGCTCTCTGTCTCTCATTCTCTCTCTCAAATAAATAAATAAAATCTTAAAAATAAATAAATAAATAAATAAATAAATAAATAAATAATAAATATCATATTCACATATTCACTAAGGATTAGGACCTTAACATATCTTTTTGGGGCCATTATTCAACCCACCATAGATATCCACATCTTACTTCTACCATCTTAACAATATTTTTAACATTTTTCGCATATTTCTTTTGGATAGTGAAGTAGTAATGCCAATTTAATTCTCAAACTATATTCATTTTTGCTTATTTTTATTTTTTACTATGGTTGGTATTTGGCAAGTATATATTAATACTCTATATTATTACTATTCTCCCTTCTATCATTATGAATATTTATTTTTTATCTCCTCACTGGTTTTTGCTTAAAAATATGCTCTTTATCTGATTGATATATATTTATCAAGTAATTTTTTTCTAGGGAATTTATTATAAAAGTGACTCTTAAAAGTCTATATTCCTGTATTTTCCCAATAATTATGAAGAACTTTACCTTTAAATGATAAGGGGTAGGAGTGGGATTTAGCATTATACAAATTCAGCTTTATAGTTTGCATTTGATTTTTCCTCTGTTTTCCTATTTTATACTTACATACTGTTTCTTTTCTATCATGTCTCTCTTATAAGCAATATGTTGTAACTGTTTCCTTTTCTTAATAAACTTTAAAAATTTATATCTACGTATCTACCTCTGTGTTTATATGTATTATATATATACATACAAAAACACACACATATATATCAGATACAGAAAAACATTTGCATTATAAATATTCAACAGCTTGAGTAATTTTCACAAAATGAACACACCTATGTAACCTCCTCTGAATTGAGAAACAGAGTATTACCAACATTCTAGAAGCCCACCACATGCCTCCTTACAGTAAATGCCCTGCCTGCATCCCAGAGATAATCACTCTCTTGTTTCTTTACCATTTATCAGTTTGCTTGTTATTGAACTTTACAAATGAAATTGTGCATTATGTCTTGTCTTTATGTCTTGTCTTTTGTCTAACTTATTTTGTTCAACATTACATTATGTGTTGTTGCATGTAGCAGTAATTCATTCGTTTTCATTATTGTATAGTATTCTACTATCTGAATATACCATAATGCATTTATCTATTCTAATACTGATGAATATTTAGGTTGTTTTCAGTTTTATTTGTTATGAATAATGTTCTTATAAACATTCTAATACATGTCTTTTGATGAAAATAAGCCAGTATAACTTGTGTATTAAAATACAAGGAATTTTTAGGGCACCTGTTTGGTTCAGTCAGTTAAGTGTTCAACTCTTGGTTTCAGCTCATGTCATGATCCCAGGGTCCTGGGACTGAGCCCAGCATCAGGCTCCCTACTCAGTGGGGAGCCTGCTTCTCCCTCTCACTCTGACCCTCCCTGCTGCTTGTGTTCTCTATCTCTCTCTCAAATAAAGTCTTTAAAAAAATTTTTTTTTAAATACAATTAACTTTTGAGTGTTGACCTTAAACCCTGCTACCTTGCTAAACTCTCTAATTAGTTCAAAGGTTTTTTTGAGTAGAATACTTTGGATTTTCTACATGGACAATCCCACATTGTCTAAAAATAGGGACAGTTTTATTTCTTCCTTTCCATTATGTGATGCCTTCCATTCTTATATATGCTTTATTGCATTGACTAAGAGTGCCAGTACAATGTGGAATAGGAGGGCTGAGAAGGAACAACCTTATATTATTTCAAACTTAGAAGGAAATAATTCACTATTTCACTATTAAGTATAATGTTAGCTGTAGGTTTTTTTTTTTTTTTTAAGATAAGTTCCATCAAGTTGAGGATGGTTCCTTTTACTCCTAAATTACTAAAAGTTTTTATCATGAAAGAATGCTATATATTGCCAAATGCTTTTTCTATATGTTTTAATTTTTAAAGGCTTATTATATGATGAATTACATTGATTTATTTCTAAATATTGAAGCCAACTTGCATTCCCCAGATGAAACACATATGGTAATTATATATATATATATATATATATATATATATATATGTATGTATTTTTTTTTTAATCCTATCCACTTTTGGTATCAGGTTAATGTGGACTTCATAAAATGACATGGAAATTATTCCCACCTCTTCTATTTTCTGAAAGAACCTATACAGAACTGGTGTTATTTCTTCTTTTTATTTCTTCTTTAAATGTTTGGTAGAATTTACAAAGGAAACCATAAGGGCCTAAATATTTTTATTTTTGATGTTTTTTAAATTCTAATTCAATTACTTTAAATTAGTGTAAAACAATTCAGGTTATCTATTTCTTATTAAGTGGTGTTTGTTAGTTTGTGGTTGTATTAATTTTCTTGTTGCTTTTATAATGAATTACCATAAACTCGTGACTTAAAACAATACAAATCTGTTGCCTTACAGTTCTGGAGGTCAGAATGTCTAAATGATTCTCACTGGGCTCAAATCAAAGTGTTGGCAGGTCTATACTTTTTTTTTTTTTTTGACACACACAGAGAGAGAGACAGCAAGAGAGGGAACACAAGCAGGGGGAGTGGGAGAGGGAGAAACAGGCTTCCCGCTGAGTGGGGAGCACAATG
Source organism: Mirounga leonina (assembly GCF_011800145.1). Classification (NCBI taxonomy): domain Eukaryota; kingdom Metazoa; phylum Chordata; class Mammalia; order Carnivora; family Phocidae; genus Mirounga; species Mirounga leonina. The sequence continues at coordinate 16,198,811 of NW_023270175.1, read as the reverse complement.
CGGAACTCAATCCCAGGACTCTGGGATCATGACGTGAGCCGAAGGCAGAGGCTTAATGACTGAGCCACCCAGGCGCCCAGGTCTATACTTCTTTAAGAAATTCTAGGAGATCATCCATTTCTAGTCTTTTCCAATTTCCTTTCCTTGCCTTTTCCAACTTCTGTATTCCTTATAGTACTTGGTTCAGAACACCTTCCTGATCTTCAAAGCCTGGAGAATAGCAACTTCAAATCTCTCACTGCCTCTGTCTTTACATTGCCTTCTCTCTTATAAGGACCCTTGTGATTACATTGGGCTTAATTGAGTAATTCAGGATAATCTCCCTATATTAAGATTCTTGGTTACATTTGTAAAGTCCCATTTTGCCATATAAGGTAACATTCACAAGTTCCTGTGAATATGATGTGCAAAAAGTTTGGGAGGGGTGAAGTTAAACACTGGCTTTCAAAGATCGGTCCACTTCATTTAATTTGTTGAATTTATACATGTGTATTGTTTCTAGAATTCCCTTTTTATCTTTTTAATATCTACAGGGTCTATCATTACATCTCCTCTATCTTTTCTAATATTGGTCATTTTTGTTTTCTCTCTTTTTCTTTGTAAGTCTTTCTAGAGGCTTAATGATTTTTAATTGTCACAAAGAAACAGTTTTGGTTTCATTAATTTTGATCTCTATTTTTTCTGTTTTCAATTTCATTAATTTCTGTTATCTTTATTATTTACTTAATTATGCTTGATATGTGTTTTTCTCCATATTTTGGTAGTTTCTTAAGGTGAGATCTTCCATTTCTGATTTGGATCTTTTCCTTTTTTATTTATTTATCTATTTATTTTTCATTTTTTTATTATGTTATGTTAGTCACCATACAGTACATCATTAGTTGTTTTTTAAAGATTTATTTATTTATTTTAGTGATAGAGAGCACAGGTGGGGGGAAGAGCAGAGGGAGAGATTCTCAAGCAGACTCCCCACTGAGCATGGAGCCTGATACAAGGTTCAATCTCATGACCCTGAGATCATGACCTGAGCTGAAATCAATAGTCTGATGCTTAACCAACTAAGCCACCCCAATCTTTTCCTCTTTTTTAAACGTAAGTACTTAGTTCTATGATTTTCTCTCCAACAACAGCTTTGATTGCATAAAAATTTTGATATATTGTATTTATTTCTGCTTAATTTTTTAAAGATTTTATTTATTTGTCTGTTTAATTAAAATATTTTCTAATTTTCCTGTAGTTTCCTCCTCCATCCATGTAGTATTTAAAAATGTGTTGCTTAATTTCCAAGTGTTTGGAGATGTAGTTGTTATTATTTGTGTTCTTTACTGCCTTTATATTACTTCATTCTAATTTGCCTATTGGGATTTTTATCATATGATGTTATATAGTTTTTCACTAGTTTGCCTAGGAATAAAAAAAAACATATACTTATGGAAGATAGTGGCAGAGGAGGAGGACCTACAAATACAACTAGATAAGTAACAAATCATCCTAAATACTCCAGAAATAAACCTGAAGACTAGCAGAACAAATTCAACAAATAAAAGTCATAGAAGAGGCCACACTGAAGAAGGTAGGAAGTTCAGAGACATGGTTTGGGAGACAGACGGTTTGTGGCTGCTGCAGTGGGGAGGGAGCCACAGTCAAGGAGAAAGACAAGAGACAGAATAGCACACAGAGGAGTGCACAAGGGAAAATGAATCCCCAGAACAATTGGCTTGGAAAGCAAGAGGGGCTGAATTTCATGAGTTCTTGAAACCAGAGGGGTGTAAAGCCTGGCATTTTAAAGGTCAGCAGGATTGACTCATATAGGGCATTGGAGGCAGCTCTTTGAGAGAGGGCAGGGCGAACAGCCTTCAGACATACAGTGAAGAAACAGCAATCTGAAGAGCACCTGCGGCACACAGAGGGGAGGTTATTTGCTCATTTTGGAGTGTGTTCCATAGAGGCAGCATTCACCAAAGACCCCTCCAGGAACAAAAAAACAATAGGTGCCATTTCCCTCCCCTGCCACTCAGCATAAGCACAGGGCCACCTGCAGAACCAGCCCAGCACAGATACTTGCTACCTAACTTGTTTACCCCAAGACCCACCACCCACCACATCAATGGGCAGATCATCTAAACAGAAAAGCAAAAGGAAACAATGGCTTTGAAACACACACAGGAACAGATGGGTTTAACAGATATAATCAGAACATTCCATCCTAAAACAGTAGAATATTCTTTCTAATTGCACATGGAACATTCTCCAGAACAGATCACATATTACCCCACAAAACAAGCCTCAACAAATTTAAGATGATTGAAGTCATACCATGCATCATTTCTGACCACAATGCTATGAAACTAGAAATCAACCACAAGAAAAATCCAGAAAGGCCACAAATAGATAAAGTTTAAATAATGTGTTACTAAACAATGAATGGAACAATGAGGAATAAAAGAAATAAAAAATACATGGAAACAAATGAAAATGAAAACATACAGTCTGAAACTTTTGCAATGCAGCAAAAGCAGTCCTAGGAAGTATATAGCAATAGGGGCCTACCTCAAGAAGCAAGAAAATCTCAAATAAACAATCTAACCTTACACCTAAATGAGCTAACAAAAGAACAACAAACAAAACCTAAAGCCAGCAGACGGAAGGAAATAATAAAGATTAGAGCAGAAATAAATGATACAGAAACTAAAAAAAAAAAAAAAATAGAACATATCAATGACCCAGGAGCTGGTTCTTTAATATCAATAAAATTGATAAATCTCTAGCTAGATATATCAAGAAAAAAGAGAAAGAACTCAAATAAATAAAATCACAAATGAAAAAGAGAAATAACAACCAACACCACAGAAGTGCAATTATAAGAAAATATGATGACAAAGTATATGCCAACAAATTGGACAACCTGGAAGAAATGGATAAATTCCTACAAACATATAAACTCCCCAAACTGAAGCAGGAAGAAGTAGAAAACTTGAAAAGACTGATAACCAGCAAAGAAATTGAATCATTAATCAAAAACCTCCCAAAAAGTCCAGGACCAGACAGCTTCATAGGTGAATTCTACCCAACATTTATACCCAACATTTAAAGAAGAGTTAATACCTATTCTTTTCAAACTATCAAAAAAAAAAAAAAATAGAAAAGGCAGGAAAACTTCCAAATCCATTCCATGAGGACAGCATTACCCTGATACCAAAACCAGATAGACTCCACTAAAAACAAGAACTACAGGCCAATATCCCTGATGAACATAGATACAAAAATTCCCAACAAAATACTAGGAAACCAAATTTAACAATATCTTAAAAAAGTCATTCACTACAATCAAGTGGGATTTATTCCTGGGTTGCCAGGGTAGTTCGATAGTCACAAAATAATCAATGTGATATGTCACATCAATAAGGGAAAAGATAACAACCATATAATCATTTCAATAGATGCAGAAAAAACATTTGACAGAGTACAGCACCTAGTCACGATAAAAAAAATAAAAAAAAAAACCTCTGCAATGTAAGTTCAGAGGGAACATACCTCAACATTATAAACATCATGTATGAAAAACCCACAGCAAACATCATCCACAATGGGGAAAAACTGAGAGAATTTCCCCTAAGGTCAGGAAAGAGACAAATATGCCCACTTTCACCACTTCTATTCAATATAGTACTGTCCTAGCCACAGCAATCACACAACAAAAAAAAAATAAAAGACATCTAAATCCTGGAGGAAGAAGTAAAACTTTCACCATTGGTAGATGACATGATACACTATATAGAAAACCTGAAAGAGTCCACCCCAAAAAATTGCTAGAACTTATAAATGAATTCAGTAAAGTCATAGGATATGAAATCAACATACAGAAATCTGTTGCATTTGTATACACTGATACTGAAGTAGCAGAAAGAGAAATCAAAGAATAGATCCCATTTACAATTGCACCAAAATCTATAAGATACCTAGGAATAAACTTAACCAAAGAGGTGAAAGATCTGTATGCTGAAAACTTTAAAACACTGATGAAAGAAATTGAAAACTACAGAAAAAAATGAAAAAACATTCCATGTTCATAGATTGAAAGAAGAAATATTGTTAAAATGTCTATGTTACCCAAAGCAATCTGCACATTTAATACAATACTTATCAAAATATCACCACATTTTTTACAGAACTCAAACAACCAATCCAAAATTTGTATCGAACCACAAAAGACCCCCAAAAGCCAAAGCAATCTTGAAAAAGAAAAGCAGAGGTGGAAACATGACTATTCTGGACATTAAATTATATTACAAAGTTGTAGCAATCAAAAACAGTTTGGTACTGGCACAGAACTAGACACATAGATCAATAGAACAGAAAAGAAATCCCAGAAATAAACCCTCATTTATATGGCCAATTAATTAACAAAGCAGGAAAAAATATCCAATGGAAAAAAGAGTCTCTTCAACAAACGGTTTTAGGAAAACTGGACAGCAACATGCAAAAGAATGGAACTGGAACACTTTCTTATACCATACACAAAAATAAGTTCAAAATTGATAACAGACCTAAATGTGAGCTAGGAATCCATCAAAATCCTAGAGGAGAAAACAGGCAGTAACTTCTCTGACATTGGCCATAGCTACTTTTTTTCTAGATGTATCTCCTGAGGCAAGGGAAACAAAAGCTAAAATAAACTATTGGGACTACATTAAAATAAAAATCATCTGCAAAATAAAGAAAACAATCAACAAAACTCAAAGGCAACTTTGGAATGGGAGAAGATATTTACAAATGACATATCTGATAAAGAGTTAGTATCCGGAACAACAAACTGACACAACTCAACACCCTCCCCCAAAAATAATCCAGTTAAAAACAGGCAGAAGATTTGAACAGACATTTTTCCAAAGCCCTACAAATGGCCAGCAGACACATGAATAAATGATCAATATCACTCATCAGGGAAATGCAAATCAAAACTACAATGAGATATCACCTCACACCTGTTAGAATGGCTAAAATCAAAAACAAGAAACAGGTGTTGGCAAGGATGTAGAGGAAAAAGGAATCCTCTTGCACTGTTGGTGCTAATGTAAACTGGTGCAGCCACTGTGGAAAACAGTATGAAGGTTCCTCAAAGAGTTATAAATAGAACCACCCTACAATCCAGAAATCTCACTACTGGGTATCTGCACAAAGAATACAAAAACAGGAATTCAAAGGGATACATGTTATGTTTATAGCAGCATTATTTATAATAGCCAAATTGTGGCAGCTGCCCAAGTGTCCATGGATTGACTAAATGGATAAGAAGAGGTGGTATATATAGACAATGGAATATTACTCAGCCAAAAAAAAAAAAAAAAAGGAATGAAATCTTGCCATTTGCAACAAAATGAATGGAACTAGAGAGTATAATGCTGAGCAAAATAAATCAGAGAAAGACAAACACCATATGCTTTCACTCATATGTGGAATTTAAGAAACAAAACAAATGAGCAAAGGGAAAAAAGAGAGAGAGGCAAACTAAGAAACAGACTCTTAATTACAGAGAACAAACTGATGTCTACCAGAATGGAGGTGGGTGATGAGGATTAAGTAGTGCATTTGTTGTGATGAGCACTGGATGATGTATGGAATTGTTGAATCACTATATTGTACACCAGATTCTAATATAACACTGTATGTTAACAAACTGGAATTAAAATAAAAACCTAAAAATAATAAAAATTAAAAATAAAAAAACATATTTATCTTTTCACAAGCTACTTAGCATATTTTACCACATCATATTGGAATATAGAAATTTTATACTTTTAAAAGTACCTTTATGCACCTATGTTTATGTCTTTATTACACTTCCATTCCTGATATATATTTTTAGATATATAACTCCAACTTGACAGCACTTTCAACTTGTTATCTAACTTCTTTCGGTCTTCATCTTTTCTGATGAGACATCAGCAATCATTGGAACTTTTGTACCCCATCAGTAATACTTCATTGTTTTCTGGAAGCATTTAAGATTTTATTTTCTTTAGTTTCAGCATTCTTTTAAAGATTTATTTATTTATTTTAGTGAGAGAGGGTGCATATGCAGGAGCACAGTGGGGAGGGGCAGAGGGAGAGAGAGTCTTAAGCAGACTCCCCACTAAGTGCAGAGCCTCACCCCACTACCCTGAGACCATGACCCTGAGCAGAAACCAAGAGTTGGAGTGTCCAATGCTTAATTGACTATACCAACCAGGCACCCCAGTTTTCAGCAATTTGATTATGATGCATCTGGGCCTGAATTTCTTTGGGTTTTTCCTATTTGGCATTTTACTAAGGTTCTTAAATCTGTAGGTTTAATTCTTTACTCAAACTTGGGAATTTCTCAGCTATTACTTCTTCAAATATTTTTCAGCACCACATGCTTTCTCCTTTACTTTTCAGATCATGATGGCATGAATTCTAGACATTTTGTTATTATTCCACATGTATTTAAGGTTCTGCTCATTTTAATTCTTAACAATTTTCTTCCTGTTGCCCAAATTTGGTTATTTATATAGATCTATTTTCATGTTCACTGACCCTTTCCTCTATCATGTCTATTCTGTTATTGAGCCCAACAATTGAATTTCTGACAAATATCTGTTAATGAAACTTTCAGTAAAATTTTCATTTTTCTCTACATTATTTCTTTGATGAGATTTTTTTTTAAAGATTTTATTTATTTATTTGACAGATAGAGAAAGAACACAAGTAGGCAGAGTAGCAGGCAGAGGGAGATGGAGAAGCAGGCTCTCCGCTGAGCAGGGAGCTGGACGTGGGGCTCGATCCCAGGACCCCAGGATCATGACCCGAGCCGAAGGCAGCCGCTTAACTGACTAAGCCACTCAGGCGCCCCTGATGAGATGTTTTTGATGAAAACTTCTATTTTGACAGTTCTAAAAGCACTCAAATTTTTTGCTTAAGGATTTTTATAATATGCACTTTATTTTTTTGTTTTTTTCCAGATTTATTAACATATAATTGACATATAACATTGTGCAAGTTTAAGGTGTAGAATGTGTTGATGTGATACACTTATATATTGCAATATGATTATCACAGTAGCATTAGCTAACACCTCCATCACATGATATAATTACCAATTTTTGGTGTGTTTAGAACATTTATTTTTTTTTCAATGCTTATTTTTTAATTTATTTTATTTTATTTTATTATGTTACGTTAGTCACCATACAATACAATTAGATTTTGATGTAGTGATCCATGATTCATTGTTTTCGTATAACACCCAGTGCTCCATGCAGTATGTGCCCTCCTTAATACCCATCACTGGGCTAACCCATTCCCCACCGCCCCTCTAAAACCCTCAGATTCTTTCTCAGAGTCCAAAGTCTCTCATGGTTCATCTCTCCTTCCAATTTCCCCCTCTTCATTTTTCCCTTCCTTCTCCTAATGTCCTCCATGCTATTCCTATGTTTCACAAATAAGTGAAACCTTATGATAATTCACTTTCTCTGCTTGACTTATTTCACTTAGCATAATCTCCTCCAGTCCCATCCATGTGGATGTAAAAGTTGGGTATTCATCCTTTCTGATGGCTGAGTAATATTCCATTGTATATATGGACTACATCTTCTTTATCCATTCATCTGTTGAAGGGCATCTCGGCTCTTTCCACAGTTTGGCTATTGCGAACATTGGTGCTATGAACATTGGGGTGCATATGGCCCTTCTTTTCACTACATCTGTGTCTTTGGAGTAAATACCCAGGAGTGCAATTGCTGGATCATAGGGTATCTCTATTTTTAAATTTTTGAGGCACCTCCACACTGTTTTCCAAAGTGGCTGTACCAACTTGCATTCCCACCAACAGTGTAAGAGGGTTCCCCTTTCTCCACAACCTCTCCAACATTTGTTGTTTCTTTCCCTGTCCATTTTTGCCATTCTAACTGGTGGAAGGGGGTGTCTCAATGTGGTTTTGATTTGAATTTCCCTGATGGCTAATAATGATGAACATTTTTTCATGTGTCTGTTAGCCATTTGTATGTCTTCTTCAGAGAAGTGTCTGTTCATGTCTTCTGCCCACTTTTTGACTTATTAGTTGTTTTGGGTGTTGAGTTTGAGAAGTTCTTTATAGATCTTGGATACCAGCCCTTTATCTGTAGTGTCATTTGCAAATATCTTCTCCCATTCTGTGGGTTGCCTCTTTGTTTTGTTTTGTTGACTATTTCCTTTGCTGTGCAGAAGCTTTTTATCTTGATCAAGTCCCAAAAGTTCATTTTTGCTTTTGTTTCACTAGTCTTTGGAGATGTATCTTGAAAGAAGTTGCTGTGGCCGACGTCAAAGAGGTTACTGCCTATGTTCTCCTCTACGATTTTGATGGATTCCTGTCTCACATTGAGGTCTTTCATCCATTTTCAGTTTATCTTTGTGTATGGTGTTAGAGAATGGTTGAGTTTCATTCTTCTGCATGTGGCTGTCCAATTTTCCCAGCACCATTTATTGAAGAGACTGTCTTTCTCCCATTGCATGTTTTTTCCTGCTTTGTCGAATATTATTTGACCATAGACTTGAGGGTCCATATCTGGGCTCTCTATTCTGTTCCATTGGTCCATATGTCTGTTTTTGTGCCAGTACCATGCTGTCTTGGTGATCATTGCTTTGTAATACAGCTTGAAATCGGGCAACGTGATGCTCCCAGCTTTGTTTTTCTTTTTCAACATTTCCTTGGCGATTTGGGGTCTTTTCTGATTCCATGCAAATTTTAAGATTGTTCCAGCACCTTGAAAAATGTCATTGGAATTTTGATCAGGATGGCATTGAAGGTGTAGAGTGCTCTGGTTACCATAGACATTTTAACAATGTTTATTTTTCCAATCCATGAGCATGGAATGTTTTTCCATCTTTTTGTGTCTTCTTCAATTTCTTTCAAGAGTGTTCTGTAGTTCCTAGAGTATAGGTCATTTAACTCTTTGGTTAGATTTATTCCGAGGTATCTTATGGTTTTTGGTGCTATTGTAACTGGAATCATTTCTCTAATTTCTCTTTCTATAGTTGCATTGTTAGTGTATAAGAAAGCTACTGATTTCTGTGCATTGATTTTGTATCCTGCCACATTACTGAATTGCTATATGAGTTCTAGCAATTTGGGAGTGGAGTCTTTTGGGTATTCCACATAAAGTATCATGTCATCTGCAAAGAGAGAGAGTTTGACTTCTTCTTTGACAATTTGAATATCTGTTATTTCTTTTGTTGTCTGATTGCTGTTGCTAGGACTTCTTAGTATTATGTTGAACAATAGTGGTGAGAGTGGGCATCCTTGACGTATTCCGGATCTTAAGGAAAAGTCTCTCAGCTTTTCCCATTGAGAATGATATTTGCTGTGGGTTTTTCATAGATGGATTTTATGAACTTGAGGAATGTTCCCTCTATCCCTATACTCTGAAGAGTTTTAATCAGGAAAAGATGTTGTGTTTTGTATCAATTGAGGTCTATATGGTTCTTCTCTCTCCTCTGATTAATGTATTCTATCACATTGATTGATTTGTGAGTGTTGAACCACCCTTGCATCTCTGGGGATAAATCCCAGGTGGTCGTGGTGGATGATCCTTTTAATGTATTTTAGGATCCTTTTAGCTAGGATTTTGTTGAGGATTTTGGAATCCATATTCATCAGGGATATCTGTCTGAAATTCTCCTTTTTGATGGGGTCTTTGCCTGGTTTGGGGATTAAGGTAATGCTGGCCTCATAGAATGAGTCTGGAAGCTTCCTTCTGTTTCTATTTTTTGAAACAGCTTCAGTAGAATAGGTATTATTTCTTCTTTGAATGTTTGGTAGAATTCCCCAGGGAATCCATCAGGCCCTGGACTCGTTTTTTGGGAGGTTTTTGATCACTGCTTCAATCTCATTACTGGATGTTGGCCTATTCAGGTTGTCAATTTCTTCCTGTTTCAGTCTTGGGAGTTTATAGCTTTCCAGGAAGGCCTCCATTTCATCCAGATTGCTCAGTTTATTGGCATATAGTTGTTGATAATAATTTCTAATAATTGTTTCTATTTCCTTGGTGTTAGGCGTGATCTCTCCCCTTTCATTCATAATTTTATTAATTTGGGTCCTTTCTCTTTTCCTTTGGAAAAGTCTGGCCAGTGGTTTATCGATCTTGTTAATTCTTTCAGAGAACCAGCTTCTAGTTTCATTAATCTGATTCAATGTGTTTCTGGTTTCTAATTCATTGATCTCTGTTCTAATCTTAATTATTTCTCTTCTAATGTGTGGCTTAGGCATTGTTTGTTGCTTTTTCTCTAGTTCTTTAAGGTGTAGAGTTAGTAGGTGAATTCGGGATTTTTCTTTTTTTTTTTTTTTTTTGAGTGAGGCTTGGATGGCTCTGTATTCCCCTTAGGACTGTCTTTGCAATATCCTATAGGTTTTGGACCAATGTGTTTCGTTCTTATTGGTTTCCATGAATTGTTTAAGTTCTTCTTTGATTTCCTGGTTGACCCAAACTTTCTTGGGCAGAGTGGTCTTTAGCTTCCAAGTGTTTGAATTTCTGCCAAAATTTTCTTGTGACTGAGTTCCAGTTTTAAACCATTATGGGTGAGGATATGCAAGGAATTATCTCAATATTTTGGTATCTGTTGAGACCTGATTTTTGACCCAGTATGTGGTGTATTCTGGAGAAAGTTCCATGTGTGTTCGAGAAGAATGAGTAGTCTGTTGTTTTAGGGTGGAATGTTCTGTATATATCTATGAGGTCCATCTGTTCTAGTGTGTCATTCAAAGCTCTTGTTTCTTTGTTGATTTTCTGCTTAGATGATCTGTCTATTGCTGAGAGTGGAGTATTGAGGTCTCCTGCAATTAACGTATAATTATCAATATGATGCTTTATTTTGGTTAACAGTTGGCTTATGTAGATGGCTGCTCCCATGTTGGGGGCGTAGATATTCACTATTGTTAGGTATTCTTGTTCAATAGACCCTTTAAGAATAATATAGTGTCCTTCTGTGTCTCTAATTACAGTCTTGAGCTTAAAATCTAATTTGTCTGATATAAGGATTGCTCCCCCAGTTTTCTTTTGAGGTCCACTGGCATGGAAGAAGGATCTCCATCCCTTCACTTTCAGTCTGGATGTATCTTTAGGTTCAAAATGAGTCTCTTGTAGACAGCATATGGATGGGTCCTGTCTTTTTATCCAATCTGCAACCTTGTGGCATTTTATGGGAGCATTTAGGCCATTCACATTGAGAGTGATTATTGAAAGATATGAATGTATTGTCATCATGTTGCCTGTGAAGTCCTTGTTTTTATAGATTGTCTCTGTAAATTTCTGTTCTATATCACTTTTGGGGTCTTTCTGCCTTTATAGAACCCCCCTTAATATTTCTTGCAGGGCCGGCTTAGTGGTCACATATTCTTTCAGTTTCTGCCGGTCTTGGAAGCTCTGCATCTCTCCATGCATTCTAAATGACAGCCTTGTCAGATAAAGTATTCTTGGCTGCATGTTTTTCTCGTTTAGTACCCTGAATATGTCTTGCCAGGCCTTTCTGGCTTCCCAGGTCTCTATGGATAGGTATGACATTATTCTGCTATTCTTCCCTCTGTATGCAAGGAATCTCTTCCCCCTAACTGCTCTTAAGATGGTTTCCTTGGTTCTAAGATTTGCGAGTTTTACTATTACATGCTGGGGTATTGGCCTGTTTTCCTTGATCTTGGGAGGGGTCCTCTCTGCCTCTAGGACACGAATGTTTGTTTCATTCCCCAGATTAGGGAAGTTCTCAGCTACGATTTGCTCAAATATATCTTCTCGTCCTCTCTCTCTCTCCACCCCCTCAGGGATCCCAATAATTCTAACGTTGGAACATTTCATGGTGTCACTTATTTCTCTGATTCTATTTTCATGGATTCTGAGTTAGTTTTCCCTGGCCTCTTTTCCCTTTTTGTCTATTAAATGGTCTTACAAGTCACTAATTCGTTCTTCTGCCTCACTTACCCTAGCTGTTAGATTGTCTAGATTAGGTTGGATCTCATTGGTAGCATTTTTAAGTTCTGCCAATTCAGCATTCATTTCTGCCCTTAGAGACTCTATGTTGCCATTAATTGATTTCTCCATTCTAGTTATTGTCTTCACAATTGTTAGCCTGAATTCCATCTCTGACATCTTGGTTATATCTGAATCCATTTGTAAATCTGTGGCATAAGTCATAGTCTCTGAGTCTTTCTTATTTGGGGGGTTCGTCCTCCTGGTCATTCTGTTGAGGGGTGGTTGAGGGAATGTATAGGGTCCAAATTATTGACCAGAACCCATGCAAGTTGCACCTGTTTTCTTGGGACCTTAGGGTTGCTGGCCTCTTGTTTTCCCAGCCTGTCTTCTGGGGGAGGGGGCCTGCCACACTGTTACTCAGGCAACCCTGTTTGGGACAGTTGTCCTGCCCCCTGTGGCAGGGGATGGGCTCATTGAAAACTGTTTTTTTTTTTTTTTTAGGGCTTTTATTCTCTGGAGGCTTTCCCTGGTGGCTTTCCGCATCTCTTCTGCGAGTCAGAGCAGAAGAGACCGTTTCCAACCTCTGCCTCAGAGCAGGGATATTGCAGTCTGTTCTTCAGTGAGCTCTCCAGGCCACACTATCTCCATTTCTGTCTGTGCTGCTATAAACTGCATCATCCTGGGTTATGCACCCCTCACAGTGCTCCCAGTCCTCACCTCCAGGTAGGGGCATGTCTCTGCTCTTTGTGCTTCTAAAACCACCAGCTGCCCCCAGTTTGTACATGTGGTCCTACCACTCCAAGTTTCCATCCAGGGGGCTGCCCTAAGGTCCTTTCCCCGTTGCTACCGGTCTTCGAGTCTGTGCCTTGTCCCCAGCGCAGGAGGCTATCCCTTACCAGCGGTGTAGGATCCCCACAGCCAAGCTCCCTCCCCCTGCCATTTATCCTCCAATATCTGCCCGCAGAATCACGGCTCCCTGCTTTGTACCTCAAAACCAACCGCCTGCAATATTCTGTTTGTAGAGATCCAGATCTACCTTCTTACATCTCAGGCTGATTTCATGGGTGTTCAGAGTGGTCTGGTAGATATCCAGCTCAATTCCATGGACCGGTTGGAATAGGGTCCCCTACTCCTCCACCATGTTTTCCCCTCTGTTTAAAACATTTAAAATCTACTCTCTTAACAACTTTCAAGTACATAATGTATTTTAGGGGGCCCCTGGGTGGCTCACCCAGTTAAGCATCTGCCTTTGGTTCACGTCATGATCCCAGGGTCTTGGGATCGAGCCTTGTGTAGGGTTCCCTGCTCAGCAGAGAGTCTGCTTCTCCCTCTCCCTCTGCCCCTCCCCCTTCTTTTGTTCTCTTTCTCTCTCAAATAAATAAAATCTTTAAAAATATATTTTTAGCTATAATAACAATGCTATGCCCGAGATTTGCAAAACTTATCTTCTGACTCAAAGTTTGTACTCTTTTACCAACATCTCCCTATTTTTTCCACCCCTGGCCCCTGGTAACCACCATCTTGCTCTCTGTTGCTTTGAGTTTAGCTTCTATAGATTCTAAGTATAAGTGAGATTATACAGTATTTGTCTTTCTCCATCTTATTTTACTTAGCATAATGCCCCCAAGGTCCATCTATATTGTCACAAATGACAGTATTTCTTTCTTTCTCATGAATTACTATATATATTATATACACAATATATACATGTATAACATATATATAGTATGTTCTTTATCCATTCATCTTTTGAAAACATTTTGGTTGTTGCCGTATCTTGGCTATTGTGACTTATGCTACAATAACCATGGAAGTGCAGATATCTCTTCAGTATTCTATTTTCCTTTCCTTTGGATTAATACCCAACCCAGACCTGAGACTGCAGGATCACATGGTAGTTCTATTTTTAATTTTTTGAGGAATGTCCATACTGTTTTTCATAGTGCCTGTACCAATTTATATTCCCACCAACATGCACAAGGGTTCCCTTCTATCTACATCCTCACCAACACTTTTTAACTCATCTTTTTTTTATGACAGCTATTCTAAAAGGTATAAGGTGCTATCTCATTGTGGTTTTGATTTGTATTTCCCTGACAATTAGTGATGTTGGGCATCTTTTCATGTGTCTGTTGGCCATTTGGATGTCTTCTTTGGAAAAAAATGTCTGTTCATTTCCTACACACATTTTTTAAATCAGATTGTTGTTGTTGTTGTTGTTGAGTTGTATGAGTTATTTACATATTTTGGATATTAACAAATGGAGATCTTGAAAGTATTTTCTCCCATTCTCTAAGATGCTTTCTCATTTTGTTGATTGTTTCTTTTACTGTGCAGAAGCTTTTTGGTCTGATGTAGTCCCACTTACTGATTTTTGCCTTTGTCACTTGTCCTTTTGGTGTCATATCCAAAAAGTCATTGATAAGACCCATGGCAAGGAGCTCTTCCCCTGTTTTCTTCTAGTAGTTTAACAGTTTAAGGTCTTATTTTTAATAAGTCTTTACTACATTTTGAGTTGATTTTTGTATATGGTGTAAGACAGCGCTCCAGTTTTATCAATTTTCATGTGGTTGTCCTGTTTTTCCAGCACCTTCTATTGAAGAGACTACCCTTTCCTAATTGAACATTCTTGTCTCTCTTGGCAAATATTAGTTGACCATATATGCAGAGGTTTATTTCTGGGTTTTTGAACCTGTTCCATTGGTCGATGTGTCTGTTTGTATGCCAATTTCATACCGTTTTCATTACTATATCTGTGCAGTATAGTTTGAAAGCAGGAAATATCTTGATGCCTCCAGCTTTGTTCTTTCTCAGGATTGCTTTGGCTATTCAGAGTCTTGTGGTTCCATAAAAATTTTAGGATTTTTCTAATTCTGTGAAAATTCCATTGGAATTTTGATAGGTATTATATTGAGTTAATAGATGATTTTAGATAGTATGGACATTTTTACAATGTTGATTCTTCTGATCCACTAACACAAGATATCTTGCCATTTGTGTCTTCAATTTCAGTCTTGTACTTTTCAGTGTACAGATATTTCCCCTTGGTTAAATTTATTCCTAAGTATTTTATTTGTTTCATTCTATTGTGAATGAGATTGTTTCCTTTACATAATAGTTACTTTAGAATCTTTGTCATATAGTTCCAAATCAACGTCACTCTGGCCTTTGGTACCTGTTAACTGGCTTTTCCCATAGGATTTAAATTTCTATAATTCTTAATGACATGTGATTTAGGACTTTACCCTGAGCATTTTATTAGCTTATGAAATTATGTATCTTATTTAGATTCTACAGAGAATGTTGATTTTTGGTTTTTTGTTTAGTCCTGGTTAGGGTCAGGCTGCAAGTTCCAGACTTCCTTCTATAGCCTACAGTTTTTATATCAGTTCAGTTTTCACAACCTTTGTAGTGTTCTTCAAATATGTCCTTGGTTTACAATCGGTGACCTAAGTGGTAGGGTATCATTGGTTCAGTTCTCAATGACTTTTGTATGCTAATTTGGATTAGTTCCACACATGTATGCTTTTATAAACTTTATAATTTATAAACTTAATAAAGTTGATTGATAAAGGTAATTTTATAAACTTTATTAGGTCACTTTCCAAAGCTTCTCCCCAGCCATGATTTCTCCAGTACTTTCTGGGTTCAAGTGACACAAGAACAGAGACCTCCCTCTTGGAACCACAGCTCCACTAAATGAAGAGGAAGGTTACTCTTCCTCAGTTTGGCTCCTACAGTCTCTTATTATTGGCTAATCCTTCTGTCATCATGGGATTTCCTGATTGCTGGTGCAGAAAATAATAGATGGGGGGAGGGGGAAATGTGTGATTGAGGCAGTACTCTCTGAGCATTAGGGATTCCCTTTCCTGGCCCTTAAAAGAGCTAGAGGGCTTTGGAG
Source organism: Mirounga leonina (assembly GCF_011800145.1). NCBI lineage: Eukaryota > Metazoa > Chordata > Mammalia > Carnivora > Phocidae > Mirounga > Mirounga leonina. The sequence continues at coordinate 16,182,956 of NW_023270175.1, read as the reverse complement.
CTATCTCTGTCTGTGCTATAGTGCTCACTTCTAGGTATCTTGCTGTGGTGAATATAGGTTGAAGGAAACCAGAGAAAAACAATAAACTCACTGCGAATTTGGTGGTACTTCAAATTCTGATAATCTTCTCCAATTTGCCTGCTGCTATTAAATTTTCACAGTTCTCAAATAGCTGTATTATGCATATGCCCATATTTTATAGGTTCATTCAGTGGGAGAGAAAGAAGTGTACTTACTTTTATCATCCTTAGAACTAGAAATGCTCCAGTATAATTTGAATAGAAGTGATGATTTAAGTTATTTTTGTATTGTTTTTGAGATTAAAGAGAGACCTTTCAGTAATTCAGCATTTATTTTTGTTAGCTGTTTTATTCTTATAGTTTTCATTAAATTAAGGAGTTCTCCAATATCTCTAGTTTTCTAAGAATTTTATCATAAATTTTACCAAATGTTTTTTACACATCTATTGAAAGAATCATATTGTTTTCTCCATTATTTTGTTATGATAGTAAATTACATTGATTGATTTTAAAATGTTGAACAACTTCACATTTCTGGAATAAAGTCAAATTATTTGTAATGAATTATCCTTTTCATATACCCCAGGATTTGCTTCACTAATTTTTTTCAGAAATTTTGCATTTATGTTTAAGAGTTTGGTCTTTAATTTTCCATTCTTCTAGTGTCCACATCAGCTTTTGGTATCAATGTTATTCAGACATCATGAAATAAGTAGGGATTTTTCCAATGATTTACTATTCTCTAGAAAGTTTTGCATAAGATTGGTGTTATATCTTCAGAGTTTGGAATAATTTGCTGATTAAGCCATATGGTTCTAGAATTTTCTTTGTGGGAAAGTTTGAAATTACAGATTGAGTTCCTTAATTATTATAAGACTGTTCACATTTACATTTATTTTTGTGTCAGTTTTGCTGTGTTGTACTATTCAAGTAATCTATCAACATATTCAAATACATTGGCTCATAGTTTTTCCTAGTGTTCTTCAAAAAAAATGCTAATGTAACATTTGTAGTAACATCCTCTTCTTCCTTCCTGATATTGGTAATTGATGTGTTTTCTATTTTGTTTCTGATCATTCTTGCCAGAATATTGTTATTAATTATATTTAGTCTGCTAACCAACTTTTAGTTGTATTGATTCCATTTATGATTATTTCATCCATTTCTTCTCTTATTATATTTCTTTCCTTCTACTTTTTTGGGTTCCATTTTCTCTTTTTTCTACCTTCTTAAAATGGACACTTAGAAAATTAATTTTTGTCCTTCCTTCTATTCTTACATAAGAATTCAAGTATATATATGACCATCTAAGTATGGCTTTAGCTGTAGCTCACATGTTTTCATACATTGTTGTTATTATCACTAATTTAAAAACATACATTCTAGTTTCCATTGAAATGTATTATTTTAACAATGAGTTACTTAGAAATATAATGTATTTCTTAATTTGCAAACATATGAGTCTTTTACAGTTATCATTCTGTTATTTATTTCTAGTTTAATTTCCTTATGGTCAGAAAACATACACTCTATATGATTCCAGGCTTTTAAAGGTGTTGACACATGCTTTATGGCCTGACTACGGCCATGTGCACAGAAAATAATGTGTATTCTTTAATTGCTCATGTCCACTTTCAATACATATGTCAATTAGGTCAAATTTGTTGAAATGTCATTCAAATCTTCAATATCCATCCTGTTTTTTGTATGCTTTACTATCATTACAAACATGTTAATATCTCCTATTATGATTATGAAGTTGTCTATTTCTCATTTTAATTCTGTCCATATACACATTATATATTTTGATAGTATGCTATCAAGTAAATACAAATTTATAATTGCTATATCATTCTTGTGGGTTGACTCTTTTATCATTATAAAATATCCTACTTCATATTTAATAATGCTTCTAAGCTTAACATCTATTTTGTCTGGTATTAAGAAAATGAAATCTTATCATATTTCTTTTGGTTAGTGTTTGCATGGTATATTGTTTTGCACTCTCCTGCTTGCAACATTTCTGATTTTATACTTAAGGTTTGTCTCTCAAAAGTAGCATAGTTTTTTCTTTTGAAAATTGACCCTGGTAATTTTTCTTTTACCCTTGACTTATTGGAATATGATATAAATTAGTATTTTTACTACTTCCTAACAATTTAAAGTCTTTTTTCCCTTTCTTACCTCTTATGTTATCATTGTCTTATATCTTAGATTATCATATATTTCCAACACCACAAGACATTTTTTCTTATTTCATATGCTGAGTATTTGTTAATATTCACCCCCATAGCTTATTCAAAAGAAAATTAATATTCAATAAATCTAGTCTATCTTCTGTTTAATCCAGAATAATTTTCCCATGGATCTCAGATTTCTCTAACAAACATTTGTAGGCCCAGATCTATTTACACCCAAAACCAACAGAAAGAAAATGACTAGGTTTTGCTTTACTATAATGAAGTCACACATGTGCTTGCTTATGCATTTCCACTCTAAAACATTAAGAAATAAGTCACTTATAACAACTAGTACAAAACATGAAACCCACCTTAATCTGTAAGATATCACCTGGAATTTATATGATGTCAGTGGATCATGATCTACTTAATCCCCCTTGTTATGTTGATCTCATAATTTCTTCCAGCATATTTTGACATATATGATTGTTTCCCCTATTTCTGCACTAACTGATTTAATCATGCTCCCTATTTATCTGCCTAGGCTACTTCAGTTTACTTAGACATTATACTTCAACCTGCCATAGACAATATCTCCTATGCTTCAGCTGGAGGAATAGGGCTTATGGGATAGATATACAAATGAAACATATAAATATTCATTTTCATGACTTTTTTCTTTTGAACCATATAAATATTTAATACATTCAAAAAATAATAAAATGTGGGGCACCTGGGTGATACAGTTAGTTATTCATCTGACTCTTAGTTTCAGGTCAGGTCATGATTTCCTGAGATTGAGCCCCACATCAGGCTCCATGCTCAGTGTGGAGTCTGCTTGGGACTGTCTCTCTCTCTCCCTCTGCCCCTCCCCCCTGTGTGTGTGCTCTCTCTCTCCCTCTCTCAAATAAATCTTTAAAAATAATAATAATAATATGGAAAGGGAAAACAGTGGACTCTAAAATTGAAAACAAGTCAAAATAGATAAACCTAACTGCATGTCAAATTGGTAAAATAAGTACACATAAAAAATAATTATCTCAAGTGACTTTTGTCACTTAAAGTGCACAGTTGAGACTGTACATCTTTAAATAGGATACATTTTAAGGACAAAGGGAAAAAAAGGCCAAAAAATTTCAAATCTATTTAATAATTTTACTCTATGTAGCAATATTGGCATTGTAATTTTGAAGCTATTGTGGATACTGTAGTATAAATCAAATAAATAAATGTTTATGTGTTAACCTTTCTTAAGAAACAAAGAGAAAAGATATATAAAATAAAAACATTTTAAGAAAAATTGATTTAATGTTTAATTCTAATTGAGCATATACATGAGAACCTGTGACTTTCTTTACTGTTGTCATTAATATATTTCCTAGCTTGCTCCACTGAAGGCCTAAAAGCAATAACACCAGTAACAATGAGCACACCTAGTCCCCAGATCTTGGTTTCTAAATATTATTGCCAATTAAATAGAGAAAGTACAAGATTAGCCATGGACACTGGTTAAGGCAGAATGAAAGGAAGAGGATTAATAATTTCTAAATAACAGGAATTGACATTTTTTAAGCAGAGTTTTTGATGTTGAGCTATAACTTGATAACAAAATGAAGATTTAGTGTTTCAGTAACTTGATAACAAAATGAAGATTTAGTGTTGCAGTACCAAATTAAGAGTAGTAGCAAAATAGAACATGTTTTACGTTTTTACCACATGAGATTTTTTTCCTCTAAAGACATTTTATTGTGAATCAACTTTCATTATGTTCTTAATGTTTCCTATAACTTCACCTCGGTGATTATCTGATCCACCAAAGCATTCATTTAACAGTAATTTTGATCTGAGTTCTTTATTTCCACATTATCTCTGCATATTTGAAGTTGGTATCAAAAACATATTACTAATGCTTTAATTAATGTTTTGGGTGGTTCTAAGTAATCATACAGTATGTATTACATCCCTCAATTATCCCCAGAATGGTATAATGGATGTATTGTAAAATCTGTTGATTTGTAATTACAGAGGAGAATGTGATCACATTTAAGTGAAGATATATATGTATAAATGGATAATGCTGCAATTTGTTTTTCTAATAGCTATTGCTACTTTATACCATTTATTTGCCAGTGAATATATCCTGTGCATAAACAAACTTCTTAGTATAATTTGGTACCATACTAGTAATTCATAAAATTATATCAGCCCTGAGGGATTGGTCTGGTTGAAACTACATTATTAATTCGTTTAGATATTAACCTTAAAAGAGAATTATACATAGCCCCTTTCTAACTCTTACTAATGCCTGCTTATATATAATTTATGTTGAAAAAAACACTGAATATTCACTATTATAATATCTTTATTGAAATATAGTTTACATAACACAAAGTTCACCATTTTAAAGGCACAATTCAATGTTTTTAGTATATCCACAGAGTTGTATAACCTCACCACTAAATTTAGAACATTTTCATCACTCATAAAGAAACCCCATATGTATTATAGTCACTCCCCATTGCCCTTGTCCCCAGCCTCTGACAAGTACTAATCTGCTTCCTGTTTCTATGGATTTACCTGTTCTGGACATTTCATATAAAAGGAGTTATACAATAGGTGGTCTTTTTTGACTGGCTTCTTCCACTTACCATAATGTTTTCAAATTTTATCCATACTGTAACATCAGTATTTCATTTTATTTTATGGCTGAACAATATTCCCCTATGTGGATATACTGCATTATATTTACTCATTAGTTGATGGACATTTAGGTAGTTTCCACTTTTTGCTATTATTAATAATGCTGTTATAAATACCATGCACAAGTTTTTATGTTAGCATGTTTTCAATTATTTGGGATATATAATTAGGACTGGAATTGAGGGGTTATAAAATGCATTCTTGTTCTAACATCATGAGAAACTGCCACACTGTTTTCTGAAGTGGTTGCACTATTGTTTTCTTTTTTAAGGTTTTATTTAATTTTTTTAGAGCTAGAGAGAGAGAGCATGAGCAGGGGGAAAAGCAGAGGGAGAGGGACAAGCAGACTTGAGCATGGGGCTTGATCCCACGACCCTGAGATCATGACCTGAGCTGAAATCAAGAGCTGGACACTCAACCAACTGAGCCACCTAGGTGCCCCTGAAGTGGCTACACTATTGTATAATCTCACAAGAAATGCATGAGGGTTCCAATTTCTCCTTATCATTGCTAACATGCTATGTATTTGTGATTATAGCCATTCTAATGAATGTTATGTTAAGTGGTATCTCACTGTGGGCATGACTTGCATGTCCTTAATAACTAATGATGCTGAACATCTTTTCACGTACTTCTTGGCCATATGCATATCTTCTTTGAAGAAAAGTCTGTTCAGATCCATTCCTCATTTTTTAAATAGGCTATTCATCTTGTTATTGTAGAGTTGTGAGTTCATTACAGATACTAATACAAGTTCCTTATCAGATATAGTTTCAGCATATTTATCTCCCATTCTGTGTTATCTTTTTAAAAATTTTTATTTATATATTTGAGAGAGAGAGAACATGAGAGAGAAAGCACAAGTGGGGAGAGGGAGAAGGAGAAGCAGACTGCCCACTGAGCAGGGAAGCCAATGCAGGGCTCCATCCCAGAACCCTGGAATCATGATCTGAGCCAAAGGCAGACGCTTAACCAAATGAGTCACCCAGGCACCCCTCTGTGTGTTATCTTTTTAATTTATAAAAGTTCTTTGACGTACAAATGCTTTTAATTTGGGTGCAGTACAATTTTTCTATTTTCTCTTTTGTTACTTGTGCTTTTGATTTGTACTGAAGAAATCTTTGCCTTATCCAAGTTTACAGAGATGTACTCCTGTGTTCCCTTCTACAAATTTTGAATATTTTGTTCTTACATTTAGATCTGTGATCCATTTCAAACTAATTTTAGTATATAGTGTGAGGTAGGGCTCTAACTTTATTCTTTTTGCATGTGCATACCCAGTTGTCTCAGCACCCATTGTTGAAAAATCTACTCTTTTCTCCATTGAATTGTCTTGGCAACTTTGTCAAAAATCAGTTAATTATAAACGTGTATCCTCAATTCTATTCCATTGACTTATATGTTTATCCTTATGCATATCCACACTGCTGTTATTACTGTAGCTTTGTAATAAGTCTTGAAATTAGAAAATCTGTCAAATTTGTACTTCTTTTGCATAATCGATTTCACTATTTAGAGGTTCTTGCATTTCCACATTAAATTTAGGAGCAGCTTGTCAATTTTCAGGAAAAAAACAATAGCTGGAATCTTGATAAGGTTGTATTGAAACTTCGATTCAGTTTGGGAAGTATGTCTATCATAACTATATTATATGTTGAACATGGAATGTATTTCCATTTATTTAGGTCTTCTTTAATTTCTTTAAACAATTATTTTGTAGCTTTCAGTTTACACATATTATACTTATTATAATAAATTTATTCCTGAATATTTTGGGATTTGGGGATCTTTCTGACGTGTTGGCCAAACATAGTTGTATTTTTTATTTTATTTTTGGATTGTTCATTGTTAGAACATAGAAATCAGTTGATATTTTGATATTGATCTTACATACTATAACTTTGTTGAAACTGTCAATTCTAATAATTATTTTGTGGATTCCTTTAGATTTTCTGTATATAAGATCATGTCATCTACAAATATATATTTACTTCTTCCTTTCTAATCTGAATGGTTTTATTTTTTTCTTGCCTAATTGCCTTGGCTAGAACCTCCAGTATAATGTTGGATAGAAGTAATTAGAGCAGACTCTTGTCTCGTTTTTAAGTAATAAACTTTTGGTATTTGCCAAGCTTAATAATAATTATTTGATGTTAGAGTTGCATATTATAATACATTCATATTTTCTACTTTTGTAATGTCTTGAATGGAAGTTATGATAAGGAAAATATCTCTGTCTCTTCTAAAAAATTTATCTTCTGGGGCACCTGGGTGGCTCAGCTGCTTGAGTGTCTGACTTTTGGTTTTGGCTCAGGTCATGATCTCATGGGTCATGGGATTGAGCCCCGTGTTGGGCTCCATGCTCAGTGGGAAGTCTTGAAGATTCTTTCCCTCTTGCCCCTCTCCCCACTCGTGCCCTCTCTCTCTCTCTCAAATAAATAATCTTTTTAAAAATTTATCTTTTCTGACAAGAAATTAGAGTCTAATAAGATACACATAACCTCTCTGTGTGTTAGTGTTTCCTGTATTTACCAGACATAGTTAACAATTGTTATTATTAACAACTAATAACACACAGTAAATGGAAAATATTTAGTTCCTCTTTGTATTTTTTTTCCCCATAGGTGACTAAGTTTGGTGGGGGGGGGGGGGAACAGAACACTCACAGTATATTAGGTTTGGGTATAAAATTTAAGAGTTTCTGTACCCAATATTAAAATCAGTATCACTGTCTAAGAGCTCTTTTTGCAGAAGCTTATGTGGTGGTGGTGCATTTCCTTTCAAGGCTTACTTTTCTTCCTGCTCTTTCCTTAGTTTACATGACTTTGAAAATGCAAAATTCAGTTTTAATCCAGATGCAAATGACCCTTCTTAGTAACATACTAGGACAGAGGATTTCACAGGTCAACCATATCTATTGCAAAGTCATTTCCTTTTATTCATTTCAAATTAACTGTCTTTCAGTTTCATCAATTGTCTCCTTATTTTCAGAAATATGGTGAAACTACTGAAAAGCTGTGGATACTAACATTCACTATGTCCATAATTATTTACAGCATGTCAATCAAGGTCTTTTTTTCCAGTCTTAAAAGAATAATTTTCAGTCTTTTTATGAGTCCAATTTTTCTATCTTAGAAGGAAGGGAAAATATAAAATATATTTATCACCATCCATGAAGATAGTATTATAGTACATACTTGTTGGAATTTCTGTATATACAAAGTATTTTCAGCACTTAATTTTATTTGTAATCATACTTTTTCAATAATTATTGCTGACTTCTTTTTTAAAAGAATTCACACATACATTCAAAATATGTTTTAAACCAAATAGTAAGTTTTCATTAAATAATAGAGAAAGACTTGTTATGAAAACAATCCTTGGGATGTGCCTGGGTGACTCAGTCAGTAAGGCATCCAACTCTTGATCTGTCTCAGGTCTTGATCTCAGGGTTGTGAGTTCAGGCCCCATGTTGGGCTCTGCACTGGGCATGGAACCTACTTAAAAAAACAACAAACAAAAACAATCCCTAAGCTCTACTCCTCCACAGAAGGAACCATTCTTAAATATTTTAATTCCTTCTGGTTAACATTTCCATGTCTCTAAATAATGCTTACACTGCTAAATCTTAACTCATCAGTTTTGCACATTACCATTTGACTTCCTGATATAATAGATTAGGGATAAGCTTACTTATACCCCACCAAACAAATACCATGCAGATATAATTACATCTCTATTTTATAGTACCTCTACTTACTGTTTTTAGAAATACATTTGTACCCTAATGTCTTGTTCCATCAATTATAAACATAGCTAATGATGTACTATACCTTGACTAATTGAATTTAAATAAATACATACACACCCACACACACACACAACAGGGTCTCTCAATATGCACTTTGTAAGACAAAGATATTAGCACTTGTATTTTCACTGTGGTTCTCCTGCCTCCTTCTATTACCTCACATTTGTTATCTAAATCTATACTTCTCTCTTTTTTTAAAAAGATTTTATTTATTTATTTGACACAGAGAGAGAGACAGCTAGAGAGGGAACACAAGCAAGGGCGGGGGGAGAAGCAGGCTCCTGGCCAAGCAGGGACCCGGATGCGGGGTTCGATCCCAGGACCCTGGGATCATGACCTGAGCTGAAGGCAGATGCTTAACGCCTCAGCCACCCAGGTGCCCCTAAACCTATACTTTTCCATTGCAAATGTTAGAAGCATTTATATAATTTTTAGTAACAATTTAAGTTGTTATATTATTATATTATACAAATTATTATAAAAGTTGTTAATAGGAGAATAATGTTTACATTAGCATGAGAACATAAAGCACATAACCCAAGTTATATACTATGATTGCATTTTTTATTTTGTTACCACTTTTTGCTTTGCTGGGGTTTATTTTAAATCATCTTTGTTGAGATACAAATCACAAACCATAAAATTTACCCTTTTAAAGTGTACAGTTCAGGATTTTAGTGTATTCACAGAGTTTTGCTGCCACCACCACAATCTAAGATTAAAGATTTTCATAACTCCATAAAGAAACCTTGTACCCATTACCACTCACTCCCAGTATCCTAGAGATCTAATACACAGCATTGTGATTATAATCAACAACATTGTATCATATATTTCAAAGTTTCTAAGAAATTACATCTTAAATGTTCTTACCATAAAATAGAATGGTAACTACCATGATGCAGTGGGGTTGTTAGCTAGCTATACAATGGTAATCATATTGAAATATATAAATGTATCAAATCAACATGTTGTACACCTTGAACTTACACAATGTTATATGTCAACTATATCTAAAAAAAGTAATCATAAAATATATGCCCTTTTTGTCTGGCTTCTTTGACTTAGCTTAATATTTTCAAGATCCATCCATATTCTCATATGTTTCAGTACTTTATTCCTGTCTATGGCCAAATAATATTACATTGTAGGAATATATCACATTTTAGTTATCCATTCATCAGCTGATGGATATTTAAGTAGCTTCTACAGTTTAGCTATTATGAATAACACTGCAACAACCATTTGTGTACACGTTTTGTGTGGAAATTTGTTTTCACTACTCTTGGATATATAACTAGTAGTAAAATTCCTAGGTCTTACGATAACTCTGTTTAAATTTGAGAAGTTGCCAGACAGTTTTACAAAGAGGAAACACCATTTTACATTCCCAGCGACAGTGTAGGGAAGTTCCAATTTCTCCATAACCTCCCCAACACTTGTTATTACCTATTTTGTTTATCATACTCACACTAGCAGATGTGAGGTTATATCTCATACAGTTGCTGATTTCCATTTCCCTGATGACTAACAATGATGAACATCTCTCTTTTCATATACATATTTTCCATTTGTATATCTTCTGTAGAGAAATATCTAAGCAGATCATTTGCCCATTTTTAATTAAGTTGTCTTTTGTTGTTGAATTATAAGAGTTCTTGAAATAGTCTGTATATAGGTCCATTACCAGATAGATGGTTGGAAATATATTCTCCCATTCTGTGTGCTGTCTTCTCACTTTTTGATGATATCATTTGCAGAACATTTTTTTTTTAATTAAATGAAGTACAATTTACTTATTTTTTGTCTTTTGCTGCTTTTGCTTCTGGTGTATTAAATAAACCGTTGCCAAATCCAAGAGAGCAAAGATTTACTGCTATGTTTCCTTCTAAGAGTTCTATAGTTTTACCTCTAACAATTGAGTGTATTATCTATTTTGAGTTAAATTTTAATATGATTTGGGGTAAGGATCCAATTCCATTATTTTGCATATGGATATCCACTTGTCGAGACAGCATTTATTGAAAAGATTACTCTTTTCCCATTTAAATGTCCTGAGATCATGTTGCAAGTCAACTGATCATAAACATAAATGTTTATTTCTGAATTCTCAATCTCTTCCATTAGTCTATATGTTTATCTTTTTCAAGCACCACACTGTCTTGATTACTCTTGTTTTGTATTAAATTTTGAAATCAGAAAGCATGAGTCCCTCAACTTTGTTGTTTATTTTCAAAATTGTTTTAGCTATTATGGGTCTCTACATTTATATGTGGATGTTAGGGACATCTTGTTCCTAAATTCTACACTAAGGCCAGCTCAAATTTTGATAGGGATCCCAACAAATCTGTATTATTTTGAGGAGTACTGACATCACATTTATATTTGGTCTCTACCAATCCAAAAACATGGGTATGTCTTTCCATTTATTTATGTCTTCTTTAAATTCTTACAATGGTATTTTGTAGTTTTCTGTATATAAATCTTGCATTCTTTTGTTTAATTTAAACCTAGTTATTTTATTTTTTATGCTATTTTAAGTGGAATTCTTTTCTTCATTTCACTTTGGAAATTATCATTGCTAGCATGTAGGAATGTAATTGATTTTGTATCTTGATATTGTATCTTATAACGTTGCTGAACTTACTAGTTTTAAGAGTGTTTTTTTATAGTTAATAATATTGTAATAATGTATGATGACAGATGGTAACTACACTTATGAGCACTGAGTAATGTATAAGATTGTCAAATCAATATGTTGTACACATATACACACTGAAACTAATGTAGCATTATATGTGATTACACTTCAACAATGCAGTTTTAATAGTGGTTTTGGTGGATTTTTTTTCTACATAAAAAAAAATATTTTCCTGGGGTGCCTGGCTGGGTCAGTCACAAGCATGCAACTTGTGACCCCATTGTCATGTGTTCAAACCCCACTTTGGGTGTAGAGATTACTAAATATATATGTATATATTTTTTCTTTTGTAAATGGAGATAGTGCTCACTGGTTGTATATAAAGGCTTGCACCTCATGTCCACAGGGCCATGTGCAGGGTAGTGGCTATAGGATTGTGTGTGGGTAAGCTGTGTGGAGGATTGAGGGTGTCTGTGGACCAGTCAGGGATCCACAGGTAAGGTGTCCCCATTGGCTTGTGGATAGATATCTTGATGAAGTCCATAAAGCAATATAGGATCCATGCCTCTTTAATGAGTTCTCAACACTGGCTGCTGTGATCCCAGACTCTTTCAGCCCCTCAGTTGTACAGGTCACTTTAGTATACTGGGTGGACTGAAAAAGAAGTGGGCCTCTTCAGCAGCATCCCACACAGCTGAGGAAGCAGGCACTCACTCACTATGCTCTCACTCTCCTCCATGGAAGAAATCACAGGCTGCATGCTTTTCTCTTGGCACTGAGTAATGCCACCTTGGGGGAGAGGTAACACGGGTAAAGTAAAACTGTTAATATCTTCTTCAATGCATTCTCAGATTTTTTGCTCCAAATGTGTGTTGAAACTTCTGTGCTGTACTCCCAGACTCCTACAAAGGTGGATAGCATAGGTTAATATAAAAATTGATGTTCTTTGGTGGAATAACAGTAGAAAATTCTTCTACCATCTTGCAGATGTCACTCTTCTTATATTAAACTTCTTATTTATTGTTTATAATTTCTTTATTTATTTCCATGGGTTTGAGTTACCATTAAATGTTGTATCCTTATTCTAATACTGCTTTTATCCCATCTGCTGCCTTTGTGCTGGAATTGTCAAATAGATTACATTGATATATGTTACAAACCCAAAATACAATAATTTCCAATTGTTGTATTCAATTACTTTTCAAATCAGTTGAGAGAAGAAAAGGTAATAAATACACAATGATACAATTATATTTCCCTAAGTGGTTAACATTACTGGCACTAATTATTCCTTCATTTGGATCAAGTTGTTATTTAATTTCTTTTTATTTTAGCCTGAAATATTCCCTTTAGTATTTCTTGTAGGACAGATTTTCTAGTAATGGATTCTATCAGCTTTTGTTCACATGAAAATGCTATAATTACTTCTTCATTTTCAGAAGATAACTTTGCTGTATATAGAAATCTGACAGTTTTTTCAGCAGCTTGAATGTGTTACTCTACCGCCTTCTGGGCTCCATTGTTTCTGATGAAAGTTAAATTGTTGATTTTATTGGTGTTCCCTTGTTTGTGATGACCTGCTTTTCTCTTTCTCTTCTCTTTTGTCTTTCTCTTTGAACATTTTGACTGTGATGTGTCTAGTTGTGGATCTCTTTCTGTTTATTCTAGTTGGAGTTTTATGCACTGCTTGGATGTGTATATGAATATTTTCACAAAATTTGGCAAGTTTTCAGTCACTATTTCTTCAAATATTCTTTCTGCTTCTTTCTCATTCTTTCCTCTTTCCTGGTATTCCCATTCCACATTTCTCTGAGGCCATATTTCTTTTCATTCTGCTTTTTCACTATTCTTCTGATTGTATAATCTCTATTGGTCTATCCTCAAGTCCTTGATTCTTTCTTCTGCTAGCTCGAATATAACAGAGTCTCATTGTTCTTACCAAGATTTAGTGGATTTCTTGACTATATCCCCATATGTTGTATACCCTCAGGACAAATAACAGAAATGCCAAATAATTGCTATTGTGTAATATACATAAATTTATAATTATGTATGTTATTTATAACCATCTGGCTATATATTTTTTTCTCCATTTAAATGGTTGTTTCTTAAACAAAAAAGATTCCACTATGTTGATCCACAAGTAACCCCTCCTGGGATTTCTAATTGCCTTTTTCTTAAATTGAGGTTTTAAATTAATTGTGATAGGTAGAAAAGTGGCCCACAAAGATATCCATGTCCTAATACCCAGAACCTGTGGATATGTTAGGTTTAAATAAAAGGAAATTTGAGCTTGCAGATAGAATTAAGGTACTAATCTGCAGACCTTGAGATGGGAGATTATCCTGAGTCATCCATTGGATCCAATGTAATCAAAAGGCTCCTTAAAAGTGGAAGTATAAGCCAGAAGAGGAGTCAATGTCAGATTGATGCAATGTGAGAAAGACTCAACCAGTCATTGTTGGTTTTGGAAATGGAGGAACAGGCTATGATCCAAGGAGTATGAACAGCTTCTACCAGCTGGAAAAATCAAGGAAATTGATCTTTCCTTAGAGCTTCCAAAAAAGATCACAGCCCTTGTTGACACCTTGATTTCAGCCCAGTGATACCCACATCAGACTTCTCAACTACAGAACTGTAATAAACTAGATTTGTGTCATTTTAAGTTATTACATTTGTAGTAATCTTTCAAAGCAGCAATAAGAAACTTAATGCACTCATCAACATTTAACCTTCTTTACTTTCCAGAATTATCTATCTAGTTGCTCCATGCTTTGCTGGTTGCACTCTTGGTCTGCTGTACATCTACACAGATATCACCTGAAGAAGTAGAGAGGTAAGATGAGAATCATTGTTTTCTAAATCTCATGTTGTACTAAGTTATGTATAATTCACTTTAAGTTTTTAGTTGATTTAATAATTCATAGGATTCACACTGTTTATACTCATAAAAGAGCTTCATAATGGGCAAAGGATGTGATACAGCATCAGCATGAGAAGGATATGTATTGAAAAATGCCCAAAGATCTCAGGTGCTGGCTTTCCTTTTTAACAACTGGTTGGATCATGAAAAGATGCACTTTGTCTCCAGATCTCAAATGCTTACCAGCATGGATGCAAAGTGTTTTGGTACCAGGAAGCCCAAAGTCTATTCATTGTAGGGGTCTTTTATAGTAAACTGGTTATGTAAGCACATACTAGCTATGTGACTAGCCTTAACCAACAAAATTTCCCAAACCTCACCAAAACCCATTACAAATCATCAATCCAATAATTATGAAACAATACTGACAGAATATAATACTCTGCCCCATGAACCCATGGTTACAGAGCATCATTTATCTTTACTTAATATATTTAATAGTATTAACCCTTCAAAACTTACAGATAAGCAAAAAATCAACTTAAACTAGATGAGATTAATCCATGTGATACAATGTGTTTCTCTTCCTTGTTCCATTTGTTTCACAAAATTATAGAGTCAAGACCTATCATAAGAAAGAAGGTGTAGGATGCTGATTTTTGTGTCCTTCTGTGTGCAAATATTTTTTTATTATGCCCTACCACTGGTTTCATAGTTTGCCTTGATGAAGAATTATAAATTAAAAACATTTTACATCAGAACATGAAAGGCATTTTTATCCAGTGTTGGTGAAAAGTCTGATGCAAGTTTGAGTACTGCTTTTTTATAAATGATCTGTTTGCTTTTTTTGTCTTGTATAAGTTTCTCTAGAAATTTCTTTTTATCCTTGCAATTGACTTATGGCTTTACAGAAATAAAAAATAGTTATAAGATAACAATATGAATAATTGTATGTCAAAAAATCCATTAACTAGATGAAATAGACAAATTTCTAAAAGGGCACAAACTGGAGATTTCAAACTTTCAAAGGGATGCACTTAGGTTTAGATCTTTTTGTCTATTTTTGTTTTGCAAGTATTTCTTTCTTTCATTTATTATGCTGGGTACATAATGAGCCCTTAAAAATCTGAAGACTCATGTTCTTAAGAAAATTTTGTTATTACTTTCATAATTTCCTCTCCTCTATGTTTTCTATTCTCTTTTTTTGAACTCTCATTAGATATTGGGCCACCTGAACTGATTACCTGAACTGATTATCTGAACTTCTTAACGTTTTTCTCTAATATTTTCTTCTTGAGTTTATTTCATAGTTTGTGCCCTTTTAGAAATTTGTCCATTTCATCTAGTTAACTGACTTTTTTGACATATATTTATCATATTATCTTCATTTTTTATTTCTGTAAAGCCATAATTCAGTTGCAATCAGAGAACATATTTTATATGATTTAAATCATTTTAAGTTTATTGGGCTTATTTTTTGGCTTAACACATCATCTATTCTAGAGACTATTCCATCTTCACTTGAAAAGAAAGTTTATTCTGCTGTTATGGGAGAGATTGTTTTACAGATATCTAGTAGACCTAGTTGGTTTATAGTGTTGTTCAAGTCTCCTATTTCCTTGTTTCTAGCTGTCTTTCTTTTGTAAAGATTTATTTATTTATTTTAGAGAGAGAGAGAGAGTGAGGGGAGGGGCAAAGGGAAAAATCCTTAAGCAGACTCCTTGCTGAGCACAGAGCTTGATCTGTGGACTGATCTCAGGACCCTGAGATAATGACCTGAGCCAAAATCAAGAGTCAGGCTCAACCGCCAGAGCCATTCAAGTGTCCCTATTTCTAGCTGTTTCATCCATTTATCAAAGTAAGGTATTTATGTGTCCTGCTGTTATTATTGGATTGTCTATTTCTCTCTTAAATTATTTGTTTCTACTTCTTATATTTTGGATTTACATTGTTAGATAAATTTACATATATAATTGTTATGTTAGAAGAATTGACCATCTCA
Organism: Mirounga leonina; assembly: GCF_011800145.1. Lineage (NCBI taxonomy): Eukaryota > Metazoa > Chordata > Mammalia > Carnivora > Phocidae > Mirounga > Mirounga leonina. Next base: position 16,166,739 of record NW_023270175.1, on the reverse strand, counting down.
TCATTATAAAATTTCCCTTTTTTGTCTTTAGGAACATTTTGTGCCTTCAATTCTATTTTATCTCACATTAGTGTACCCAATCCAGCTTTCTTTTGGATCCCCTTTGCATGGTATTTCTCATTATATCCTTTTAGATTAAAACAATATGTGTCTTTAGATCTAAAATGTTATCTCCTGTATACCATATACTTTTGGATCATTCTTTTATCCATTGATGCAAAAATTCTGAACAAAATATTAGCAAACTGAATCCCGATATATGCAAAAAGATAATACATCATAATCAAGTGAAGTTTGTCCCAGGGTACAAGATTGGTTTAACAAACAAAAATCAGTAAGAACTCAATGAAAAAATCAGTAATCATAATTTCTTGTAGTAACAAAGGATAAAATAACACTATCATGAACAAATATTTGATAAAATTCAACATTTATTCATGATAAAGATTACCAAGATAGGAATTGAAGAGAACTTTCTTAAATCTAAAAAAATATCTATAATAAAAGCTGTAGCAAATATTAAATTAAGTGATGAAAAATTGAACTGAATTCTCCTAAGAATAAGAACATTGCATGCATGGATACCAGTTCTTACCACTTCTATTAAATATTGTACTGGAGATCCTAGTCAGTGCTATTAAGCAAGAAGAAAAAATAAAAGACAGGAATTAGAAGGGAAGAAGTAGTTTTCCTTATTTGTAGAGTTAATTTTACATGACTGTGTAAGTAGACTGTCCAAAATGATTTATAACTAGCATAAGTTAATTGAGCAGATTATTTGGTACAAGCTCAGTATTTCAAACACTTTATATATATAACAACTACAATTAAAAAATGAAGTTTAAAATTAAAAAAACAAAAATATCAAATCCCTAGGATAAATATAATGAAACATGTACAGGGACTGTAAAATGAAAATTAGAAAACTTTTTTTAGAGAAATTAAAGACCCAGACAAGTAGAGAAATTTAACATGTTCATATATAAGAATATGCAATATTATAATAATGCTACTTCTCCAAAAATTTGATCTATTCAATGAATCCTAATAATCATAGAAGGTTTTTTTTTTGTAGAAATTGACAATCTGATTATAAATCTACATGGAAATACAAAGGGACAAAAATAGGCAATGCAATAAAGAATAGGAACAAAACTGGAGGACTTACATTACTAGATATAAAATATTATTATAAAGCTATAATAAGACAGTGTGCTATTAGTAATATAGAACAGTGAAACAGTATAGTGAGTCCAGAAATAGAACCACATGTATATGGATACCTGCAGTAAAATGTGAAGAAAATAAAATTTTCAACAAATGACTTAATTACTCATATGGGAAAAAAAACTAATCTTGCCTCCAATCTGTCATATGCAAAAATAAATTACATACGGATTTGTTACTAAATGTGAAATATAAATAGATTAGATCTTTTTTTTCAAGAGAACACCAAAAGTGTTAAACAAAAAGAAAAACTTTAAAACTTCTGTTTATCAAAAGAAAAATTTAAAAAGTACAAAGTCAAGCAACAGTGGAAAATACTTTTGCAATCCATGTATCTGAAAAAGGACTTGTATCCAGAATATGTAAATAACTCTCACAAATCAATAAGAAAAGCAAACAGCGCCCCCCCCAAAATTGACAAAGTACTTGAACAAGCACTTCACAAAAGAGCATAACCAAATATCCAATTAACCTATGAAAAGATGTTTTTCATTAGTCATTAGAGAAACAAAAACCAATGCCATGGTGCAATATCATTATACACTCATCAAAATGTTTAAAATGAGTAATTAAGTCATTAAGTCCCCTATGTTCATCTGTTTTGTTTCTTAAATTCCACAAATGAGTGAAATCATACAGTATTTTTCTTTCTCTGACTTACTTTGCTTAGCATAATACCATCTACTTCCCTCCACATTACATTGTTGTAAATGGCAAAATTTCATTCCTTTTGATGGCCGAGTATTATTCCTCTGTGTGTGTGTGTGTGTGTGTGTGCGCGCGCCACCTCTTTATTCATTCATCTGTTGATAGACATCTGGGCTCTTTCCATGTTTTGACTATTGTGGACATTGTTGTTATAAACATTGTGGTACATGTGCCTCTTCGAATCACTGCTTTTGTATCCTTTTTTTTAAATTTTATTTATTTGACAGAGAGAGATAGTGAGAGCAGGAACACAACCAGGGGGAGTTGGAGAGGGAGAAGCAGACTTCCCGCTGAGCAGGGAGCCCGATGCAGGGCTCGATCCCAGGACGCTGGGATCACGACCTGAGCCACCCAGGCGCCCCTGTATCCTTTGGATAAATACCTAGAAGTGCAATTGCTGGGTCATACAGTAGTTCTATTTTTAACTTTTTGAGGAACCTCCATACTGTTTTCACAGGGGCTGCTCCAGTTTGCATTCCCAACAATAGCGTAAGAGGGTTCCCTTTTCTCCACATCCTTGCCAATGTCTATGAGTTTTCCCCTTTCTCCACATTTTTGCCAATGCCTATTGTTTCCTGAGTTGTTCAATTTTAGCCATTCTGACTGATGTGAGGTGGTATCTCATTGCAGTTTTGATTTGTGTTTCTCTGATGCCAAGTGATGTTGAGCATTTGTTCGTGTGTCTGCTAGCCATTTATACATCTTCTTTGGAGAAATGTCGTTCATGTCTTCTGTCAACTTCTTGACTGAATTTTTTGTTTTTTGGGTGTTGAGTTTGATAAGTTCTTTATAGATTTTGGATACTAGCCCTTTATCTGATATCTCATTTCTGAATATCTTCTCCCATTCCATAGGTTGCCCTTTAGCTTTGTTGATTGTTTCCTTTGCTGTGAAAAAGCTTTTAATCCTGATGAAGTCAAAATAGTTCATTGTTGCTTTTGTTTCCCTTCCCTTTGGAGGCATGCCTAGGAAAATTTGTTGTGGCCAAGGTCTAAGAAGTTGTTGCCTATGTTCTCCTCTAGGATTTTGATGGTTTCCTCTCTCATATGTAGGCCATTCATCCATTTTGAGTTTATTTTTGTGTATGGTGTAAGAAAGTGGTCCAGTTTCATTCTTCTACATGTTGCTATCCAATTTTCCCAACACCATTTATTGAAGAGATTGTCTTTTTTCCATTGGATATTCTTTCCTACATTGTCAAACATTAGTTGATCATATAGATGTGGGTCCATTTCTGGGTTTTCTACTCTGTTCCACTGATCTATGTGTCTCTTTTTGTGCAAGTACCATACTGTCTTGATGATAACAGCTTTGTAATACAGCTTGAAGTCTGAAATTGTGATGCCTCTAGCTTTGCTTTTCATTTGCAATGTTGCTTTGGCTATTAGGTGTCTTTTCTGGTTCCATACCAATTTTAGGGTTGTTTGTCCCACCTCTGTGAAAAACGTTGATGGTATTTTGATAGTGATTGTTTTGAATGTGTAGATTGCTTTGGGTAGCACAAACAGTTTAACAATATTTGTTCTTCCAACCCATGAGCATGGAATGTTTTTCACTTTCTTTGTATCTTCCCCAATTTCTTTCATGAGTGTTCTATAGTTTTCAGAGTACAGATCATTTACCTCTTTGGTTAGATTTATTCATAGGTATCTTATGGTTCTTGGTGCAATTGTAAATGAGACTGATTCCTTGATTTCACTTTCTGCCGCTACATCATTAATGTACAGAAATGCAACTGACTTCTGTGCTTTGATTTTATACTTTGTGACTTTGCTGAATTCCTGTATCAGTTCCAGCAATTTTTTTGGTGGAATCTTTTGGGTTTTCTACATAGAGTATCATGTCATCTGTGAAGAGTAAAAGTTTGACTTCTTTGTCGATTTAGATGCATTTTATTTCTCTTTGTTGTCTGATAGCTGAGGCTAGGACTTCTAATACTATGTTGAAAAACAGTGGTGAGAGTGGACATCCCTCTTGTGTTCCTGACCTTGGGGAAAAGCTCTCAGTTTTTCCCCATTGAGGATGTTATTGCTGTGGGTCCTTCATATATGGATTTTATGATGTTGAGACATATTCCCTCAATCCATACAGGGTGAAAGGTTTTTTATCAAAAAAGGATGCTATAGGGGCGCCTGGGTGGCTCAGTCGTTAAGCGTCTGCCTTCGGCTCAGGTCGTGATCCCAGGATCCTGGGATCGAGCCCCACATCGGGCTCTCTGCTCCGTGGGGAAGCCTGCTTCTCCCCTCCTTCTCCCCCTGCTTGTGTTCCCTCTCTCACTATGTCTCTCTCTGTCAAATAAATAAATAAAATCTTTAAAAAAAAAAAAAGGATGCTGTATTTTGACAAATGCTTTTTCTGTATCTATTGAGAGGATCATATGGTTCTTATCCTTTCTTTTATTAATGTGGTGTATCATGTTGATTGATTTGTGGTGGTTGAACCATTCCTGCAGTCCATGAATAAATCCCCCTTGGTTGTAGTGAATAATCCTTTTAATGTACTGTTAGATCTTATCAGCTAACATCTTAGTGAGAATTTTGGCATCCATGTTCATCAGGGATATTGGTCTATAATTTTCCTTTTTGGTGGGGTCTTTGGTTTTGGGATCAAGGCAATGCTGGCATCATAGACTGGTTTGGAAGTTTTCCTTCCATTTCTTTTTTGGCACTGTTTCAGAACAGGTATTAATTCTTTAAATGTTTGGTAGAATTCCCCTGGGAAGCCATCTGGCCCTGGAATCTTGTTTATTGGGAGATTTTTTTTATTACTGATTCAATTTTTTTGCTGGTTATGGGTTATTCAGGTTTTCTGTTTCTTCATGTTTCAGTTTTGGTAGTTTATATGTTTCTAGGAATTTATCCATTTCTCCCAGATTTCCTTATTTGTTGGTATATAATTGCTCATAATATTCTCTCATAATTGTTTGTATTTTTTCAGTGTTGGTTGTTATCTGTCTTCTTTCATTCATGATTTTATTTATTTGGGTCTTTTCCCTTTCCTTTCTGATAAGTCTGACTAGGGGTTTACTGATCTCATTAATTCTTTCAAAGTACCATCTCTTAGTTTCATTGATCTCTTCTACTGTTTTTTTTTTTATTATTATTATTATTTCTATATCATTGATTTCTGCTCTAATCTTTATTATTTCTTTTCTCCTGCTGAATTTACACTTTATTTGCTTTTCTTTTTCCAGCTCCTTTAGGTGTAAAGTTAGGTTGTGTTTGAGACTTCTTGTTTCTTAAGGAAGACCTGTATTGCTACATACTTCCCTCTTAGGACCACCTTTGCTACATCCAGAAGGTCGTGTTTTCACTTTCATTTGATTCCATGTATTTTTTTAATTCTTCTTTAATTTCCTGGTTGACCCATTTGCTCTTCAGTAGGATGTTCTTTAACCTCCATGTATTTGTGGTCCTTTCAAACTTCTTTTTTTAAAGATTTTACTTATTTATTTGTCACAGAGAGAGAGAGTGCACAAGCAAGGGGAGCAGTAGATGGAACAGGCAGTGGGAGAAGCAGCTCCCCACTGAGCAAGGAGCCCAATGTGGGACTAGATCCCAACATCCTGGAGTCATGACCTAAACTGAAGGCAACTGCTTAACCAACTGAGCGACCCAGGCATCCCTCCAAATTTCTTCTTGTGATTGACTTCAAGTTTTACAGCATTGTGGTCTGAAAATATGCATGGTATGATTTCAATCTTTTTGTAGTGGTGGAGACTTGATTTGTGACCCAGTATGTGATTTATTCTGGAGAATGTTCCATATGCATTCAAAAAGAATGTGTATTCTGTTGCTTTAGGATGAAATGTTCTGAACATACCTGTGAAGTCCATCTGGTCCAGTGTGTCATCATAGCTCTTGCTTCCTTGTTGATCTTCTGCTTAGATGATCTGTCCTTTGCTGTGAGTGGGGTGCTAAAGTCCCCTACTATTATTGTATTATTGATGAGGATTTTTTTAATTTTGTTATTAATTAATTTATATATTTGGCTGCTCCTAAGTTAGGGGAATAAATATTTATAATTGTTAGATCTTCTTGTTGGATAGACCACTTTATTATGATATGGTGTCCTTCTTCAACTCTTATTACAGTATTTGGTTTAAAATCTAGTTTTTCTGGGGATGCCTGGGTGGTTCAGTCAGTTAAGCATCTGCCTTCAGCTCAGGTCATGATCCCAGGGTCCTGGTATCAAGTCCCACACTGGGCTCCTTGCTCAGCAGGGTGCCTGTATCTCCCTCTGCCTGTTGCTCCCCCTACTTGTGCTCTCTCTGGCAAATAAATAAAATCTTTAAAAAATTAAAAAAAATAAAATCTAGTTTGTCTGATAGAAGGATGGCTACTCCAGCTTTCTTTTGATGTCCATTAGCATGATAAATGGTTCTCCAATCCCTCAGTTTTCAATCTGGAGGTGTCTTTGGGTCTAAAATGAGTCTCTCATAAGCAGCATATTGATCAATCTTTTTTTTTATCAATTCTGATATCCTATGTCTTTTGATTGGAGCATTTGGTCCATTTACATTCAGAGTAATTATTGAAAGATATTAATTTAGTGCCATTGTATTACCTGTAAAGTCATTGTTCCTATAGATTGTCTCTCTTCCATTCTGGTCTTTGTTACTTTGGGGGCTCTCTGCACTCAAAGGATCCCTTTTAATATTTCTTGCAGGGCTTGTTTAGTGTTCAAAACTTTCTTTACTTTTTGTTTGTTCTGGAAACTCTTATCTCTCCTTCTATTCTGAATGACAGCCTTTTTGGATAAAGTATTTTTGGCCACACATTTTTCCAATCTAGCATTTGAATATGTCATGCCAGTCCTTTCTGGTCTGCCATGTCTCTGTGGACAAGGCTGCTGCCAGCCTTATGTGTCTATCCTTGTAGTTAAGGACCTCTTGACCTGAGCTGCTTTCAGGATTTTCTCTTTATCTTTGTAATTCGCAAGTTTCACTATTATATGTCGAGGTGTTGACCTATTTTTGTTGATTTTGAGGGTAGTTCTCTGTGCCTCTTGGACATGAATGCCTGTTTCCTTTCCCAGATTAGGGACGTTCTCAGCTATAATTTGTTCAAATAAACTTCTGCCCCTTTTTCCCATTCCTCATCTTCTGGGACTCCTATAATATGGATATTATTTCACTTTATGGAATTGCTGAGTTCCCTAATCTACCTCTTTGATCTAATAGTTTTGTTTCCCTCTTCTTTTCAGCTTCCATATTTTCCATCATTTTATCTTCTGTATCACTGATTCGCTCTTCTGATTTGTTCATCCTCATTTTTATGACCTCCACTTGGGACTGCATCTCAGTAATAGCATTTTTAATTTTAGCCTGACTAGATTTTAGTTCTTCTATCTCTATAGTAAGGGATCTCTAGTGTCTTCTATCCTTTTTTCAAGCCCAGCTAGTAACTTATAATCATTGTTTTAAATTATAGTTCAGACCTCTTACTTATATCTGTATTGATTAAATCCCTGGCAGTGAGTACTACATCCAGTTCTTTCTTTTGGGGTGAATTTCTGTTTTGTCATTTTGTCCAGAAAAAAAGGAGAAAGAAAGAAAAAAAGAACAAAAACAATAACAACAACCACAACAGGGGAAAAAAAAAAAAACTTGATCATGGGTGTGTTTTGGTCTGCTTGTTAAAAGAAACTAGATCCCAAAATAAGAACAAAAGAAAAACACTATATATATAAAATGCAATGAAAGGAAACAAAAAATTATATATATATATATATAAAGTACATATAAAATAAAAAATGAAAAAGAAAAAGAATTGAAAAAATAAGAAAATAAATGAAAAAATAATACTAAAAGACTAAAGAATAAACATACAAAGAATGCTATATATGTTTTCCCAAGAGCTGAAGTTTTGCAGCCCTCTATGATCAGTAAACCTGGTGAGAGTGAGTTGTTTGCGCTGGTCTTCTGGGGAGAGGCCTATTTCTGCTTCTCAGGTGGACTTGCCATAGTGGAAATGCCCCTTCAGTGCACAGGGGCAGGACTTAGTGTAAGTGGCTCTGGACTCCACTAAGTGGTGCTGTTTTGTTCCCTGAAGGCTTTTAGCACTGATGACTGGGGTGAATATTGTTGTGCCCTGCTCTCTAGCCCAGAACTGAAAATTTGTGCTGCCCACTCTTCAGTGAGTCCTCATAGAAAAGCAATAAATCACTCTTCTGTCCCTGGTTTCCATCAGAACTCTGTGTTCACTTGGCCTGTAACCGAGCATTTTTATCTCAGGGACACGACTGAGTTTTAAAACTCCAAATTTTAGGGACTCCCATGGCAACGACCCACACTGTTGTTCTGGGAGTGTGGGTCTCACCACACTTCTGCCGTTTGCTGGCCCTATCCCAGGAAAGTGGTCACATGACTGTAGAGTGGCTTGCACTTTATGGCAACACAGAGCAGAAAGTCGGCACCTAGACTCACTGTTCTGAGCTGGCTTCCCCGCTCCTATGCCTGGGAACTCTGTGGCATGTAGGTGTCACCTATTCTTCTTGCAACCCCAGGGATCCTGAGACCATGCTGTCACACCTGGGATTCTGCCCAGCTTCACCACTTGAGCACCTTTAAGCCAGGCATATCCTCCACTGTGACAGACTTCCAAAAGTTCTGATTTTGCCCTCTGCTGCTTATAATACTTTGCAGTAGCTTCCTTAAGCAGGCTCCTTTTCCTCTTTGTATCCTCAGCTATATCACACTGGATTCAAGTCTCCTTACCTCCTATCTTCGAAACAGTGGTCGCTTTTCTACTTGTAGACTTACAGCATTTGTTTTCTCAGATCTCTGATTGATTTCTTGGGTGTTCAGAATGATTTGATATCTAGTTGTATTTGAGGAACGAGACAAATTTAGGGTCCCCCTACTCCTCTGCCATTTTAACTCCTCGCCTCTTTGTTAGACTTTTTTTAATCAAGCCACAAAGGACTAAGTGGAGGAAGAAACTTCATTATTTGGAGCCACCAATATAGTCAATATTGAAAATATTCAATTAAGTTAATATTTTAAAGTATCTAGAACCAGACCACTTCTCTCCACCTCCATTGATAATGTTCTGTTGCCAGCATTACTTCTTTTCTGGATCACTGCTAAAACTCTGCTTCCACCTATGTCCTCTTGTATTCTGCTAAATATAATCCAACCCATATCGCTTCTCTTCTCAAATTACTTAAAATAAAATACGAAGTCCTTAAAATGGCTCACAGGGTTCTATATAATATGGGCCCCTTTATCTTTCTAATCTCATACTACTGTTCCCCAAATGAATTTCACTCTTGTTAAAATGGCTTCATTGTTCTCCAGCACTCAGACATAGTTCCGCTTCACAGTTACTGCATTTGCTGTTCACTTTGTTTGGAGCACACTTCTATAATATATCCATATAGCTCCTTCATTTGCTCCCTTCAGATCTTTGTAGCCTTTTCAATGAGGCCTTCTCTGATTTGCTTACTCAACGTTACATCAATTACTCTACTTTTCAACAGCCTTTACTATTTTACAGCTTACTTTCCTCTGTAGGACTTATCACCCTTTAATGTATTGTGTTCGTCTATTACATGTCCCCTTGCATTACAATGTTTGCCAAGAAGAACACAGATTTGTGAAGATGTTTTTGCTTACCACTGTATGTAAGTACAAAGAAATGTGTTTGAATGAATGTATAAGATTATTTTAAATTATTTTAAATTAAATTAAGGTTTACATTAATGCCTAATACATTCAGTGCTTTTTCACATCTACTATCACATTCAATTCTCTCAGCAACCCCATCATAGAGTATATACTACTACTACCCTATTTTATGAATGAGGAATTAGATCCAGAACTCATAAATAATATGTCCAAGATTACACTGCTAGTATATTATCAAAGAATTTGATTCTGATTGTCAGCCTTGTGCTCTTCTCACTACATTACTGCAGGTATCTAGAATTTTAAAATACAAAATATAATGATTTTTTGGGTATCTGCTAAAGAAATCAGTGTGGCAAAATTAGAAGGATCCTTTATTTTCTCAATTTCCTTTTTTTTAATGTCCAAACAGGCCACCTTGTTTTTGCCATTCAAGAGAAAAAAAAATGGCAGGTTAAATTATGTCTTGAAATAACTGAATTAGTCTTAAGTCCCTATTATTCAAATATTTTTCCATATTCTCTCTAATAATGGTTTCTTTTCAAAGACATTACAAGCACTAATCAAAAGAACACCTGGTCTTCTCAATTCAGTGGAAAACTGGTCTTTGCATAGATAGATAAATATAGATAGATAGATAATAGATAGAGACATAAATAGCAGGTGTCAGAGGTTTAATTATACATTTTTAAATTTAAATTCAATTAGCCAACATATAGTACATCATTAGTTTTTGATATAATATTCAATGATTCATTAGTTGTGTATAACACCCAGCGCTACATTTTTGAAAAATTTTATACATCCAAGCTACTGAGTCCTATTGTGATAAATCCCTCACAGTGGCTCAGTTGAAAATTTAATATTCTATGTGGCAAAATACAAAAATATTTAAAGACTGTCACTTAAAAAATGAGTTATGAAAGGCCTAATTTGGGGGCAGATGGGGAGAAAAATTTTGTGTGGCTCTGAAATAATTCTATTTACTGGATGTGTAAACACTTTACAGAAAGGATATGCTAAACGTCTTCTAGGGAGTCAGGGCTTTCAGAATGGCATGTACATACACCTCACTCAAATATGTCAAATAAGATTATGTGTGTGTGTGTGTATGTGTATAGATTTCTATATTTTTATTCCTTTGACTATTTCCTCTGTTCCTTTTTCTGCTTAGGAACTTATTTTACAAAGCATTCCATGTCAGAACATTTCATTCATACTTTTTATTTCTTCACACTTTTGTACTATATTCGTGCTATCATATGTAAGATTATAGAGGTAAATAGCTATTCTCATTTCATTTCATCAAGGTTACATGGATTATCATTGTTGATGTTAATTTTGTTCACTTGGCTGAGGTAGTGTTTGTTAGGTTTCCTTCCTCCTTTTACAATGTACTCTGTGGAGGGAAGTCACTACGTGTAGTCCATATCTCCACCAACAAGTTATGCTGCACCTCCTTGAGGATGGAATACCTACCTAAATTATTTGGAATTCCTCAGAATATGAGATTTGTCTCTTCTCTCCCATGTATTTATTATTATATCATTTATTTATCTTTATGTATACATGGATATCTATTTTCTACTTTGGGCTATAATCTAACCTTCCCTATTTTATTGTTCAAAGTATTCTAAATTGGCCATTGGGAGAGCTTTCAGTTGGCCCTTAAATCCCTTTGACACACTCCCATTATTATTATTATTATTTTTTGGCCCTTAGCCCTTATTTTCTGTAACTAAAAGATCTTCCAGCTCACATTATAAATTTCCACTCCCTGTGCTAGAATCAGCTATTTCTCCAAAGAGCCTTGATTTTTTTTTTTTTTTTTGTGGTATAGTGGTAATAGAAAACAAGATCTGGGTGTCAGGGGTTCTTTTATTATTGGGATGTCATTGCTTCTAGGCCCTCTCAGCTATCACAGCAAAGAAATATGTGTGTATGTACTAACCTGTGTATGCATACACACACACACACACACACACAATCTTAATCTGTATCTATATTAAGCTAAACATACGTTCATACTGATGTGTTCAACTCTAATCCATTAATACATGAATCACAACCTCCTCCCACTGTTTACCTATAACCTCAAACTCCAACAATAAGAAATCAGGCTCCCGACACCCACTACCAATTAACTTAATTGTTCAATTCTTATATACCTATGATAGTTTTAGAATTATCAACTCATACTTCCATAAGAAACAACTTTCTCAACTTAAGTACAGTACTTACGTACATTTGCCTTTAACTTTAGTCTGATAGACTCCACTCATTTCCAAAGTTACTCAGATCAGTACCTTATTCTCCCATCCTCTTCAGTGAGATTGTTTTACACATTTGTGGTACAATTAGATTCTTTTGTCACAGTCTGCATTCTTTCCTGAGATCCCTCAATGTCCTAAATTATTTTTAAAAATATATTAATACATTGAAGTTCACTCTTTTTGTTATAAAGTTTTATGCGTTTTGACAAACACATAATGTCATGTATCAACCACTACAGTATCATATAGAACAATTCCATTACCCTAACACTTAATTTTTTGAAAATATAGAATACAATATATAATGCTTATATTATTCTTAAATAATGTTTATGAAATAACATTTCATATTTCATTATATTATTCACATACTTTTGCTTAATTATATTGTTCTAATATCAATAATGACATTAATTCATTAAAATGTTTCAAATTCCCCATATTACTTCTCAAGTTTCCCTTGGAATAACTTTCTGCATTCTTAAGCGTGTTTGTTATTATATCTGGGGGCCTTATTTTATGTGACTATATCTCACATTTTCTCATGTATGGTGGTGTGGAAATGGTTTAAGGTATAGGGATTTTCTTTATATTTAAATTGTATAATATCTCTTCAATAAAGTGACACAATCAAATCTCCACCTCTGTCTTTTAAAAGCAGCAATTTTCCTCAAACTGTTGACATACAACATAATGGTGGTAGTAATCAAGCAGAGTATGGATCTGAGAAGGAAACCCAAGTAAATAGGTAATATGACTAACAGAAATTGATTAAAGTACATACTTGAGGGAATCAGACATAAATGATTAGATGGGACATACTAAAATGACTCAAGTACCATGATATATTTTAAAGGATTGCAACATTACTAGAAAAATGAATATTTTTGGCAGACATTCTTCTTCTGCTCTCCTGCCTACCACTCCCTTGCAGTATTCAATAAACCTCTATCTCCTTTAATAAGTAACTAAATAAATAACAAACTAAATATTTTTTAATAAAATTCAAGACACATCTGTTCACTTTGTAATCACACAACATGAATGATCATGCTGCTACACTGAATTAGGAGACAAATTATTGTCCAGAATATAGTACAATGCTAATTTTTCCAAGCTATGGATATGTTTTCAGTTAGAATATTATACGCCTTTAATATAAGTATATATCCACTCTAATTCTCAAAATACATCTGGTAGTCACCTAGATCACTATTCTATTTCATTTGTTTTAAAGCAATGGATTCTTTTGACAGTGCATCAAAAAATAATATGAATTATCCAAATGATTTTTTGTGTACATTGAAATAAATTGTTAGTATCTACATATAACATTTTGAATATGCTTTCAATAGAAAGTAATCATGTCTAATAGAGAACATAGCATTTATTGGACTTGGTAATGTACATTGAAAAGTGTTTTATTTGCAAATCTTCCTGTTACCTATAGTAAATTTCAATTTGCCTTTTACAAAGTACTTTTTAAAAAAAATGGTTAATATTGGTATACACTTTATCAAAAAGAAGCAGGAAGATAACTAAACAATAGGAATAATCATTAATGGATTACAGGAAGTATTTAGATATCAAAAGAATATAACTGGCAGAGAGATATAAAATGACAGAAATAAGAATTCATAAAGAAAAATTAAATTAGAAAGTTCAATTTATTTGTGAAGGCCATTATATTTATTTTATGGGTGAAAGAGTACAAAGATGACACATTCCAGGTAAGCTGGTTACATAATCAGAAGTGTTAACATCCCTCCCTCCCAAACTCCTATAGAGATGAATTGCAAAATATAAAAATAGGTAAAAACCTATAATGATGCTGAAATACAAAAAAGGTATTTCAACAAATATAAGAAGATGCCCAGAGTGTTTACCCTTATGAAAGAACAAGTTTGGGAAGCAAATGGAGGAGACCATGACATATCCCCTCTGAAACACTCTAAACCACTTAGAGCAAGTGACAATAAAATGCAGAAAGTTAATGTGGACACCATTCTTCCTGATAAGTCATATCCCTTCAAGAATAGAATGTAATGGGGAAAGGACGATAAGTGGGCACAACAAGCAAAAGCTGATACACCTGCATATTTCTCTAAAGGGAGAAAATTTAAAAGGTGGCTGGACTTATGAAGAGATACTGTAGATCAGAAGAAAAGGAACACCTCAAGAATCAGACTCAACATGCTTCCTTTAGTCTTATGATAAGAAACACAGCAAAATATATAACTTGGTTTTTTTTGAAGAGATTAGGAAGAATCCTTCTTTTATGAAACCAAAGCAAGTAGTTGTGAATAAAGAGTAATCTGAAATCAAAAAAGATTAAAAAAAAAAGACTGCTGAATAAAAATAATAGAGAAGGAACTGCAAATTGGCCTTCTTAACTGTAAAACTTATTTTTTATAAAGATTTATTTATTTGTCTGAGAGAGAGGAGAGAGGAGGGGCAGAGGGAGTAGGAGAGAGAAATTCAAGCAGACTCCATGCTGAGCATGGAGCCCAATGTGGACCTGGATCTCACCACCCTGAGATCATGACCTGAGCCAAAACAAAGAGTCAGATGCTTAACCAACTGTGTCATCCAGGCGCCCCAAGTAAAACCTGTTTTTTATACAGTTGTTTATTTATTTCAAAACAACAAACAATTTCAATTACCAATTAGTGGCAGTAGTACCACCCTATTTCCACAGTTATGACAACAAAAATGCCTCCAGACATTGCTAATATTCCCCATGGCAAAAAGAAAAAAAAAAATCACCCCTGATTGGGAACCACTCAATTAAAGTAATAATATACAGGCTATACAAAAACAACAAAAAAATGAACTCTTCAATAAAAGCACTGGCTAGACTCCACATTCAGGTGGGATCAGGTTTCATGTCTGAGTGGGGCTTCCCACTGGCTCTGTGATCAGGCAGGGCAGCAGACTGTGCCCAAAAGTTGGTAGAGCCCCAGGCTGGACTTTGTGATTGAGTAGGCCATTGGCTGTGCTCTGTTGTTGGGTGAGGTTACTGGCCCCACTCTCTCATCATGCAGGGCTACTAGCTATACCCTATAGTTGGGTGGGGATGGAAGCTGTGCCCTGCAGTTGGGTAGGGTTGCTCTGGCCAGATGGAACCACAGTGCTCTAAACCTGGGTGGGGTCATTGGTTGTGTCCCTTCATTGGGTGAGCCACCCAAAGCTGCGTTCACCAATCAGGTAGGCTGTATGCTGGGTCCAGCTATTACATGAGTTGGTAGGTTGAACTCTGCAGCCTGGTGATACTGTAGGCTGGGCTCAATCTCATTGTCCAGGCTCCCTGGTTGTCTGGGACCTAGTCTATGCTCAACAGTTGGGCAGGGCTGCTGGCTTGGCTCCCTACCCGGGTGGACAATAGATTGTGCTCAGCAGGTGGTCTGTGGTCATACTTCTTGGAGAGGTTGGACTGGAGGCTATGTTCAGAAGTTGGGTGGGTGAATAAGTATTATTTTTAAAACTATTATAGTCAGAATAACATTGGCCAGAAAAAGAATGTACAATGAGACCAGTGGAATAAAATATACAGTCTCATTTTGAATATCAAAAATATGAATAATAAAAAACTTTGAAGAGTGTTTTTAACATGTGACAGATATAACCCAATACCTGTTATTTGTAAAGAGCTATTTAAATCACTAGAGTAGACACATACCCATATTAAGAGCAGTCCAATGACATGATCAGCAATTGAAAAACATGAAATAAAATCTGACAATTTGACAGCTTAAACTTTCCTTCCTTTAAGAAGGGTTCACTGACTCTTCAGTCTAGGTCAGGTCTCAACTATGAGTTCACATAGACCTTTGACTTAAGCTTTATAGCTTACAATAAAATTGTAATTTAATAATTAATTATTTTATAGTATTTGCCATAGCCATCTCTCAAGTCAGACTCTAAGACTTAAGTTGGCAAGTGCAATGCCTGATTTTGTTCAGTGTTCCAACCCTTATGACACAATGGCGTGTAGTAGGTGCTGAACAAATTTACTAGGAGGTATTATAGTGTGGCAATTATGAGTTGACTGTAGGGCCAGACTCCACCTGGATTCAAATTCCAACCCTAGGAATAACAATCACTAGCCACTTAGCTCTGTAACTTTGACAAATCACTTGGCCTCTTTTTGCTTCAACTTCCTCATCTGGAAAATGGGGTAGTAAAAATACAAGGTTGTTTTGACGGTTGTTTTGACACAAACATGCATGTGTATTATATATATAATATTTAGAGTGGTGCCTGGCAGAGAGTGTTGATAAGTCATATAAAATATTAATTACATGAATGTTGAATGAAACTCACTTCAATTTATTAGCCATTGGTGCTAATTATAGCTCAGAAATTTCACAATCCAAAACCCATATATCAGATAACATATATGTATATATATAAATCAAAATAATCAAAGAATATATAATAACCAATATATAGTAATCACTATAATAACTATACTTATATAATAATTACTATAATTAGTTTCTATATAATTACTTACAATTGCTCTATAAATACACAGTAATTAAAGAAATGGAAGTTGAAACAATGAAGGAACATTTTTAACCTTTTTAATCATCATCATCATCATCATCATAAGTGAACAGTATTTCCATACACTCTAGTTAGGAGCACAAATTCATATATCCTTTCTATAGGGCAATTAAATGACACTAAATCTGTTTTATTCTCTAAACAATCAAATCTCCTTCTAAATATTTTTGTGAGAAACTATTCAGAGATGTATATAGTAATGTACAACATTATCCAAAATGTCAACATTTATAATAATGAAATTTTGAAACTAACCAAATATCTAACAATGGAAAATTCACTAAATTGTAGTATGTCCATGCAATAAAATACTATGTTGCCTTTAAAAAATAAACAAATGTGTATTGTTAAAAATATTACATGGCATGGTAAGATATTCATGATTTTTATAGTAAAAGTTTATAATATTAAAGCAAATATATACAATTGTATTAATATGTATAGAAAAAGGAATAGTAGGTTATGGTTCTAGTATTATCTCTGGGTGGAGTGATCAAGATTCTTATTTCCTCATTATGCTTTTCTTTACTTTCCCAATTTTCAACTATAACATATATTTGTTTTATAATCATAAAAATCAATAAATTCTATTAAAATTATAAAGGCAGTTTAAAGCTTGAATTTCAAATTAAACTTATTAATAAGAACCCAAAAAATGCTTCATGGCATAGTATTACCTAGCTGTGATTGTTAACTTAATGTATCAACTTGACTGCAGTAAGAGATCCAAAAGAGAAAAACATTATTTCTGGGAATGTCTGTGAGGGTCTTTCCAGAAGATATTAGCATTTGAACTGGTAGGCTAAGGAAGATCATCCTCACCAGTGTGGGTGGGCATCATCTCATCCATCCGGAGTATGAATAGAACAAAAGGCAGAGGAAGGGTAAATTTGCTGTCTTATTGAGCTGGGACATCCATCTTCTCCTACTCTAGACATCGGTGTTCCTGGATTTTAGGCCTTCAGACCTAAACTGAGACTTATACAATTGGTTTCCCTGGTTCTCAGGCCTTTAGGTTTAGATTGGAACCACGCCATCAGGTCTCCAGCTTGCAGACGGTGAATCGTGGGACTTTTCATCCTCCATAATCACATGAACCAGTCCCTCACAATAAATTTCTTTCTATATATCTCTCTATATATTCTATTGGTTCTGTTCTCTAGACAACCCTAATACACTAGGTTTTTGTTTACATTTTTAAATATGCACTGGCTTCTGGATAGAACTGAAATCAGAGTTTATATATTTCAGCTAAGGCCAAAAATATGACTCCATAGAAGAAGATATTTAATGAATCAACATATTACTTATATCTCTAATGCACTGTGAAAGATGCATAACATATATATCAGATACATATAATATGTATGAATGTGTGTCTATGTGTATATTTATATATACATATGTATTATCCAATATACAAGTTTGGGGATTTTGAAATTTCTGAGCTATAATTAGCATCAATGGCTAACAAAGTACTCATAAGTAGTTGAGGAATAAGTAAATCAAAAGTAAAAAAAAAATCTTAAATTACATTTGGTAATATAAGTGGAGAAAATGTACAATGAAGGATATTAACAATTGTGCATTTTTAAAAGTTCCTTATAATACATACATATAGAATTTATAGCACAGTAAATCTTACCATTAAAAACTACAATTCTCCATTTCTCCCTTCCATCAGCATATGGTCAAATTCATCAAAATGTGTACATTAAATGTGTGCATTTTTGTATGCCAATCTGACTTCAATAAGGCTTTAAGAAAAGAAAAAGAAAAACTACTGAAAAAAACCCTTTACTTATTCACTTTAATCTAGGACCCCAAATTATTCATCTTGATAATCAAGGGTCAGAATAAAGTAAATGAATTCTGGACACAATTCAAATGGCTTAGAAAACTCATATGTGTATCAGAAGTATTAGATGCCACCCATATTTTGCACAAAATATACTAATATATATTACTATTTAATTAATATATTTAATATATCAAATATCTAATGGGGTCATATCAGCATTACTCATTTTAATTTCCAGACATATCAGTTATTATGTAAAAAGTTTTTTCTTTCTTTTGTTTTCTTTTTTGTTCATCATGGTAAGTGTACTCTTTAATCCCCATCACATATTTCACCCACCCCACTACACACATCCCTTCTGATAACCATTGGTTTGTTCTCTATAGGTAAGTCTGTTTCTTGGCTTTCCTCTCTCCTTTTTTTGCCTATTTGTTTTGTTTCTTAAATTTGAATTAGTATTTTTGAATTTTGGGGGTAAATATGCATAGTAGTGTGATTACTAGATTGTAGGGTAGTTCTATTTTTTAACTTTCTGAGGAACTTCCATACTGTTCTCCAGAGTGGCTGCACTAGTTTTCATTCCTAACAACAGTGCAAAAGAGTTCCTTTTTCTCCACATCCTCAACAACACCTGTTGTTTCTTGTGTTGTGGATTTTAGCAATTTTGATAAGTATGAGGTGATATCTCATTGTAATTTTGATTTGCATTTCCCTGATGATGAGTGATATCGAGCATCTTTTCATGTGTCTGTTGGCCATCTGGATGTCTTTTTTGGAGAAATGTCTGCTCATGTCTTCTGCCCATTTTTTAATTGGATTATTTGTTTTTTGAGTGCTGATTTGTATAAGTTATTTATATATTTTGGATACTAACCCTTAATCAGATATGTCATTTGCAAATATCTTCTTTCATTCTGGAGATTGCCTTCAAGTTTTGTTGATTGTTTCCTTCACTGTGCAGAAACATTTTTATTTTGACGTAGTTTATTTATGCTTTTATTTCCCTTGCCTCAGGAGATGTATCTAGAAAAATGTCAGAGAAATTACTGTCTATGCTCTCTTCAAGGGTTTTTATGGTTTCAGGTCTCACACCTAGGTCTTCAAACATTTTTAGTATATTTTTGTGTATGGTGTAAGAAAGTGGTCTAGTTTCATTCATTTGCATGTGGCTGTCCAGTTTTCCCAACACCATTTGTTGAAGAGATTGTCTTTTTCCCATTATATACTTATTCCTCCTTTGTCCAAGTTTAATTGACCATATAATTGTGGTTTGGGGCGCCTGGGTGGTGCAGCTGGTTAAGAGTCTGAATCTTGATTTGGGCTCAGGTCATGATCTCAGGACCATGAGATTGAGCCCCATGTGGGGTTCTGCACTCAGCATAGAGCCTGCTTGAGAATCTCTCTCCCTCTGCCCCTACCCCCTCACACTCCCTCTCAAATAAATAAATAAACCTTTAATAATAATAATAATAATTGTGGATTTATTTCTGGATTTTCTATTCTATTTCATTCCATTGATCTATGTGTCTATTTTTGTGCCAGTACCATACTGTTTTAATTACTACCAGTTTATAATATACTTGAAGTCTGGAATTGTGATTCCTCCAGTTTTGGTTTTTGTTTTCAAGATTGCTTTGGCAATTTGGGGTCTTTTGTGGTTCCATACAAATTTTAGGATTGGTTGTTAGAGTTCTGTGAAAAATGCTGCTGGTATTTGGGTAGTGATTGCATTAAATCTGTAGATTGCTTTGGGAAGTACAGACAGTTTAACAACATTTGTTATTTCAACCCATGAGCATGGAATATCTTTCCATTTCTTCGCATTATCTTCAATTTCTTTAATCAGTGTTTTATAGTTTTCAGAGTATAGGTCTTTCACCTCTTTGGCTAAGTTTATTCCTAGATATTTTATTGGTTTTGATGCAATTGTAAATGGGATTGTTTTCTTAATTTCACTTTCTGCTATTTCATTATTGGTATATAGAAGTGCAACAGATTTCTGTACATTGATTTTGTATCCTGTGACTTTACTTAAATTCATTTATCAGTTCTAATAGTTTTTGGTGGAGTCCTTAGGGATTCCTGTATATAATATTATGTCATTTGCAAAAAGTGAGTTTTATTTCTTTTTTTTTTTAAGATTTTTATTTATTTGACAGAGAGATACATAGCGAGAGGGGAACACAAGCAGGGGAGTGGGAGAGGGAGAAGCAGGCTTCCCGCCGAGCAGGGAGCCTGATGTGGGGCTCGATCCCAGGACCCTGGGATCAGGACCTGAGCCGAAGGCAGATGCTTAACGACTGAGCCACCCAGGCGCCCGAGTTTTATTTCTTCCTTACCAAATGCCTAAGGCATTTGGATGTCTTTTATTTCTTTATGTTGTCTAATTGTTATGGCCAGTACTTCCAGCACTATGTTGAATAAAAATGGTGAGAATGGGCATACTTGTGCTCCTGACCTCAGGGGACCGACCCTAAGCTCACCTGTCCCATAGATACAAATAAATAACACATCAGAAAAAATAACCCAGAAGACAATCTGAAGACTGGCAGAATGAACTCCACATCTAAAAGGTAGAGAAGAGGCCACATTGACGAATGTAGGAAGGGTGAAGGTGTTGTCTGGGAGCAAAACAGACCATGGCATTCCTCTGTGGGGGAAGGAGCTGGTGGTGTGGAGAAGGGCAAAGAACAGACTTTCACACTGGTAACCCACAAAGAGGGAAGATGAATCCACATGTTTGCCCTTGAACGTGAGAGGGTCTGAATTTTGTGAGTTCTTACAACCAGAGGGACTTAAAGCCTGAATTCTGAAAACCAGCAGGCTTTGCTCTGAGAGAGCCCTAAGAGCCTTAGGAAGTAGTCCCCACCCTTACAGTGACAGCATAACAAACAGCCCCTTTGGATACAGTGTAGAAGCGCAGTATGAAAAAATCCCAGGGGCAGACAGGAGGGAGAATAAGTGTGGCTCAGAGAGACAGGGATCATAAGGGGACCCTTCCAGGAACAAAGGAGCTGGAAGGCATCATTTCCCTCTCTCATCCCCCAGCATAAACAACAGCCACCTGCAGGAACCAGCATAGCACGAACACTCATTACTTAACTTGCTTGCCCCAAGCCCCCCTCCACCAGGCTTCAGTGATCCACCCTTCCCAGTCACACTTGCTGTGGTCCTGGCACCACAAGCACCCTCTCCAGAAGACTGCTGCAAACCCTGCCAACACCAATATCTCCCAATCCACACATTTTGTGGGACCTCAGGTCCAGTGGTGGCAGGGGCAAGTCTCATTTCACAAGCATACCACTGCATACATTGTTAAAACATGCCCTACCCCTGCTGGGGACCATATACTGCCCACAACAGGCAAAGAGAGTCTCTGCAGACCACTAGACTGAAAGAAAAAGAGGATAAGACTCAATAGTAGAACACATGCAACACACATAGGAGAAACTCCCTGAAGTGCCAGGCCCTGGGGAACAAGGGACACTGCACTGCAGGGCACTATAGGACCTATTCTTCATAAGGTTATCATCAAGAGCAAGAGAAGTAGCTGACTTTTCTTTTTTTTTCTTTTAAGATTTTATTTATTTATTTGAGACAGAATGAGAGAGAGAGAGAGCTCAGGAGAGGGGGGAGGGTCAGAGGGAGAAGCAGGCTCCCCGCCGAGCAGGGAGTCCGATGTGGGACTCGATCCCGGGACTCCAGGATCATGACCTGAGCTGAAGGCAGTTGCTTAACGAACTGAGCCCCCCAGGCGCCCCAGTAGCTGACTTTTCTAACACAAAGAAACAGACACAGAGTGTTATACAAGATGTGGGGACAGAGGAATATGTCCCAATGAAAGAACAGGACTAAACCACAGTAAGAGACTTAAGCAAAATGGATATAAGTAATATGTTTGATAGAGAATTTAAAGCAATGATCATAATGATACTCACTGGACTGGAGAAAAGAGTGGTGGACATCATTGAGACCCTTAACACAGATAAAAAAGAACTAATCAGTGATCAAGAACATAATAAATGAAATTAAAAATATACTTCATGGAATAAATAGCAGGCTAAATGAAGCAGAGGAATGAATTAATGACCTGGAAGACAGAGTAATGAAAAGTAACCAAACTGAACAAAGTAGAAGAAAGAAAATTATGCAAATCAAGAATAGTCTTAGAGAACTCAATGACTCCATCACATTCACATTATAGGGGTCTCAGAAGAGAGAGAAAAGGGTGCAGAAATTTTATTTGAAGAAATAATAACTGAAAATTTCCCTAATCTGGGGAAGTACAGATATCCAGATCCAGGAGGCACAGAGATCTCCCCAAAAATTCAACCCAAGTAGGTCCACACCAAGACCCATAGTAATTAAAATGGCAAAAAGTAGTGATAAAGAAAAAAATGTAAAAGCACCAATAGAAAATACGACAATTATGTACAAGGGAAACCTTATAAGTCTATCAGTGGATTTTTCAGCAGAAATTTTGCAGACCAGAAAGGAGTGGCATGAAATATTCAAAGTGTTGAATGGGAAAAATCTGTAGCTAAGAATACTCTATCCAGTAAGGCTATCGTTCAGAATAGGAGAGATAAAGAGTTTCTCAGACAAACAAAAACTAAAGGAGTTCATGACCACTAATGCAGCCCTACAAGAAATACAAAGGGGACACTGAGTGGAAAGGAAAGACCATAAGTGAGAGTATGAAAAGTAAGACCATAAGTGAGAGCATGAAAAGTAAAAAACACAAAAGCAGTAAAAATAAGTATTACTGTAAAAATCAGTCAAGGGATTCATAAAATGAAAGGATATAAAGTATGACATCATATACCTAAAACTTGGGGGGCAGAGGAGTAAAGAATGGGTTCAAACTTCAGCGACCATTGACTTAATACAGACTGCTATATGCAGAAGATGTTATATACAAACTTAATGGTAACCACAAATCAAAAACCACTAATAAATCTGCAAAGAATAAAGAAAAAGAAATCCAAATATATCACTAAAGAAAACCAGCAAAGCATGAAAGAGAAAAAGACACAAAAGGATCAGAGAGAGTCTTCAGAAACAACCTCAAAACAAGTAATAAAATGTCAATAAATACATATCTATCAATAATTACTTTGAATGTAAATGGATTAAACACTCCAATCAAAAGACATAGGGTGACAGAATGAATAAAAAAAACAAGACCCATCTATATGCTGCCTACAAGACACCCATTTCAGACCTAAAGACACCTGCAGCTTGAAAATGAGGGGATGGAGAAACATTTATCATGCAAATAGATGTCAAAAGAAAGCTGTGGTAGCAATACTTATATCAGACAAAATAGACTTTAAAACAAAGACTGTGACAAGAGACAAAGAAGGACACCAAATAACACTATATAATCTAGAAAAAGAACAACCAACAAAATCCAAAACCAGCAGAAGGAAGAAAATAATAAAGACTAGAGCAGATAATGTATTATTTGTTTCAGAATATACAATACATTATATATAAAAAAAGAAGATAGCAGGAAGGGAAAAATGAAGGGGGGAAATCGGAGGGGAGACAAACCACGAGAGACTATGGACTCTGAGAAACAAACTGAGGGTTCTAGAGGGGAGGGGGGTGGGGGATGTGTTAGCCTGGTGATGGGTATTAAAGAGGGCATGTACTGAATGGAGCACTGGGTGTTATACACAAACAATGAATCATGGAACACTACATCAAAAACTAATGATGTAATATATGGTGATTAACATAACAAAAAATTTTAAAAAGGTAAAAAAAAAGACTAGAGCAGAAATAAATTATATAGAAATTTTAAAAAAATCAATAGAACATATCAATGAAAACAGGAGTTGGTTCTTTGAAAAGATTGATAAAATTGAAAAACCTCTATCCAGTCTCATCAAAGAGAGAGAGAGAGAGAGAGCCCAAATAAAATCACAAACGAGAGAAGTAACAACCAACACCACAGAAATACAAAGAATTATAACAGAATATCATGATCTATATGCCAACAAATTGGACAACTTGGAAGAAATAGATAAATTCCTAGAAGCATATAACCTACCAAAACTAAAGCAGGAAGAAATAGAAAATTTTAACAAACCAATTACCAGCAAAGAAATAGAATCAGTAATCAAAAACTCCCAAAAAATAAAAGTCCAGGACCAGACGGCTTCACGGGCAAATTCAACCCAACATTTAAAAAAGAGTTAATACCATCTTCTCAAAATATTACAAAAAATAGAAGAGGAAGGGAAACTTCCAAAATCCTTCTATGAAGCCAGTATCACCCAGATACCCAAACTAGATAAAAACATCACTAAAAAAAGAGAACTATAGGCCAATATCTCTCATGAATATAGATTAAAAAATCCTCGACAAAATATTAGCAAACCAAACCCAACAATACATTAAAAAATTCATACACCACAATCAAGTGGGATTTATTCCTAGAATTCAAGGATGGTTCAATATTCACAAAACAATCAACATGATATGTCATATCAATAAAAGAAAGGATAAACATCTTATGATCATTTTAATGGATGGAGAAAAAGCATTTGACAAAGTACAACATCCATTCATGATAAAAACCCTCTGCAAAGTAGATTTAGAGGGAACATACCTCAGAATGATAAAGGCCTTATATGAAAAACCCATAGCCAACATCATACTCAATATGGAAAAACTGAGAGCTTTTCCCCTAAGATATTTTTTTCTATTTTAGTTTCTGATTGTCAGAGAATTTTGATCTTGCATTGTTGCATCTGCCATTCATTTTATCTTCAGATACAGACTGTTTAACCCAATATTATTATCAACCACATGTTTCATCTATGGAATCTCTTTTCCATTTTGTAACCTTAAACATCCACTGTAATCCTTCTCCTGCTGTCATACCATGTAACCATTAAAAATTCCATATTCCAGATATTTAGGGAAGCCAACTCTTCTGCTGATTTGAATGAACAATCATTCCCCCTAGTTTTATTATTAGAAACAATACTCTATACTAATGATTAACTGTTTACTTATTCATTCACTGATTCACATAGAAAATACTTAACATTAACATAGCAGTATACCATACAACAGTTAAGAAATGGTGAGTTTTTATAATTCTTCATTCTTGAAAAAATTATAAAGAGCAACTTTGTGTATATTAAATTTCTAAAATAAGAGAAAATTAAACTATATTAGATATAATTCATTAAAACTGGTGGTTGCCATGGCTTTTAAGAAATCATTTATAATAAATAAATACAATTAAAATGATGGGATTAAATTTGAGGGAATGAAGAAAAAGGGTCAAAATATATTTTTTATCATTTCTAAGAAAGAGCTTAGGCAATAGCATTTACTCAGCAGTACGAACATTATTCATACTAGCAGCAATACACCCAATAAAGACTTTTGCTGGCAAGAGCCTCACCTCTGAATATAAAAGGCATTGTTATTTTTCTAGAAGGAAAAAAATTAGAAAAGGAAAGGAAATCCAAAAAGTGGCTACTATAATGTAAACAGAAGAAATAGTTTCATATTTAGAAAGCCAAAGTTGTAAAAAAAAATTGTTGTAACATATTTGCCTTTCCAAATATGTAACAGACTTGGCTATGTCTCCAGTTTCCATTTTCATTTCCATATACCAGCTTTAGAGTTCCTTTCTACTAGGAAAATTTTTGAGACTGTATACTTCCCAACTCTAAGAATATTTAGCAGCTCATTTCCCCAAGAATATTCTAAGAATTGCATTTCATATTTGACACATCTTTTGGCAGTTCAACTATATTCATTACTCAGAAAATTCAAAATAGAACTACCATATGATACAGCAATCCCACTTCTGGATATATATCCAAAAGAAGTGAAAGCAGGGTCTCAAAGAGACACTTGCACACCTACATTCATAGCATTATTCACAATAGCCAAGAGGTGGAAACAACTCAAATGTTCATCAACTGATGAATGGATAAAAAATTGTGGTATATACATACTATAGAATATTATTTGATCTTAAAAAGGAATAAAATCCCCCTAAAACACTATATAACTATATAGAAGAAATCATTTTTTTTCCCTGATGGTCAACAGGGATAATGATCACAGATATTGTGAAATCTGAAGAAGACTCTAAAGAAAAAACAACATGAATGTTAAAAGATTACTCTTCGAAGAAGAAATGTAACTTTTCAAGCCTTCCACTCTGTCTTAACTGAATTGAACAATGCCCATGAAAAAATTATTCATGTAGAAATTTTCATAGGAAAAATTTTATACAGAAATAATTTCTCCGTATGACATTAACCACATAAAATATTATGTCTTGAAGTAGAACACGCTAAAAAAAGGAGGAAGAGGAGGAGGGGGAGGAGGGAGACAAGGAAGAATTCTTGTCCCATGCTACAATGTGGATGAACATTGACAATATTATCCTAAGTTAAATAAGCCAGTAACAAAGTCAAATACTATATGATTCCATTTATATAAAGTACCTAAAGTACTCAAATTAATAGAAACAATATAAAAAAAGCTGTAGCTGGGATGAGGGGGAAATGGGAAGTTGTTTAATAGTCCAGCTTTTGAAAGGACAATACCCTTGATCATTGCCTCCCCTTATTCCAAAGGAAGATTTCAATATAGTGTTTTCATCAATTTTCATTCAGAACCTTTAAAAACATTAATTTGCTTAATCCACAGGACTAGTGATTAGAGCTGTAGAAGAGACTGTCCTCCACTGTACAGTTTAAGTACTTTACATAGACACAAGGTTGATAGGTTTTTGAAACCTCTAACTGCTTAAAGCACATCTTCTACTCTGTCATTAATCGATTGGCACTCTTTTGCCTGTTTGCTCTACAATAACACAGAAAAAAACTTCATCACACATATCAATGACACTTTAGATAGAGTGAATACTGGAGAGACAGTAGATTGCCTGAACTGGAAGAGAGAAGATAAGTAGATTTATCTCCTTTTTTTGTTTTTTTGTTTTTTTTCTTGCAGCTCTGCAAAAACACAAACAGAATTATATAGCCAATCATTAAAACCCCTTTATCTTATTACATAGACTTAGATCAAGATAATTTCTTTTTAACACAACAGTGATGATGTTGCAATGCTTCTTAAAGCAGTTTTCTCTCTAATGTTTCATTAGCTTTTTAAACTTCTTGCTTTGATCCAGAGTATTTTTTCTTTATTTCATTTGTAAAGCAAGTAAATGTAATAAGCTTCCTTTTGGAAAATCAGCCTGGCTTAAATCATGCATTCTTTATACAATGTTAGGAGGAGAATGGTTAACATTTGTAGCCTCATGACTTGCAAATGAAAGAAAATAATAACGCTTAGCAAGACATTAGAAGAACACATTCACCATGAATCATACTGCCCTTGAAGGTGCAGCTTAAAAAAGCAGAGAAATAGATTTGACACCACTTGGACTTGCAGCTCGGACATGCTGCATTAAACTGTTCAAAATTAATTTAATCTGAGCAAGGAGAATAATAGCCTCTCAGTTCAAGGATTCTGATAGCAGTAATTTGCACTCGAAAGTACTTCCAAAGGGAAAGAATAAATGAAGGGCGACTCTCCAAAACTGAGTGAGCAAATGTATTCACTAAATGAAAGCCTCTTGATCACCCTATAAAAGATCATCCAAAAAAATGACACATTCTATATCATTCTCTTGGGTAGGAATTTTCTCTTGCAACTGTTCAGTTGCTCTGCTTTGGGAACAGATTCATCCCTTTTTGAACTGTTGATGGCTCTGAAGGAAGTGTCTGGCTTTAGTTGCTGCATTAATTCAGTGGCCCCAAACCAATTTGACAAAAGATCATGCTTTGTGCCCAATATTCTCTTTCATATTCTTGGGGAAGGCATTTCTTGGTGAGTAAATGAGCAAGAATCATAGCAAGTATTTAGGGTTTGAAACAATCCATGCCACTTTCTTACAGTCACAAAAATGCTCTCACCAAATCCAGATGCCAAGATGTTAAGCAGAGGGAAAGACATGTACCCAAGAGAGGGTGCTCACACTAAAAGGCCTGACTCACCAAACCAATCAGTGGAGTAAGTTATCAGCAGGCGCAAACTGGTATATAGAGTGATTTGAGAAAAACTAATAGGATCTGCCTGCTCAAAATTCTCTCTTACGTTGACTAACCACAGAGTCAAAGATTCTGTTTGCATGTCATTCCCTTGGAAATAATGCCTTCAGGAATCACTGATACATTTGTTTATTACATTAGCAATCATCTAGCACTTCACAAAACTCTGAGAGATTGGGACAGAACCTAGACATAGAAAAAACTGGCTTTAAGAGTTCTAGGCAGGTAAGTCCCTTTGGAAGTAGATGGAAGATGGGACTCCTGATTTAAATGCTTCTCACTCATAACTAGTAAAAAAATAAATAAATAAAAGTAAATACAGACAAAAATAGTGATGCTAAGTTCCCTAATAATTACATGCATGGAAAGACAAAACTAACTTCATTTTAGACAATTTATTTTCCTTGATGTTAATCAAGTAGTTTCCTGCATACACTGGGAGAAATTATTTTTCCCTTGATTTGAGCTCTAATGGTGGTTAGAAAGTACATGCAGAGAAATATAAAGAATGAGTTTTTCCAAATAGCATGAGAATAAGTAATATATTAGTATTCAGGTTTCATTTCCAATTCCTTAGTTGCTTTTCTTTTGCAAATTTAGAGGAAGGAAAACCAAAAGGTCTTTTTAAATTCTCTGGTAACACTTAATTTCTTCTGAATAATTTACCTGCCAGTAGTTATTTGTTCTGTAATAATTCAAGAAATGCTGGTTATGCCAAAGGCCCATAAAATGTCTCTAAGATATGTTAGAGGTTTAAAATAAATTCAGGACTTTCAGGACATTAAACAACATACTCAGTTGTTGTTGATCAGTGTTTTCCCCCCTCCCCAGCAAAAAAAAAAAAAAAAACAGAAATGAATATCATTTAAAGGTTGTAAGCAATGTTTTGAACACTTATCTGCTCTTTAATGAAAACTAATGAAATTTCTTCCCAGAACTATATCATATTTCATGGGTTAGATTGATATTATTAGATGAGTGGTTTTAAAACTCTTAGTTAACAGCAAATTTCAGAATGGCTAAAATATTATTAATCTCATGTTAGCCAGTTTCTTCTTTTCACGTCAGAAGAAAGATAATTTTACATATTAACATTTGATAATAAATTAGGTTAGTTTTCTCAAAGTGGGGCTGTGAATCATTTGTATCAAAATCACTTATGGTATTAAGAAAATATGTAGTCATGCCCCAATTCCTGAGGCTCCCTCATTATAGGATTCATTCTGAAGTTTGAGAACCACTGCTTTCTATATTTTAAATTGATGCCTGTCCAATGAAGAAACCCATCCTGAAATATTATTGAAGGATTGGCTTATAGCCTCTGCTTTAAAACTTCCACTGAAGTGAAACTTATGTCACTCATCAGCCATTATTAAATAGCAGTAATGGCCAGAAAATTTTTCCTTATACTGAGTCAAAATAAATCATGCAACTTCTACTTAATTGGTTCTAGTTCTTCCCTCTGAAACCATGCAAAAAAAAAATGTAATCCCTTTTCCACATGACTGTCCTTCAAATACTCAGAGAATACTACTATATTTCCTCTGTTTTCCACCCTGGGCTAAGTATCTTCAGTCCGCACAACTATTCCTGCTGATACCATTTCCATCTGCTTTACCATTCTTGTTGCCGACCCTAGATATGTTCCAGTTTGTCACTGTCAGCCTTAAAATATGGTGCCTAGAGCTGAACATAATATAGAAGATGTGGTTTGGCCGGTATAAAGTATTGTGACACTATGCTTTCTTTCACTTGTTTACAGCATGAAGCATTAATAAAGTATCTTAAACTTGCACAGGCTTTTGTGACTGTGTATATATATATATATAATTTTGCCTTTACACATCACTGTAACAGCATATTTTGCTTAGTGAACAAAAACCTCTAGGTCTTTGTTAAGTACAAGCCTATCAAGATAGCCCCTCCTCACACCTCAAAATTCATGTATACAGTTAAAGGCCAGGACTTAGATTTTATGTCTTTTGCATAAGATTATATTAACAGTAGGAGTTCCTGGGTGGCTCAGTCAGTTACAGTTACGTTTCTGCCTTCGGCTCAAGTCATGATCCTGGAGTCCCAGGATGGAGCCCATATCCAGCTTCCTGCTCAATGGGGAGTCTGCTTCTCCTTCTCCCTCTGCTTCTCCCCCCAACCCCAAAGCTTGTGCTCTCTCTCACTCACTCATTCTCTAATAAATAAAATCTTTAAAAAATTATATTAACAGCAAAGCATCACTGAAGCATATTGCTTTTTTTTTTTTTTAATCAAACACAATTCAGTAATCTGCATTCCTTCTAGCTTTGGGTCATCTGTTAAATTTGAGAAGTCTTATTATTTTTATGCCTTCATTAAAGCCATCAATCAAAATACTAAAATTCAGGACAAAGTTTAGAATCCTATTGGCAAGCCCTTAGTGATATCCTACCAGGTGGATCTGAATCCATTAATTAAAACTTTAAAAAATTTTGTGAGTTATTACATTTAAGTGGAATCATACACTATATGGCCTTTTACATCTGGCTTCTTTCACTTAGCATAATGTTTTCAATATTCATCTACATTGCAGCATGTATTAGCACTTCATTCCGTTTTATGGCTGAATGATATAATATTATATGGATATGCTACATTTTATTTATCCATTCAACTGATGGACATCTGGATTGTTTCCAAATTTTGACTATTATGAGTATTGCATCTATGGACATTCCTGTACAAGTTTTTTCATGAACATATGTTTTCATTTTTCTGGAGTATACACCCAGCAGTGGAATTTGTGGGGCAGATCTTAACTCTATGTTTAACCATTTGAGGAACTGCTGGATTACTTTCAAAAGTGGCTGCATTATTTTATATTAGCAGCATCACGGTATAAGGGTTCTGATTTTTCCATATGCTCAGCAACATTGTTACTTTCTGTCTTTTATAATATAGTAATTCTGGTAGATGTAAAGTGGTATCTCGTGCTTTTTATTTGCATTTCCTTCAAGTCTAATGATTTTTTGAGCCTGGTTTCATGAGTGTATTACCTACTTGTTTATCTTCTTAGAACAAAGTCTATTCAGATCATTTGCCCATTTTTAAAATTCATTTTTGGGTCTTTTTATTGAGTTGTAAGGCTTCTTCACATAACCTGGATATGAGTCCATTATCAGATATATTATTGAGAAATATTTTCACCCATTCTGTGGGTTGTTCAATTTCTTGATCATGACCTATGAAGTACAGGGTTTTTTTATTTTTTAATTTTGGTGTTGTCCAATTAATCTATTTTTCTTTTGTTGCTTATGCTTTTGGTATCATGTTTTAAAAACATGCTTAATTCAAGTTCATGATGATTTATACCTATGTTTTCTAGTAAGAGTTTTATACTTTTAGCTCTTACATTTAGGCCTTTGAAACATTTTTAGTGAATTTTTGTATGATATGAGTTAGAGGTTCAAATTCATTTTTATGCATGTAGATATCTAGTTGTCCCAACACAATTTGTTGAAAGGCTATTCTTTCCCCCATTGAGTTGTTTTGATATCCTGTTGAAAATCATTGGTCAAGGGTATATGAGTTTATTTCTGTACTCTCCATTTTGCTCCACTGATGTCTGTTTGTCCTTACTCCAGCGCTACTGTCTGTGGTAGTGTGTTGATTAGTGTAGCTTTATAACAAGTTTTGAAATCAGGAAATGTGAGTCCATCAACTTTGCTATTTGTTTTCAAGATCATTTGGCTGTTGTGGATTTCTTGAGTTTCCACTGAATATTAGAATCAACTTGTCAATTTCTGCAAAAGAGGTAACTATGATTTGGTAGGGATTGCACTAAATCTGTAGATCCATTTAGTATTGCCATCTCAACAATATTAAATACTGCAATCCATGAACACAGGGTATCTTTCCATTTATTTAGATCTCTTTAATTTCTTTGATAATGCTTTGTAACTTTCAAGTATATAAATCTTACACTTATGTAAACTATTTCTAAGTACTTTATTCTTTATATGCCTTTGCAAATAAAATTGCTCTCCCAGTTTTAATTGTGGCTTGCTCATTACTATATAGAAACACAATTGACTTTTCTATATCAAAATCATGTATTAGTTTTAATAGGTTTTTAAGGTATTCTTAAGGATTATCTATGTACAAAGTCATGTCATTGTCAAACAGATATATTTATTCTTTTCTAATATAGATGAATTTTATTTCCTCTTCTTCCCTTTTTGCCATGACTGGAACTCCCAGTACAATCCTGAAAAGAAGTGGTGAAAGTAGACATTAATGTCTTGATCTTAGGGGGAAAGCATTCAATCTCTCACCATTACATATGATGTTAGCTGTGGGTTTTTCATAGGCAACCTTTTAAAATTTGAGGAAGCTTCTCTGATTCTTTGAATATTCAGTGTTTTCATAATGAAATGGTGTTGAATTTTGCCAAAAGCATTTTCTGCATCTATTGAGATGATCATGTAGTTTTTGAACCCTATTTTATTGACATGATGTATTACAATAATTGATTTCTTGGAGGTTAAATCAACCTTGCTTTTCTGGTATAAATCCCACTTGGTCATGGTGTATAATCATTTTTATATATTGTTAGGTTTCATTTTCTGGTATGTAATTGGGGTTTTTTTGTCTATATTCTTAGGAGACATCCATCTGTAGTGTTCTTTTCTTGTGTGATATTTTTATCTGATTTTGGTATCATGGAAATGAATTGAATGAATAAATTGAAGGGTTCCCTCTTCTATTTTGGGGGGTATTTGTGAAAAATTGGTATTTTTTTCAATGTTTTGTAGAGTTCTAAAGTAAAGCCAATTAGGGCCTGCACTATTTTTGTGGGAAGTTCTTGAATTACTAATTCAATATCTTTATTTGTTATGGGTCTATTTAAAATTTCCATTTCTTCCTGAGTCAGTTTTGGTTTTTTGATGTTCTAGGAATTTGTTCATTTTATCTAAGTTGTATATTTTGTTGGCATATACTTGTTGTTAAAATTACCTCATAATTCCTTTTGTGTATGTAATGTTGGCAATAATATCCCCTCTTTCATTTATGCTTCAGCAATTTGAATCTTCTTTCTCTTCATAAATATAGCTAAAGTTTGTCAGTTTTCTTGATTTTTCAAAGAAGGAACTTAGTTTTATTGATTTTCTCTATTCTGTTTCTATTCTGTGTTCCATTAATTTTATGCTTTAAATTTAATTCCTTCTTTCCTTTTCCTTCCTTTGGCTTTAGTTTGCTTTTCTGTTTTCTGTGTCTCGGGTAGAAGATTAATTTATTGATTTGATAATCTTTCTTCTTTTAATGTAGGTGTTTTTAGCTATAAGTATTTCTGTAAGCACTAGTTTAGCTACATCTCATGAGTTTTCATATATTATGTTCTCATTTCCTTTTATCTCAAAGTATTTTCAAATTTTCTTTGTGATTTTTACCTTTGAGCCATTCATTAGTTAATAATGTATTGTTTAATTTCCACATACTTGTGAATTTTCCAAACATCCTCTTATTAACTTCCAATTTCACTCCACTGTGAACAGAGAACATACTTTGTAATATTTAATTCTTTTAAATTTATCAACAATTTTATCATGATGTAGCAATTTTTTTTTTTTATCATGGAGAATGTTCAGTGTGCACTTGAAAAGAACATATACTCTGTTATTGTATGGAGAGCTCTATAGATGTCTAGTAGGTCTTGTTCGGGTACAGTATTGCTCAAGTCCTCTATTTCCATGTTCATCTTCTTTCTGTTCTACTCAGTACTGAACATGGGGTGTCAAATTCTTTAAATATCATTGCTAAATTGTATATTTCCTACCTCAATTTGGTCAACTTTTGTTTTATATTTCAGGTCTCTATTGTTAGGTGCATATTTGCTTATAATTATTGTAACTTCTTAGTGGATTAACCCTTTTATCATTATAAAATGTTCCCTTTTATTTCTAGTAGCATTTTGTTTTTTTTAAATATTTTTTCTGATATTACTATGGCCACTATAGCTTTATTGTGTTCACTGTTAACATGATATATCTCTTCTTATTCTCCTTTCAACCTATTTGAATCTATTTGAATCTTTAAATCTAAAATATATCTCCTACAGACAGCATATAGTTGAATTTTATTGTTTTTATCCAATCTAACAATCTCTGACTTTTGATTACATTTTACTATATTCACATTTAAATTTATTCATGACATAGTTGGATTTATGTCTGCCATTTTACATTTGGTTTTCTATATGTCTTGTGTCATTTTTGTTTCTCTATTCCTCCTTTACTGCCTTATTTTGTATTAAGTAAATATTTTCTAGTGTAACATTTTAAATACTTTAATGATTTTTTTCAGCATATTTTTAATTATATTCCTGGTGGTTGCTATAAGATTTATTACATACATTTTAATTTATCAGAATCTACTTTAGAATTATGCCAACTTAATTGCAGTGAGATAAACATACAGTACTCCTACATAGCTCTATACCCTCTTCCCCCTTTTTGTGCTATTAATATATATATATATAACAATATGGATATATAAACAATATATATGTTTATCTATATATGTTATAAACCCAACAATACATTTTTATAGTTATTATTTACATAAAATTATGTCCATTTATAAAGCTGAGAAAAGAAAGGAGAGCAAGTATAGAGCAAGTATATCTTTAGATTGGTTGTTATATTCCCTTTCTTATTTAACACTTAAAATTCTTTACCTATTTCTATGGGTTATCCTCTGCTGTCATTTGTCATTCCAATACAACTTTGTTTTCACCCACCTCTTTGGTGTTATTATTGAATATATTACATTTCAATATGTTATAGAACCAACCAATCAATTATATACATATGGTTTATACAACTGCTCTTTAAATGAAAGATAAAAGAAAAATAAATGTGCATGTATATGCCATGTATAATTACATTTAACAGTCCTTTTTGTTGTTTCATGTAGATTTGAAGTTCCATTTTGATTTACTTGCTTTCAAGTGAAGAACTTCTTGGGTATTTCTCAGCTTTTGTTTATTTTTCTATTATGTTATGTTAGTCACCATACAGTACATCATTAGTTTTTGATGTAGTGTTCCATGATTCATTGTTTGTGTATAACACCCAGTGCTCCAGCTTTTGTTTATATAGGAATGTCTTTATTTTGCCTTCATTTTTGAAAGTTAGTTTTATTGGATAAAAGATGCTCAATTGCATGGTTTTCTTCTTTCATCACTTTCAGTATTTAATCTGTCTTCCAGTATCTATTATTTCTGATGAGAAGTCAGATGTTAATTTTATTGGGACTCCCTTGTACAAGACAAGTCATTTTTTACATAATGCTTTCAAGATTTTCTATTCACCTTTGGCACTCAGCATTTTTTCTATGATGTATCTGAATGTGGACCTTTTAAAATTTATCCCACTTGGAGTTTATTGAGTCTCTTGAATGTGTAGACTAATGTTTCTCAGAAAATTTATGACATTTTCAGCCATCATTTCTTTGAACATTTTTTCTGCCTCTTTTCCTTCTGTCTCTATTTCTGGTACACCCATAGCACATATGTTGCTACACTTAAAGGTATCCTATATTTTGCTGAAGTTCTGTTGATTTCTCTTCATTCTAGTTTCTCTCTGCTCTTGAGATTGCATAATCTCTATCAACCTATTTAATTTCAAGTTTCCTGAGTCTTTCTTCTGCCAGTTGATATATACTTTTGAGACTCTCTAGTAAATTTTTCATTTTGGTTATTATACTTTCCAACCCTAGAATTTTCTTAAAAAAATCATTTCTACCTCTTTAATGATATTCTCTGCTTAATGAGGCATTGTCTTTGTATCTTCTCTTCTTTATGGTTTCCTTTAGCTCTTGTAATATGTTTATAATGGCTATTTTGAGGTCTTCCTCTGTTAGATCAGACATCTGACCCTCTCAAAAACAGTTACCTGCTTCTTTTTACTGTCATATATTCCTGTTTCTTTGCATTTGTTATGTTTTTGTTGAAAACTCAAATATTATTAGGTAATATAACAATTGTGGATGCTGATTCCCCTTACTATTATCTAAGGCATATGTATAATGTTTGTTTATTTACTTTGTTGACTTGGCTAGGCTATTTTAGTAGAGTGTATTTACCCTGCAATGTGAAGCCATTGGTATTGTTAGTTAGCAGGTGCACCCTTACATATTTGCACAGTCACTCTGGGACTACAATGGTTTTAACAAGGCTCTCTTTGTACCTTTCCCTAATCTCTGTTAAGCTGTTTATCTCATTTTGTATATTACTCAGCCCTTAGATCACATGAATTCGTAGTTAATTGTTCTATTATTTTTGACAATGCCCTGGGACATATATTGTTTCACAGCCTGATCCAATTAAATTCAGACAGCGATAGATTTTGAGGCCAGCTTTGTGGTTTGTTCTGACCTCGGGAAGGGTCTTCTCACCTATCTCTATCCCTGATTCTCTTTGGTGAACTGTCCAGTGTTTTGCTTACTGCTCTTAATTAAGAGGAGATATTATTTTGAGGGTGCCCTTAGGCATGAAATATCCACATTCTATTTCAAATAGAGTCAGTTTCTTTGAGGAGAGTTCTTTTCATAAAATTACCTCCCACTCTGGATGAATTCTCTGCATCACTAGTTTGGGCACTTGGAAGGTGTAGTAGGCTGAATGGTGACCAGCCCCAAAACATATGTGCATCTGGAACCTTTGGATGTGAATTTATTCAAAGGATCTTTGCAGAGGTAATTAGGCTAAAGATTTCAAGATGAGATAAACCTGGGTTATCCAGGTGGGCCCTAAATCCAATGGCAAGTGCACTTCTAAGAAGAGAAACAGAGAAGACACACAAGATAAAGCCATAAAGTCTGAGACAGAGATTAGAGTTATGTATCCCCAAACCAAGGGAACACCTACAGCCACCAAAAGCTGGAAGAGGCAAAAATTGTTTCTCCTGTAATCTTCAAAGGGGGTGCAGCTTTGCTGCTACCTTGATATTGGAATTTTGGCCTTTCAAAATTTGAGAGAATCTCTATTATTTTAATCTACAACATTTATTGTAATTGATTATGGCAGTCCTAGGAAACTAATCTAGATTTTGTTAACACGAAATGAGGTGTTGCAGTTAACAACTAAAACTTTGGAAGTGGCTTTAGCATTGGACAATGGGAAGGGCTGGAAGAATTTGGGGGCACATAATAGTAAAAGCCTAGATTTCCTTGAAGACACTGCTGATAGAAATATGGGCATTAAACATAGTTTTGGTGAGAGCTCATAAGGAAAAAATGAGCTCTATAGAGAAAGCTTCTACCATCTTGGAAAATACATATATCATTATGAACAGAACGCTAGTAAAAAAATATGAATGTAAAAGTATTTATGATGAGAGCCCAAAAGGAGATGAGGAACATGGAGGAATGGTAATCCTTATTATGTAGTGGCAGAAAACTTGATTGAATTGTATTCTACTGTTGGGTAGGAGGGATAATTTGTAAACAGTGAATTTGGATGTTTAGGTGAAGATATTTCCAAGTAGTTTGGAAGGTATTGCCTGTTTTCTCCTTGCTGCTTTTAGTAAAATTAAAGAGGAAATAAACTGAAGAAGAATTGTTAAACAAAAAGAAGCCAGCACTACATGATTGGAGTTTCTGGCCTACCTAGAGTGTTATGGAAGCTAAAATTATGAAATTCACTGATGGAAAAGATTGCTCTAAGGAGAGGGCCTAGGATAGATCTCTTTTTTGTTTAAGAGATTGGATAAATAACTCAGAAATCCAATCAACCATCTCATCAGAAAGCAAGAATAGAGACAGGGTTATTCAGCAAGGGCCTGTGGAGAACTTCCTCATCTAATGTTAAAGACCCCCTTGACATATGTGGAAGACCAACAAGGTTTCTGAGAATCTTATATCAGAAGAAATGCTGCCAACTTGGACTGAGGGAAAAAAGGTAAGGCAAAATGAAGCAAGTCTCTCAGACTTCTAAGTATCTACAGATAGGTAATGGTCTGATAAAGCTACTCACCTGTACATGTGCTACTCTTCAAGAAAAAGGAAGAATGACTCCAAGGACAGAGCCTTGGATACAGAGGCAGAGTCTCCCCCAAAACTTGATTTAGATAAATTAGATTATTTAGATGATGAGATTTAGAACTTTTTGAACTGATGATTTTACATGAGAGTTTAGACTTGGTGTTACTACTTTAATGGATCAAGACCTCAGGGATTTTCGGATGGGTTGAATGTATTTTGTATATAGGACAGAGATAAATTTTGGAGATCATGAGGTTGACTGTAATGGGTTAAATTGTCCCCCCCCCCAAAATATGTCTAGATGGAACTGTGAATGTAAACTTAACTGGAAAAAAGAGTCTTTGCAGATGTAATTAACTTAAGAACCTCAAGATGAGAGCATCCTGCACTATCAGAGTGGGCCCAAATCCAAAGACAACTGTCCTTATAAGAAGAAAAGGGGGAAGGCATGAAGGAGAAGGCCATGTGAAGACTGAAGCAGAAATTAGAGCTATGTACTCCCAAACCAAAAAACACCTGGATGCACCAGGAGCTGGAAGAAGCAGGAAAAGATTCTTCCCTAGAGCATTCAGAAGGACTGTGGCCGTGCTGAATTCTGGTCTCCAATATTGTGAGAGAATAAATTTCTGTTGTTTTAAACCACCCAATATTTGTTTGTTTGTTTTTTTCCATGACTACAACAGGAGATATAGGGTAGAGTTGTAGCCTCTGGACTAATACATTGCCTTTCCTATTTTACAACTATTGTCCTACAATTGAGCTGGGATGTAAGTTGTTAGGCTCAGCTTTCTCAGCCTGCAGCAGCTAAGTTAGAGTCTGTCTTGTGGGTAGGATATGGGTCGAGGAAGAGGTCCCCTATCCTCTTGGCCAGCCTCATCAGGAATTGAGCCTCTTCAACTTAGAATTGAAGAGGATGATAAATGCTGTCGACTGTTCCTACCAGTGAGATAAAGCAAGCCATGCTTGGGAATTGAGGGTAAAGGGGACACTGTCTTCTTGGTCACACACATCATGAGTGGGATATACATCATTTTTGATTTTGAGGTAAGGAAGGAGAGGATCACAGCTCAAATACCACAGATTCTTGCTATTCTTACCTAGTTTTAGTAGGTTTTCTTGAATAAACATTTCTTCATTTGAGGTATAACCTTAGGATAATTTCCAGAGAACTTTAAATGATTAGGATGGGAAGAGGAAAAGATGGAGGAGGAGTAGGGGACCCTATTCCAACCGGTCCCCAGAATTGAGCTGGATATCTACCAGACCACTCTGAACACACACAAAATCAGCCTGAGAAGTAAGAAGATAGACCTGGATCTCTACAAACAGAATATCACAGGCAGTTGGTTTTGAGGTACGAAGTGGGGAGCCGTGATTCCGTGGGCAGATATTGGAGGATAAACAGGAATGGGAGAGAGGCTGGCCATGGGGATCCTACACCACTGGTGAGCGATAGCCTCCCATGCTGGGGACGGGGCACAGACTTGAAGACCAGTAGCGGTAGTGGCATGGAAAGGACTTTAAAGATTTTTTTTTTATTTGACCAGAGATATACAGCAAGAGAGGGAACACAAGCAGGGGGTGTGGGAGAGGGAGAAGCAGGCTGCCCGCCAAGCAGGGAGCCTGATGTGGGGCTCGATCCCAGGACCCCGGGATCATGACTTGAGCTGAAGGCAGACGCTTAATGAATGAGCCACCCAGGTGCCCCATGGAAAGGACTTTAGACAGAAACTTCAGCAGCAGCAGGGCCACATGTGCAAACTGGGGGCAGCTGGCGGTTTTAGAAGCACAAAGGGCAGAGATAAGCCTGGACCTGGAGGCAAGGACTGGGAGCCGAGCTGAAGGGCACACAACCCAGGATGCTGCATTTTATAGCACCACAGACAGAAACAGAGATAGTATGACCCAGAGAGCTCACTGAAGAACAGACGGCAATCTCTCTGATCTGAGGCAGAGGGCTGGAAATGGTCTCTTCTGTTCTCTCAGAAGAGATGTGGAAAGCCACCAGGGAAAGCCACCAGAGAACAAAAGCCCCAAAAATCCAGTTCCAACTGAGCTCATCCCCCACCACAGAGGGCAGGGCAACTCTGCCCAAACAGGGTTGCCTGAGTAACAGCACGGCAGGCCCCTCCCCAGAAGACAGGCTGGGAAAACAAGAAGCCAACAACCCTAAGGACCCTAGAAAACAGATGAATCTTGCTTGGGTTGTGGTCAATAATTTGGACTCTTTAAATTCCCTCAACCACCCATCAACAGAATGACTAGGAGGAGGATCCCCCAAAATAGGAAAGACTCAGAGATTATGACTTATGCAGCACATTTACAAATGGATACAGATATAACCAAGATGTCGGAGATGGAATTCAGGCTGGCAATTTTGAAGACAATAGCTAGAATGGAGAAATCAATTAATGGCAACATAGAGTCTCTAAGGGCAGGAATGAAAGCTGAACTGGCAGAACTTAAAAATGCTATCAATGAGATCCAATCTAATCTAGATAATCTAACAGCTAGGGTAAGCAAGGTAGAGGAATGAATTACTGATCTAGGAGACCAACTGATAGAAAAGAAGGGAAAAGAGGAGGCCAGGGAAAAACAACTCAAAATCCATGAAAATAGATTCAGAGAAATAAGTGACACCATGAAGTGTTCCAATGTCAGAATTATTGGAATACCCAAGGGGGTGCAGAAAGAGAGGGGACTAGAAGATATATTCGAGCAAATCATACCTGAGAACTTCCCTAATCTGGGGAATGAAACAAACATTCACATCCTAGAGGCAGAGAGGACCCCTCCCAAGATCAAGGAAAACAGGCCAACACCCCGGCATGTAATAGTAAAACTTGCAAATCTTAGAACCAAGGAAACCATCTTAAGGGCAGTTAGGGAGAAGAGATTCCTTATGTACAGAGGGAGGAATATCAGAATAATGTCAGACCTATCCACAGAGACCTGGCAAGCCAGAAAGGCCTGGCAAGACATATTCAGGGTACTAAAGGAGAAGAACATGCAGCCAAGAATACCTCACCCGGCAAGGCTGTCATTTAGAATGGATGGAGAGATGCAGAGCTTCCAAGACTGACAGAAACTGAAAGAATATGTGACAACTAAGCTGGCCCTGCAAGAAATATTAAGGGGGGTTCTATAAAAGGAAAAAGACCCCAAGAGAGATATACAACAGAAATTTACAGGGGCAATCTATAAAAACAAGGCCTTTACAGGCAAAATGATGACAATTAATTCATATCTTTCAATAATCACTCTCAAGGTGAATGGCTTAAATGCTCCCATAAAATGGCACAGGGTTGCAGATTGGATAAAAAGACAGGAACCATCCATATGCGGCCTACACGAGACTCATTTTGAACCTAAAGATACATCCAGACTGAAAGTGAAGGGATGGAGATCCATCTTCCATGCCAGCGGACCTCAAAAGAAAGCTGGGGTAGCAATTCTTACATCAGACAAATTAGATTTTAAACTAAAGTCTGTAGTTAGAGACACAGAAGGACACTATATCATTCTTAAAGGGTCTATCCAACAAGAAGATCTAACAATTGTAAATATCTATGTCCCCAACATGGGAGCAGCCATCTACATAAGCCAACTGTTAACCAAAATAAAGAGTCCTATTGATAACAATACGTTAATTGTAGGAGACCTCAATACTCCACTCTCAGCAATGGACAGATTATCTAAGCAGAAAATCAACAAAGAAACAAGAGCTTTGAATGACACACTGGACCAGATGGACCTCATAGATATATACAGAACATTCCACCCTAAAACAACAGAATACTTATTCTTCTCGAGCACACATAGAACTTTCTCCAGAATAGACTACATACTGGGTCACAAATCAGGTCTCAACTGATACCAAAAGATTGAGACTATTCCCTGCATATTCTCAGACCACAATGCTTTAAAACTGGAACTGAATCACAAGAAAAAATTTGGCAGAAGTTCAAACACTTGGAAGCTAAAGACCACTCTGCTCAAGAATGTTTGGGTCAATCAGGAAATCAAAGAATAATTTAAACAATTCATGGAAACCAATGAATGAAAACACATCAGTCCAAAACC
Organism: Mirounga leonina; assembly: GCF_011800145.1. Taxonomy (NCBI): domain Eukaryota; kingdom Metazoa; phylum Chordata; class Mammalia; order Carnivora; family Phocidae; genus Mirounga; species Mirounga leonina. Next base: position 16,124,334 of record NW_023270175.1, on the reverse strand, counting down.
TATGGGATACTGCAAAGGCGGTTCTAAGGGGGAAATACATAGACATCCAAGCCTCACTCAAAAAAATAGAAAAATCCTGAATTCACCAACTAACTTTACACCTTAAAGAACTAGAGAAAAAGCAACAAAGGATGCCTAAGCCACGCATTAGAAGAGAAATAATTAAGACTAGAGCAGAGATCAATGAATTAGAAACCAGAAACACAGTAGATCAGATCAATGAAACTAGAAGCTGGTTCTTTGAAAGAATTAATAAGATCAATACTGACCAGAATTATCCAAAAGAAAATAGAAAGGACCCATATTAATAAAATTATAAATGAAAGGGGAGAGATCACGCCTAAAAAAAGGAAATAGAAACAATTATTAGAAATTATTATCAACAACTATATGCCAATAAACTGAGCAATCTGGATGAAATGGAGGCCTTCCTGGAAACCTATAAGCTGCCAAGACTGAAACAGGAAGAAATTGACAAGCTGAATAGGCCAATAACCAGTAATGAGATTGAAGCAGTAATCTAAAACCTCCCAAAAAACAAGAGTCCAGGGCCTGAAGGATTCCCTGGGGAATTCTACCAAACATTCAGAGAAGAAATAATAGCTATTCTCCTGAAGCTATTTCAAAAAATAGGAACAGAAAGAAAGCTTCCAGACTCATTATATGAGGCATTATCTTAATCCCCAAACCAGGCAAAGACCCCATCAAAAAGGAGAATTTCAGACCAGTATCCCTGATGAATATGGATTCCAAAATCCTCAACATAATCCTAGCTAATAGGATCCAAGAATACATTAAAAGATTCATCCACCACGACCAAGTGGGATTTGTCCCTGGGATGCAAGGGTGGTTCAACATTCACAATCAATCAATGTGATAGAACACATTAATAAGAGCAGAGCGAAGACCATATGGTCCTCTCAATTGATGCAGAAAAAGCATTTGACAAAACACAACATCCTTTCCTGATTAAAACTCTTCAGAGTATAGGGATAGAAGGAACATTCTTCAAGTTCATAAAATCCATCTATGAAAAAACCACAGCGAATATCATTCTCAATGGAGAAAAGCTGAGAGACTTTCCCTTAAGATCAGGAACACGTCAAGGATGCCCACTCTCACCACTATTGTCCAACATAGTATTAGAAGTCCTAGCAACAGCAATCAGACAACAAAAAGAAATAAAACATATTCAAATTGGCAAAGAAGAATTCAAACTCTCTCTTTTTGCAGATGACATGATACTTTATGTGGAATACCCAAAAGACTCCACCCCCAAATTACTAGAACTCATCCAGCAATTCAGTAATGTGGCAGGATACAAAATCAATGCACAGAAATGAGTTGCTTTCTTATACACTAACACTGCAACTGTAGAAAGAGAAATTAGAGAAATGATTCCATTTTCAATAGCACCAAAACCATAAGGTACCTCGGAATAAACCTAACCAAAGAGGTAAAGGATCTATACTATAGGAACTACAGAACACTCATGAAAGAAATTGAAGAAGACACAATAAGATGGAAAAACATTCCATGCTCATGGATCGGAAGAATAAACATTGTTAAAATGTCTATGCTACCCAGAGCAATCTATACCTTCAATGCCATCCCAATCAAAATTCCAATGACATTTTTCAAAGTGCTGGAACAAACAATCCTAAAATTTGTATGGAATCAGAAAAGACCCTGAATCACCAACGAAATGTTGAAAAACAAAAACGAAGCTGGGGGCATCACGTTGCCCCATTTCAAGCTATATTACAAAGCAGTGATCACCAAGACAGCATGGTATTGGCACAAAAACAGACCTACAAACCAATGGAACAGAATAAAGAGCCCAGATATGGACCCTCAACTCTATGGTCAAATAACCTTCGACAAAGCAGGAAAAAATATGCAATGGAAAAAAGACAGTCTCTTCAATAAATGGTGCTGGGAAAATTGGACAGTCACATGCAGAAGAATGAAACTCGATCATTCTCTAACCCCACACACAATGAAAAACTCAAAATGGATGAAAGACTTCAATGTGAGACAGGAATCCATCAAAATCCTAGAGGAGAACATAGGCAATAACCTCTTTGACATCAGCCACAGCAACTTCTTTGAAGATAAATCTCCAAAAGCTAGTGAAACAAAAGCAAAAATGAACTTTTGGGACTTCATCAAGATAAAAATTCCTGCACAGCAAAGGAAACAGTCAAGAAAACAGAGGCAACCCACAGAAAGATATTTGCAAATGACACTACAGTTAAAGGGCTGGTATCCAAGATCTATAAAGAGCTTCTCAAACTCAACACCCAAAAAACAAATAATCAAGTCAAAAAATGGGCAGAAGACATGAACAGACACTTCTCCAAAGAAGACATACAAATGGCTAACAGACACATGAAAAAATGTTCATCATCATTAGCCATCAGGGAAATTCCAATCAAAACCACATTGAGATACCACCTTATACGAGTTAGAATGGCAAAAATTGACAAGGCAAGAAACAACAAATGTTGGAGAGGTTGTGGAGAAAGGGGAACCCTCTTAGACTGTTGGTGAGAATGCAAGTTGGTACAGCCACTTTGGAAAACAGTGTGGAGGTGCCTCAAAAAATTAAAGATAGAGCTACCGTATGACCCAGCAATTGCACTCCTGGGTATTTACCCCAAAGACACAGGTGTAGTGAAAAGAAGGGCCATATGCACCCCATGTTCATAGCAGCAATGTCCACAATAGCCAAACTGTGGAAGGACCCAAGATGCCCTTCAACAGATGAATGGATAAAGAAGATGTAGTCCATATATACAATGGAATATTACTCAGCCATCAGAAAGGATGAATACCCAGGTTTTATGCCCACATGGATGGGAGTGGAGGAGATTATGCTAAGTGAAATAAGTCAAGTAGAGAAAGTGAATTATCATTTGTTGTCACTTATTTGTGGAACATAAGGAATAGCATGGAGGACATTAGGAGAAGGAAGGGAAAAATGAAGGGTGGAAATCAGAGGGAGAGATGAACCATGAGGACTATGGACTCTGAGAAACAAACTGAGGGTTTTAGAGGGGAGTGAGGTGGGAGGATGTGTTAGCCTGGTGATGGGTATTAAGGAGGGCACATACTGCATGGAGCATTGGGTGTTATACAAAACAATGAATCATGTATCACCACATCAAAAACTAATGATGTATTGTATGGTGACTATCATAATAAAATAAAATTAAAAAAAATAAATGATTAGAATGGTCTATTTATTTTAACTTTGCTTATTTCGCTGGAAAGGGGTACCACAAAACTCCTTAAACTGTCATGGAAGTGGAACTACCCCATTCTTTTTATTAGGTAATTGATTTTTTACTTAAGGTTTTTACTTCGAGATAATTTTAGATTCACATGCTGATGTAATAAATAATACAGAGAGGGCAGGTGGTAATTTCTCTGACATTGACTATCGCAACTTCTTTCTAGATACATCTTCTGAGACAAGGGAAATAAAAGCAAAAATAAACTGTTGGGACTACATCAAAATAAAAATGTTTCTTCACAGTGAAGGAAACAGTCAATAAAACTAAAAGTCAAGCTCCTAAATGGGAGAAGATATTTGCAAATGACCTATCTGATAAAGGGTTAGTATCCAAAATATATAAAGAACTGATACAACTCAACACCCAAAAGAGTCCAATTTAAAATGAGCAGAAAACATGAACATGCATTTCTGCAAAGAAGACATCCAGATGGCTAACAGACACGTGAAAAATGCTCAACATCACTCCTCATCAGGGAAGTGCAAATCAAAACTACAATCACCTCATACCTGTCAGAATGGCTAAAATCAAAAACACAAGAAACAACAAGTGCTGGCATGGATGTGGAGAAAAAAGAACTCTTGTGCACTGTTGGTGGGAATGCAAACTGGCACCGCCACTCTGGAAAATAGTATGGAGATTCCTCAAAACCTTAAAAATAGAACTACCCTGTGATTCAGTAATTTCACTACTGGTTATTTACTCAAAAAAGACAACACACTAATTCAAAGGGATACCTGCACCCTTATGTTTATTGCATCATTATTTACAATAGCCAAATTATGAAAGCAGCCTAAGTGTCCATTGATGGGTGAATGGATAAAGAAGAGGTGGTATATATATACAATGGAATATCATTCATCCATAAAAAAGAATGAAATCTTGCTATTTGCAACAACATGGATGGATCTAGAGAGTATAATGCTAAGAAAAATAAGTCTGAGAAAGACAAATACCATATGATTTCATTCATACATGGAATTTAAGAAACAAAACAAATGAGCAAAGGAATAAAGTGTCAAACGAAGAAACAGACTCTTAACTATAGAGAACTAACTTATGTTTACCAGAAGAGAGGTGTGTGAGGGGATGGGTGAAATAGTTGATGGTAATTAAAGAGTACATTTTTCATGATGAACACTGAGTAATGTAAAGGATTGTTGAATCACTATATTGTACACCTGAAACTAATATACTGTATGTTAACTATACTGGAATTAAAATTAAAAACTTAATAAAAAATAATACAGAGAAATCCAGTGTACTCTATACCCAGTTTTCCCCCAACAATAATATCATGAACAACTATAGTACTGTATCAAAAGTAGTATATTGCCATTGACAAAGTCAAGATGCAGATCACTTACATCACCACAAGGATCCCTTATGTTCCCTTTTTGTAGTCACATCCACCTCCCTAACAGCCCAAGGGACTTTATGGGTCACCAACAAGCAGACCAATATATCCATTATGGGAGTCCCAAAAGGAGAAGAGAGAGGAGGGGAAGGTGAGTAGAGAGCTTCTTTATGAAAACAATGGCAAAAAATTTCCCAAATTTGAGTAAAGACATGGATAAACAAATACAAGAAACTCAATGAACTTCAAGTAGGTTAACCCCAAAGAGACCCACACAGAGACACATTATAATCAAACTGTTGAACTACAAGACAATCTAAAAAGCACTAAGAGAAAAGTGACTCCTCACATACAAGGAATCCTCAATAAGATTATCAATGGATTTTTCAGCAGAAAGATTGCAGAACTCAAGGCAGGAGGATGACAAATTTAAAGTGCTGGAGGGAAAAACCTATCAACTGAGAATTTTATGTGTGGCAAAACTGTCCTTCCAAAATTAGGGAAAAATTAAGACATTCCCAGATAAACAAAAGCCGAGGGAGTTCATTAACAATAGACCTGCCCTACAAAAGATGATAAATGGAGCCTTTCAAATTGAAAAGAAAGGCCACTAGATTCAAACCCATGAAATTTAATTTAAAGCCATGTGAAAATATAAAGTTCTTCAGTAAAAGTAAATAGTAGGCAAATATAACAATATATACCATTGTTTGTGCATCAAAATTATCAAGAGAGTGAAAACATAACCCACAGAATGAGAAAAAACATTTTTAAATCATGTGTCTTATAAGGGTCTAGTATTCTGAATATATATAGAAGTCTTACAACACAACAACAAAAAGACAAACAACTGAATTTTAAAATAGGCAAAAAATCTGAATAGACATTTCTCCAAAGATAGATAACCAACAAGCACATCAAAAGGTGTTCAACATTATTAGTCATTAACAAAATGCAAATCCAAACTGTAATGAGATACCACTTCACAATTACTGGGATAACCATAACTTTTTTTAAAAAAGAAAATAACAGGTATTAGTAAGGATGCAAAATAAACAGGAACCCTCAAATACTACTGGTGGGAATGTAAAATGGATCAGCCACTTTGGAAAACAGTTTGGAAGTTCCCTCAATAAATTAAATACAGAACTACCATATGACTCAGAAACTCCATTCTTCCATTGACAACAGGTCCAACATTTGAACAGATATGAAAACAAAACCTTGTACACAAATGTGTGAACAAAATTTTCCTCTGCCCCCTCCATTCTGCTGCTGAGCTTATCAATTCAGTTTTTATTTCAGTTTTAGGTTTTTTTTTCATTTATGAAATTTCCATTTGGTTCTTTTCTATATTTTCTGTCAAGTGAACTAATAAATAGGCCCCATCTTTGAGTTCAAAATCCAGTGAGGTGGGGAGATAAGGGAGCATTTGATTAAAATATACTTTCAAATGTGCAATGGCCTTGCAAAGAAGAGACACTTATATGAGAGATAAAGTAAGAAATTTTGTCAATGTCTTGCTGAAATCTAGATATATCATCCCTTTAGTTTTCCCTTAACCATAACTCTACCAGTTTAGTAACCCTTTTAATAAAGGTAATTAAATTAGTTTAACAGTATTTATTTCTACTGAATCAAGGGTACCCTTTGTATTTACTAATTTTTTGCCAAATGCTCAAAAACTTACCTCTTTATTGGGAAGGTGATCAATACCAACATGCCTTTGGTCTGTAATTGAAAGGATTTATATTTGTCAACTCTCTGGAAAAAAGTGAATCAGAACAGCATTTTTGAATCAGAGAAACATTTGTACATTTTCCTTCTTCTGATAACTCTCCTATTCATGTGATTTCTCAAAGATTAGCAACAGTGCTCGCTTCGGCAGCACATATACTCAAAGATTAGCAACAGAGGTTCAATGACTACATCTGGAATTTGTTCCATTCCCCTTATATATAATACATCTGGCCTGCAAATTTAAAACATTGAAAGAAAATTAATACTTTCTCACTATCCTTCCCATTTATTGGCCCTCAGCTCACCCCTAACCACATTTTGTGCAATGGGTTCCAATAGGAAGGTATTTCTTTTTCTAATAAAGGTTGGGCACAAAATAGAGTTGATCGTTTTCTTCCTCCTGTCATCTGTTAATATTGTGTCTCTAGCAAAGGGCTTCTATTGTCCTGGTTTTTATTCTAACATTTAACACAGTTATCAAAGCCCTTTTGTCTATCCTCAGCATTTTTTTATGAGTCTCAGCATATTTTGTACTTAACCTTTCTAACCATATTCCTACAAAATATTTTGTATTTGTCCTTGATTGTATTTGCTTCTATATGTCCACATTTCTGAAGAAAAATATGAACTCATAAAGAGATTTCCCAGTGCAACCACAGTTTTCTTTAGATGTCTCTGCTGTTCAAAACCTTTTTTAAAAATCTTTCTTGAGTCATTTTCTGTCTTAGAGTCTCTGTCTTCACATCTGGCCTGTGGAAATATCATTTTTAAAATCAAGAATACCTTTAAATATCCAAACCTTCATTCCTTTGGCTTTCTTCCCCCTTTCAGTGCTTTTTTGGGTATGTGCCAGTAAAGTACACAAGCACTTTTTCCTAGAGCAATGTGGCAAATGCCTACTCAAATAGAACACTTTCCTCTCAACTCATTCCTTTGGAGGGACAAAACATTCACATGGTAACCTATAGATGTATGGATGTGTACATATAATCCCTGTTCTCTCATTTATATGAATATAAATATCTAAAACAGATGATTCCATTTTCATGCCAACATGTTTTGATATCAGTAAATATTTTACCTTAAGGTACTTATGCTGACATTAACCCACACTTGACTAAAAATGGATCATGTGAAGTTATAATAAAAAGGATCAGAGAGCAATTTTATTTTTTTATTATTATGTTCAATTAGCCAGCATATAGTACATCATTAGATTTTGAGAGAGATTTTAAAAGCATTTTACCAATGTAATCTTACCATAACATATTATGAAAATACTAAAATATAACCCATCTCTCTCTCTCTGACTCTCTGTCTCTCTCACACACACACACATTTATGTCTCCAGAAAAAAATATATGCACATAATGGCCTAGTGTTTTCTATCTCATACACTTTCCATTCTGAAATCCTACTTTATACAAAATAACACAACTCTGCTACCATAAGGCATATAAGAAAAATAAAATCTGGAGTAGCTGTTTTTAATAGGTATATATAATTATGAATATTATTATATCTATTAAAGAGTTAGGATGCATGTAAAAAGCACACATAATATCTCCAATACTTTTTTTTTTTAGCTTGTGAAAGGAAGACTAGTTTTCTCTAATAATCTTGTATATATTAGGTGTACAATGTGATTTTTTAAGGTTGTACCACATGGTGATTTATTATAGATAAAAGTGACTTATGCACCATCACTACAGTACTAGAGTACTCTGAATTTGACTATTTATTTACCTTTTTTTAAAGATTTTATTTATTTATTTGATAGAACGAGAAAGCATGAACAGGGAAGGGGCAGAGGGAGAAGCAGATTCCCCACTGAGCAGGGAACCCAACGTAGGGCTCAATCCCAGGACCTGGGAACATGACCTGAGCCAAAGGCAGATGCTTTACTGACTGAGCCACCCAGGCACCCCAACTATATATTTACCTTTACCAGTGAGTTTTATATTTTCATATGCTTTCATATTGTTATTTAGTGACCTTTCATTTCAATTTAAAGAATTTATTTCAGCATTTGTTGTAAACCAGCTCTAGTGGTAAAGAATCCCAGCTTTTGTTTGGGAATGTCTTTATCTCTCCATTTCTGAAGGACAGCTTTGCCAAATAGAGTATTCTTGGTTGGCAAGGTTTTTTTCTTTGAGCATTTTGAATATATCATCTTACTCTCTCCTCGCCTGCAAAGTTCCTATTGAGAAATCTGCTAATAGCCTTATAGGGGTTCCCTGGTATGTGATAAGTACCTTTTGCTGCTTTCAAAATTCTCTATCTTTGGCATTTGATAATTTGATTATAATGTGTCTCAGAGTAATCCTTGGGTTGATCTTGCTTGGGGTACTTTGAGCTTCATGTATCTGCAGTTCCATATCCCTCCTAAGATTTGGGAGGTTTTCAGCCATTATTTCTTTAAATAAACTTTCTGTCCCTTTCCCTCTCTTCTCCTTCTGTACATATATACATTTTCTTGACAGGGTACCATAGGTCTTTGTGCTTTCTTCACTCTTTTTCCTTTTTGCTCTTTGTACCTTTAACTGGTTATTTCAAATGACCTATCCTTGAGTTTTTGGATTTTTTCCTCTGCATGATTGAGTCCACTTTTGAAGCTCTCTGTTGAATTTTTCAGTTCTTTCATTATATTCTTAAGCTCTAGGATTTCTGATTTGGTTTTATATGGCTTCTATTTCTTTATTAAACTTCTCATATTGTTCATGCATTATTTTTCTGATTCTGTTTCAGTGTCTACCTGTGCTTTCTCTCATTTCATTGAGCTTATTTAAGAAAATTATTTTGAATTCTTTGTCATTATTCATAAATATCCATTTCTTTGGGGTTGGTTATTGCAGCTGTATTAGTTTCCTTTGGTGGTGTCATGTTTATCTTATTCTTTGTGATCCATGTTGCCTTTCATTAGTGTCTGTGCATATTAAGAAGCAAATACTTCTTCCAGACTTTGTAGATTGTTTTGTCAAGCAAAGACCTTCCCCAGTCAGGTCCCCAGGCTGATGGTATTGTCTTTGGAATCACAGTCTACTGGGGTTGGAGCTGGGTCAAATGGCTGCTGTTGGGTCTGTAGTGGGGTCTGTGGTTGGCAGGCCTGTTACTAGGGGCTGTCAGGTGTGGATTCTGTTTGGTCCCTGGGGGTGGTTGGGACTCACTTTAGGACCTTGGACCATAGGGCTGGCACTGGGACAAGGGTCTGCCGATGATAGGCCTTTTGCCAAGTGCATGGATGGGTGTGGTTTCTTCTTAATTCCTGGGATGGCTTTCAACATGGTGGGTCCTAGGTTAGGCAGGATTGGTGTCAGACTGCAGTTGAGAGAGGCTATAACTGACTCCTTCCCCAATACTTTTGGATTATATAAAGTGAAAAGTAAAGATCCCCGCTCAGTTCATCCAATCTTTCATGTCAATGCTTCCTGAATTTTTCTTAATTTTATATATCCATGCATTTTAAATTGACCACAAAAACCAATGTAGTACCAGATCACAAACTGCCCATCCAGGGTAAAGGAAATCACTGTGGTTGCTGAGATAAGAAATGGCCTTACTTGAATTATTTGAATGTCCCTCTGCTTCCAAAATAGTATCAATTCATTATTATCATCCTGAAATTGATGTTTTCAATATAAGCAAATTGTTGAACTCTCAGTTTGTTGCAGAACATTATATTTTATTAGGCTTATATTAAATTAGGAAATTTACCATGCTGCTCATTAGGAGCATAAAGATAACATCTTGAATTTCAAATTCCAAGCATATTACTGAAGATGCATCTTTTTGTGACAGAGGATTCATGGTATAGAATTATTTGAAGAATTATATTTTATATGTGATTTTCAATAAAAGTGAAAACTATGAACCCATTGAAATTACTTACTTTTTCAAAAGTTTGCTGACTTATTGTCTAAAAGCTATTCCCTCTGCCAACTCCCTGCCCCAAAAATGACTTATACAGCAATACTTGGTTATTTTTATTCTATGATATAAAGCTTCTGAAACTCCATATAATATTGACCTTCACTGTTGACTTCAACTTATATTCACTTTCAAATCTACTCTTAAGGTAAGAGTAGAATTACATAATATAAATTTTAGTAGAAGCTATATTGGGTTTTGGTCAGATATAGATGAGATGTAGATGCCTCTCTGGACTAAAGTAGAGCAGATGAGATGATATCTTAATGGAATGGAGTGAAAAGAGGTTGGGGGAACCAAGGATGAGAAGAGCAAAAGAAGGCTTCAAACTTAATTTAAATTATGATTTTGCTTCAAATCCTTTCCATTGTAAATGGAATAAGCAGATGGAGTGGAGGAAGATAGCAACAAAACTTCCTTGGCTATAACCTATAGTTATAGTTAAGACTATAACTCAATTTTTACCTAGCATGTCATCTGGAGTTTGATAGTTTATCTGGTTTAAATGGCTCATTTAAAAAAAAAAGCAAAGGGCGCCTGGGTGGCTCAGTTGGTTGAGCGACTGCCTTCGGCTCGGGTCATGATCCCGGGGTCCTGGGATCGAGTCCCGCATCGGGCTCCCAGCTCGGCGGGAGGCCTGCTTCTCCCTCTCCCACTCCCCCTGCTTGTGTTCCTGCTCTCACTGTCTCTGTCTCTGTCGAATAAATAAAATAAAATCTTTAAAAAAAAAAAGACATTCTAATGAGTCTAGGAGATTAAATTTTGATTAAAATGGTGTATTCACATCCAATACTAAAACATGCAATCAGCCATTTAGATGACCTAGTAAATTTTTTTTTATAAAGTGGCACATTTACAATACCATATCATCTTTTATTACCCTGGTCTTAAGTTAACATCAAATGGGGCACTCAAGGTGTTGTTGAACTTTGCAAATAAATAATTTGCTTTTGAATCAATTACATATTCTACTACTATCAAGAGGCTGCCACCATACAATTGCACAGTGGTAAGACCTAAGATGGCTTTCAAATCTTACTTAGTTAAGAAACACCTGCCATCTAAGTGATTTTTTTTTTTTCTGGAAATCCTTTTACTGGTTAAGCCTAGGTTTTTCTTCTGCCTTTGTGTCTAACATACTCCATACAACTTTTTTTTAATTTTCTTTCTTTTTTTATTCTTTTACATTCTGCACACTAACATACAGGGAAAAGAAAGTGCCTGAAACTGAAATATGGAGGAGTTCTTTACAATTATGTCCAGTTTTGTGCACTTTTCTCACTCACCTGTCAGTGAAAAATCACCAACCATTATGAAATAGGACAACTTAGGTCAAAAAAGAACCAAAAATAATCTCATAAAAAATATATCCAAGTACAAAAAGCATTGTCCTCTTGGAGTCTTCACATCCTTCTCTTCTGTGTACTTACATATAATTCATTGTTTCCACGGATAAATGCAACCCCATACTTACTCTTCAGCTGTCCATTTATATATTCTTCTGTCTGCTCCAAGGCTATATTCATGTAGACATTCAAGCAAGCCAGGACCCCTCAATAATCCACTCTAGAATTCAATTTTACCACAACTGGTTGTCTAATGATTTGCTTTAAGAAGTCAATGGGGTTTGCTTCCATAGACTTATTTTAACAATCCTGATCAAAAATTTGGGAGATAGGAAGCCTGAGTTCTAATCCTAGCTCTGCTACTTAATTTAGCTGTATGCCTTGGATAACTCATTTCACCTCTCAAGGCCCCAGGTTCCTCATCTGGTGGCTGGGATCCAAAACCGTGCTCCAAGTTCCCCTTCCATGCAGCTTTTTGAGGGCTTCATTAAAATCCTGCTTTTTTATCATCCTCTTTTTTGCACATTTCCAAAGGATTTTAAATTACCTATAAATCTATCTTCCTTTCAAAATGAGGGTTCATTGAGGGTAAAGAATATATCTTGTTTAGCTTTCCAATTCTCATTGCCTAGCACTATGCTAGATGCATGATGAATAAATAACTTCATTTGATCTCTGATTGCCTCTATTTCTTATTTGTTATTTCTCCTCTCTTTCCTCCACTTTCCATTAGTAAAAACTCTAAGAAATGTGCCACAGGAAGTCTCCTCAGAATTCACATCTTAAGAAAACACACTGTTTAGATTTCTAACCTCAGGCCTTAAAAATTCTGTTTTGTGAAAACAAAAGAAAAAGCTTAACAAGAAATTTGAAGAAAAGCCTGCTGTGAAATTTGAATATGAATAGTGAAACTGGGTCAATATAATTTAGTAAGATGGCAAAATGAATTCCTCAAATGTAATCACACTTGAAAAGCAGTCTGCAATAGAGTGAGTTTTATAGTAAAATTGCAGAAAAAAAGAAAAATAATAAAAGCTTATTCAGGTAACTTTTACTTAGGGTCATCAGAGAAGGCCTAAGATTTACAGTGTTAAGAAGAAAAATAACAGGGGTGCCTGGGTGGCTCAGATGGTTAAGCCTCTGCCTTCGGCTCAGGTTGTGATCCCAGGGTCCTGAGATCAAGTCCCACATCCAGCTCCCTGCTCAGCAGAGAGCCTGCTTCTCCCTCTGCCTCTGCACCTCCCCCTGCTCATGCTCTCTCTCTCTATCTCTCTGTCTCAAATGAATAAAAAAAAAAAATCTTAAAAAAAAAGAAAAATAACAGGGAATTGAAGGAAGAAAATTAATAAATAGACTTATAGAGAAATTACTTATGATTTCTTTTAATTTTAATTCCAGTGTAGTTAATATACAGTATTGTATTAGTTTCAGGTATATAATATTGTGATTCAACATTTCCATATATTACTCAGTGCTTATCAAGATAAGTGTACTCAATCCCCTTGACCTATTTCACCCATTGTGTAATGTTTTAAAAACTTTCAAAATTGAAAAGAACTAATTACCAATATTTATTTGATTAAAATATTTCAACGTATGTTTAATCTTAAATTTAGTACATCAGAAATAGATGATGAAGTTTTCAAAGATCAGAGAGAATAGATAATTTCATCAAAATAGAGTCTTGAGCAAATGTCTACTGCTTGTTCTCCCTAAAAATCCAACTAAAATTACTGAAAAATATGAGAATTATCCATAACACCATGAAAGGAAAGAAAATATAAATGCAATCAGCAAACTAGAAATTCTGAGGAATTTCTGGAATCTGATTAACTGAGATACATATACACATAACTTTAAATTGTTTATAAATCTATCTTTCTCTCGGGCGCCTGGGTGGCTCAGTTGATTGGGCGACTGCCTTCGGCTCAGGTCACGATCCTGGAGTCCCGGGATCGAGTCCTGCATCGGGCTCCCTGCTCAGCGGGGAGCTCGCTTCTCCCTCTGACCCTTCCCCTTCTCATGTGCTCTCTCTCATTCTCTCTCTCTCAAATAAATAAATAAAATCTTTAAAAAAAATCTATCTCTCAAAATGAGTGCTCATTGAAGATACAAAATATGTCTTATCTAGCTTTTCAATCTCATCACCTGGCACTGTGCTAGATGCATGATGAATAAATAATTTCACATTATCTCTGATTATCTCAATTTCCTATTTGTTATTTCTCCTCTTCTCTCTTTCCTCCACTTTCCAATAGTAAAAACTCTAAGGCAATAAAGCTATGGCCTAAAATATGTATGGTCTATTGCAGAATTGGGAACAGTTCTTTCCAAGAAAGCCTCAGATATACTCAAAGCTCAGAGTCAATACAAAGATCAGTAAAGAATCTGGAGCTGTCATCAGGGTAATTAATTAGTGAAGTACATTTGAAAGAGTTGGATTTTCTAGAATCCCCACCCCTGCCCTACATACAACATGCTGTAGGGCACAATGATATTTGTTCTCAGTATATACCCATGAAAATATTTTTTCTGATTACTAGTTATTTTTTTTTATTTTTAAGAAATATACATACATGTTTTTAAAAGGCAAAAGTACTACAAGTCTCATAATGAAAAATGGAAGCCCATAGCACTTCCTACACGCCAGAAGCAACTACACTCAACTCTTAATGGTTTTATTTTATCATTGTTATTTCTTGAATTTTTTTCATTTAAATATTAATTACTGACTTCTGACTTCAGAATATTCAGTAACACACACACTTCTAAAACTTCATCTTTCCAGTATGGATATATCATTATTTATTTGTTAAATCAGTATTCAAGCCTTAAATTATTAGGACTACATAAATATTTTTTTAAGTTGAATCAATCAGTGTGGCATAATATCACTTTCTTTCTTGTACAGCTATGCATTTTTTCTAGAATTAATAACTGCTTCAACTTTGTTTAGTTTTCTTCATAGCTATCACTAATTTGTCTTCAAAGTATCAAATAGGTGCACCTGGGTGGCTCAGTTGGTTGAGCATCAGACTCTTGATTTCAGCTCAGGTCATGATCTCATGGTCCTGAGATCCAGCCCTGCATCAGGCTCCATGCCTGATGAGAGAGTGATTACTGAAAGATATGAATTTATTGTCATCATGTTGCCTGTGAAGACCTTGTTTCTATAGTTTGTCTCTGTAAATTTCTGTTCTGTATCACTCTTGGGGTCTTTCTCCTTCTATAGAACCCCCCTTAATATTTCTTGTGGGGCCGGCTTAGTGGTCACATATTCTTTCAGTTTCTGCCAGTCTTGGAAGCTCTGCATCTCTCCATCCATTCTAAATGACAGCCTTGCCAGATAATGTAGTCTTGGCTGTGTGTTCTTCTCGTTTAGTACCCTGAATATGTCTTGCCAGCTCTTTCTGGCTTCCAGGTCTCTGTGGATAGGTCTGACGTTATTCTGATGTTCCTCCCTCTGTACGTAAGGAATCTCTTACTCCTAACTGCCCTTAAGATGGTTTCTTTGGATCTAAGATTTGCAAGTTTTACTATTACATGCGGGGCCTTCGTCTGTTCTCCTTGATCTGGGGTGGGGGGGATCCTCTCTGCCTCTAGGAAACGAATGTTTATTTCATTCCCCAGATTAGGGAAGTTCTCAGCTACAATTTGCTCAAATATATCTTCTAGTCTTCTCTCTCTCTCCACCCCCTCCGGGATCCCAGTAATTCTGACATTGGAACATTTCATGGTGTCACTTATTTCTCTGATTCTATTTTCATGGATTTTGAGTTGTTTTTCCCTGGCCTCCTCTTTTTCCTTCTTTTCTATCAGTTGGTCTCCTGGATCACTAATTCATTCTTCTACTTTGCTTACCCTAGCTGTTAGATTATCTAGATTAGATTGGATCTCACTGATAGCATTGTTAAGTTCTGCCAGTTCAGCTTTCATTTCTGCCCTTAGAGACTCTTTGTTGCCATTTATCGATTTCTCCATTCTAGCTGTTGTTTTCACAATTGCTACCCTGAATTCCATTTCCAACATCTTGGTTATATCTGTATCCATTTGTAAATCTGTGGCAGAAATCACAGTCTCTGAGTCTTTCCTATTTTGGGGGTTACATTCTGTTGAGGGATGGTTGAGGGAATATACAGAGTCCAAACTATTGACCACAACCCAAGCAAGTTGCACCTGTTTTGTAGGGACTTTAGGGTTATTGGCCTCTTCTTCTTCCAGCCTGTGTTCTAGGGGAGCAGCTTGCCGCACTGTTACTCAGGCAACCCTGTTTGGGAAGAGTTGCCTTGCCCCCTGTGGGGGGGGAAGGGCTCAGTGAAAACCAGTTTTGGGGGGCTTTTGTTCTCTGAAGCTTTCTCTGGTGGATTTCTGCTTCTCTTCCAAGAGTCAGAGCAGAAGTGACCATTTCCAGCAGTGCCTGGGTGGCTCTGTCACTAAGCCTTTGCCTTCAGCTCAGGTCATGGTCCCAGGGTCCTGGGATCAACCCCCACTTCAGGCTCCCTGCTTGGCAGGAAGTCTGCTTCTCCCTCCCCCACTTCCCCTGCTTGTGTTACCTCTCTCGCTGTGTCTCTCTCTGTCAAATAAATAAACAAAATCTTTAAAAAAAAAAAAAAAAGAATTGCCCATTTCCAAACCTCTATCTCAGAACAGAATGATCGCAGTCTGTTCTTCAGTGAGCTCTCTGGACCACACTGTCTCCATTTTCGTCTGTGCTGCTAAAACCACCGTGTCCTGGGTTGTGTGCCCCACAGCAGCACTCCCAGCCCTCGCTTCCACGTCCAGGCACATCTCTGCCATTTGTGCTTCTAAAATCACCTGCTGCCCCTAGTTCCTACACGCACCCCCACAGCTCCAGGTTTCAGTCTGGGGGGCTGCCCTAAAGTCTTTTCCCCACTGCTACTGGTCTGCAAGTCTGTACCCAGTCTCCAGTGTGGAAGGTTTTTGTGCTCCAGCGGTGCAGGATCCTGGAGGCTCCCTCCCCCTTCTGTTTATCTTCCGATATCTGCCCACAGAATCTCGGCTCCCCACTTCATACCTTGAAACCAACTGCTGGGGATATTGTTTGAAGAGATCCAGATATATCTTCTTACATCTCAGGCTGATTTCATGGGTGTTCACAGCTGTCTGGATGATATCCAGCTCAATTCAGGGAACTGGTTGAAATAGGGTCCCCTACTCCTCTGCCATCTTTGCCCCCTCCTCCTACTATGGTTATTTTGTAAAAAAAAACTTAAAAATCTAACTTCAGTGGACAATTGTCATTTACATTTGCCCCCATTATTCACCATGAGTTATCCAGGATTATATCTGGTAACACTTACATTACTTTAAAATGCACAGAAAAATGTTCCTGATAATATTGGTTTCCCTTGTGGTCTGAATTTACCTTTCCAGAGCTTGAAATATATCTAGAAATATAATGTGATCATATCTGAGAAATATTTCATGTTTGGTTATCATCTTTTATACTCTATAAATAATTTTGAATTTATCCAGACAAATAAAAAATTTAGGATCAGATATGGTCTTATCATCAATGTGATAAAATGCATTATTTGCCTTTGGTCAAAATAAGTTTATATGGAACCCCCAAGAATCATTCAGAGGTTTAACTTGACAGAATTCTTGTGATTTTTATAAGTATCCAGCATCAGAGTCACTTCAGAAACATTCTCTTACACTAGAATTTATTTGACCACTTCTTTTGAGACAAAAAACAATGAAGATATCAGTGCATATGTTTTTTAAAAAGTTATATTTTATATAACTTACCACTAAATGTTTATGTTTTATTTTTTAATAAACTTCACTGGTATAGACTTTATATCCAATAAAAATGTTCAAAATTAAGTATATATTTTGATGAGCTTTAACAAATGAATATACCCTTGAAACTACTACTATAATCCAAATATAGAACATTTCCTTCACCCCCAAAAAGTTCCTTTGGGCTCTTTCCCAGTAAATCCCTGTCCCCAGCCTTACACATTGACCACCTGTTCTGGTTTTCCAGGAACTATTCTGGGTTTAGTGCTGAGATTCCTGTATTGCAGGAAATATCTCAGGACCAAATAAAGTAGGATGGTGAAATACTGATCTGCTTTCTATCATTATAGATTAGTATTGCTTGTTTTAGGGTTTCATATAAATGGAATCATACGGAGGGAATGAAGATGGCAAGAGAGTAGGGGACCCACATTTCATCTCGTCCCTTGAATTCAGCTAGATATTGATCAAATCATTCTGAACACCTGTGAATTCAAACTGAGATCTAAGAAAAGAATTGCTGCAGTTCTACAAATAGAATTTTTGCAAGGTAGGAGGTGTGGAGATGTGAATCTAAGGGGATATATCGGAAGATAAACCACAGAACAATGAAGTCTCTGTATGTCAGCTACCAGAAAATGATATAGCAGTGGATGGCAAAATAGGAACTCTTAGAAGTCTGCTCCTGTGAGGAATGTCCCTGCCTGAAAGGTGGCGAGGTGGTAAAGCAGGGCAGAAACCTAGGTGGGACAGTGTGGTCTCAGGATCCCCATGGTCACAGAACGAATGGGGATGTCTGAGCACAGCAGAGTTTCCAAACATTGGAGTAGGGAATCCAGTTGAGCCCCGGAGTGGCCTCTCAGCTAGGTGTTGCCATAAACCATGAACCATGGCAGGATCAGGCAACTGCTCTCCAAGCAGGGGCCTAGCAAGAGACAATTACTGTGAGATCTGGCTCCTTCCCCTGGGAAGAGTGGTGCAGGTGCACACATGATCAGGCAACAGCTCCCTGAGCAGGGGCTCAGAGAGAAGCAGGGCTGAGGTGAGACACCCCTCCAACCCCTGGGAGGATTGGTGCAGGTGTGCACTGCAAGAGTCTTCAGAGTTTGGTGCACATGAAAGGGATTGACTGCCTTTCCCTGAGGGTGCACTAAAGAATGGGGACCATGATTGTTCAGCTCTGGGGTTGGAGATCAGGGCATTACCATTTTTTACATTTTTTTCCCATCTTCTAAAGTTATGTGAAAAGCCTTCAGGGAACAAAAGCCACATAGAGCAACCTGAAGCAGCTTACACTGAGCCCGGCCCCCTGGCAAGGGGTGGTGCAACTCTGCCCAGGCAAAGACACCAGAGAATCAGTGCAACAGGCCCCTACCCCAGAAGATGAGCAGGACCTTCAGGCAAATACTAAATTTATAGATCACTCAGAACTGAAAAACTCCTGCACTAGGGGAAAATAGTATATAGAATTAGAGATTTTTTTGCATGAGTCTTTAGTCCTTCAGTTTAAAAATTTTCTTTTTTTCATTTTTTCCTTCTCAACTAGTCTCTTATTTGATCAACTCTTTGTTTTTACATCTTTTTTTAATTTTAATTTTTACATTTACATTTTATACACACACACACACACACACTTCATTTTGGCTTCCTTTCACTTTTTACATTCTTTACAATTTTGGGATTTAGTGTATTCTAACAAACACACCAAAATACACCAAGGACCAAGTGGATCACCCTATTTTGTCCTCCTGTGAGATTGTATTCTCTCTTTACACCCCCTTTTTTTCTTTTTCTTTTCTTTTTTGGTTTCTGACCTCTTTGGATTTCTCTGTGTATTTCCCTTGAGTTGTGGTTGATTTTTTTTTTATTTTGTTTTCTTGTTCATCTATTCTTCCCTGGGAAAAATGATTAGATGGAGGAATTCACAACAAAAGAAAGAACCAGAGATAAAGCTCTCAGCCACAGATCTAATCGATATAGATATAAGCAAAATGTCAGAGGTGGAATTCAGGATAATGATTATAATGTTACTAGCTGAGCTTGAAAAAGGTGTAAAAGACACTAGAGAATCTCTTAGTGCAGAAATAAAATCTAATTAGGCCTAAATTAAAAATGCTTTAACTGAGATGCAGTCTAAAATGGATGCCCTAACAGCTAGAATGAGGCAAAAGAGAGAGTCAGTGACATAGAAGACAAGATGATGGAAAGGAAGGAAGCTGAGGAAAAGAGAAACACAACAAATGGACCATGAGGGGAGGATTCAAGAAATCAGCAATACCATAAAATGAAACAATATTAGAATTATTTGGGTCCCAGAAGAAGAAGAAAGAGAGGGACAAAAGGTATATTTGAGCAAATCATAGCTGAGAACTTCCCTAATCTGGGGAAGGAAACAGGCATTCAAGTCCAGGAAGTAGAGAGAACCCCCCCAAAATCAATAAAAATAGACCAACACCCCACCATGTAATAGTGTAGCTTGCAAATTTCAGAGATAAAGAGAAAATCCTGGAAGCAGCTCGAGACAAGAACTTCTTAACCTACAAGGGTAGGAACATTACACTGGCAGCAGACTTATCCACAGAGACCTGGTAGGCCAGAAAGGGTTGGCATGATATATTCAGGGTGCTAAATGAGAAAAATATACAGCCAAAAATACTTTTCCAGCAAGGCTGTCATTCAAAATAGAAAATAGAAGGAGAGGTAAAAAGCTTCCAGGACAAACAGAAACTGAAAGAATTTGTGATCACTAAACCAGCCCTGCAAGAAATATTGAAGGGGGATCCTTTAAGCGAAGAGAGAGTCCCAAAGTAACATAGACCAGAAAGGAACAGAGACAATATACAGAAACACTGACTTTACAGGTAATACAATGGCACTAAATTCATATCTTTCAATAGTTACTCTAAATATAAATGGGCTAAATGCTCCAATCAAAAGACTCAATGTATCAGACTGGACAAAAAAACAAGACCCATCAGTATGTTGGCAATAGACTCATTTTAGACCCAAATACACCTCCAGATTGAAAGTGAGGGGGTGGAGAAACATTTATCATGCTAATGGACATCAAAGAAAGCTGGGGTAGCAATCCTTGTATCAGAAAAATTAGATTTTAAATCAAAGACTCTAATAAGGGATGAGGAAGGACATTATATCATAATTAAAGGGTCTATCCAACAAGAAGATCAAATAATTGTAAATATTAATGCCCCTAACTTGGGAGCAGCCAATTATATAAACCAATTAATAATAAAAGTAAAGAAATTCATTTATAATAACACAATAATCATAAGGGACATTAACATTCTACTCACTGCAATGGACAGATCATGTAAGTAGAAGATCAACAAGGAAACAAGGGCTTTGAATGACACGCTGGACCAGAGTGACCTCACAGATACATTCAGAGCATTCCATCCTGAAACAACAGAATACACATTCTTCTCAAGTGCACATGGAAAGTTCTCCAGAGTAGATCACATATTGGGTCAAAAATCAGGTTTCAACTGGTACCAAAAGATGGGAATCATTCCTGCATATTTTCAGACCACAATGCTTTCAAAATTGAACTCAATCACAAGAGGAAATTTGGAAAGAATTCAGATATGGAAGTTAAAGAGCATCCTACTAAAGAATGAATGAGTCAACAAGGAAATTAAAGAATTTTTAAATTCATGGAAACAAATGAAAATGAAAATACAACTGTTCAAAACCTTTCAGATGTAGCAAAGGAGGTCCTAAGAGGGAAGTATATAGCAATACAAGCCTTTCTCAAGGAACAAGAAAGGTTTCAAATACACAAGCTAACCTTACACCTAAAAGAGTTGGAGAAATAACAGAAAATAAAGCCTAAATCCAGCAGAAGAAGAGAATTAATAAAAATTAGAGCAGAAATCAATGAAATAGAAACAAAAAGAATAGCAGAACATATCAACGAAAGTAGGAGATGGTTCTTTGAAAAAATTAATAAGATCAATAAGCCCCTAGCCAGACTTGTCAAAAAGAAAAGGAAAAAAAAAGGAACCAAGTTAATAAAATCATGAATGAAAGGGGAGTGATCACAACCAATACCAAGGAAATACAATTTTAAGAACATATTATGAGCAACTATATGACAACATTAGGCAATCTGGAAGAAATGGATGTATTCCTAGAAACTTATAAACTACCAAAACTGAAACAGGAAAAAAATAGGAAACCTGAATAGAACTATAACCAACAGGAAATTGAAGCAGTAATCAAAAATCTCCCAAAAAACAGGAGTCCAGGGCCAGATGGCTTCCCAGGGGGTATTCTACGAAATATTTAAGTAAGAAATAATACTTTTCTACTAAAGCTGTTTCAAAAAATAGAAATGGAAGGAAAACTTCCAAACTCATTCTATGAGGCCAGCATTACCTTGATCCCAAAACCAGACAAAGGCCCCATCAAAGAGGAGAATTACAGACCAATTTTCCTGATGAACATGGATGTCAAATTACTCACCAAGATACTAGCCAATAGGATCCAACAGTACATTAAAAGAATTATTCACCACAACCAAGTGGGATTATCCCTGGTCTACAACGGTGGTACAACATTCACAAATCAATGTGATACATCACATTAATAAAAGGATAGACAAGAACCATATGATCCTCTCAATTTAGTACTTTAACTAGCAAGGCTGTCATTCAGAATGACAAGAGAGATAAAGAGCTTCCAGGACAAACAGAAACTAAAAGAATTTGTGATCACTAAACCAACCCTGCAAGAAATATTGAAGGGGATCCTGTGAGTGAACAGAGCCCAAAAGTACCATAGACATGAAAAAAAAAAAAAAAGAGAGAGAGAGAGAGAGACAATCTATAGAAACAGGGAATTTACAGGTAATACAATGGCACTAAATTCATATCTTTCAACAGTTATTCTGAATAATGCAAATGGGCTAAATGTTCCAATCAAAAGACACAGGGTATCAGATTGGATAAAAAAGCAAGACTGGGGGTGCCTGGATGGCTCAGTCGTTAAGCATCTGCTTTTCACTTAGGTCATGATCCCAGGGTCCTAGGATCAAGCCCCACATTGGGCTCTCTGCTCAGCAGGTAGCCTGCTTCTCCCTCTCCCTCTGCCTGCTACTCCCTCTGCTTGTGCTCTCTCTCTCTTAAATAAATAAAATATTTTTTAAAAAAGCAAGACCCATCCATATCCTGTCTACAAGAGACTCATTGTAGACCCAAGGACACCTCCAGATTGAAACTGGGGGGAGGTAGAGAACCATTTATCATACTAATGGACATCAAAAGAAAGCTTGGGTAGCAATTCTTACATCAGACAAATTAGATTTTAAACCAAAGACTATAGTAAGGGTTAAAGAGGGACACTATGTCATATTTAAAGAGTCTATCCAACAAGGTCTAACAATTATAAATATTTATGCTCCTAACCTAGGAGCAGCCAAATACAAAAACCAATTAATAACCAAATTAAAGAAACACATTGATAATACCACAATAATAGTAGGGGACTTTAACACCCCACTCACAGCAATGGACAGATCATTTAAGCAGAAGATCAACAAGGAAACAAGGGCTTTGAAAGACACTGCAGACCAGATTGACTTCACATATATATAGAAAGAGCATTCCATCCTAAAGCAACAGAATACACATTCTTCTCAAGTGCACATGGAACATTCTCCAGAATAGATCACATACTGGGTCAGGAATCAGGTCTCAACCAGTAACAAAATATTGAGATTATTCCCTGCATATTTTCAGACCACAATGTTTTGAAACTTGAACTCAACCACAAAAGAAAATTTGGAAGGAACTCAAATCCTTGGAGGTTAGGGAGCATCCTACTAAAGAATGAATGGCTCAACCAGGAAATTAAAGAAGAATCTAAAAAATTCATGGAAACAAATGAAAATGAAAACACAACTGTTCAAAATCTTTGAGATACAGCAAAGGTGGCCCTAAGAGGGAAGTACATAGCAATATAGGCCTTTCCCCCCAAAAATTAGAAAGGTCTCAAATACACAAACTAACCTTGCACCTAAAGAAGCTGGAGAAAGAACAGCAAATAAAGCCTAAACCCAGCAGAAGAAAAGAAATAATAAAGATCAGAGCAGAAATCAATGAAATAGAAACCAAAAGAACAGTAGAACAGATCAATGAAACTAGAAGCTGGTTCTTTGAAAGAATTAACAAGATCGATAAACCCCTAGCCAAACTTATCAAAAAGAAAAGTGATAGGACCCAAATAAATAAAATCATGAATGAAAGAGGAGAGATCACAACCAGCACCAAGGAAACACAAACATTTATAAGAACTATTATGAGCAATTATATGCCAAAAATTAGGCAATCTGGAAGAAATGGATGCATTCCTGAGACATATAAACTACCAAAACTGAAACAAGGATAGAAAACCTGAACAGACCCATAACCAACAACAAAAAAATTGAATCAGTAATCAAAAATCTCCCAATAAACAAGAGTCCAGGGCCGGATGGCTTCACAGGGAATTCTACCAAACATTTAAAGAAGAATTAATACCTGTTCTTTTGAAACTGTTCCAAAAAATAGAAATGGAAGGAAAACTTTCAAACCAGTCTATGAGGCCAGCATTACCTTGATCCCAAAACTAGATAAAGACCACACCAAAAAGGAGAATTACAGACCAATATACGTGATGAACATGGATGCCAAAATTCTCACCTAGATGCTAGCTAATAAGATCCAACAGTACATTAGAAGGATTATTCATTATAAACAAGTAGGATTTATTCCTGGGCTTCAAGGATGGTTCACATTCACAAATCCATCAACGTGATACATCACATTAATAAAATAAAGGACAAGAACCATATGATCCTCTCAATTGATCCAGAAAAAGCATTTGCCAAATACAGCATTCTTTCTTGATTAAAACTCTCCACAGTGTATGGACATAAGGAACATACCTCAATATCATATATGAAAAGCCCACAGCAAATATCATTCTCTCTCTCTCTCTCTTTTTTAAAGATTTTATTTATTTGTCAGAGAGAGAGTAAAGAAGGGGGAGCAGCAGGCAGAGAGAGAAGCAGGCTCCCTGCTGAGCAAGGAGCCCACTGCTGGACTTGATCCCAGAACCCTGAGATCATGACCTGAGCCAAAAGCAGACGCATAGCCGACTGAGCCACCCAGGCATCCCAGCAAATATCATTCTCAACAGGAAAAACTGAGAGGTTTTCTGCTAAGGTCAAGAACATGACAGGGATGCCCACTCTCACCACTGTTGTTCAACACGGTACTAGAAGTCCTAGCCTCAGCAAGCAGACAACAAAAAGAAATAAAAGGCATTCAAATTGGCAAAGAAGAAGTCAAACCTTTACTCTTCACAGATGACATGATACTTTATGTGGAAAACCCAAAAGACTCCAACCCAAAATTGCTAGAACTCATACAGGAATTCAGCAACGTGGCAGGATATAAAATCAAATCACAGAAATGAGTTGTATTTCTATACACTAACAATGAGACAGAAGAAAGAGAAATTAAGGAATCAATCCCATTTACCACTGCACCAAAAACCATAAGATACCTAGGAATAAATTTAACCAAAGAGATAAAAGATCTGTACTCTGAAAACCATAGAACACTACTAAAAGAAATTGAAGAGCACACAAAGAAATGGTAAAACTTTCCATGCTCATGGATTAGAAGAAAAAATATTGTTACAATGTCTCTGCTACCCAGAGCAATCTACACATTTAATGCAATCCCTATCAAAATACCATTGATATTTTTCACAAAGCTGGAACAAATAATCTTAAAATTTGTGTTGAACCAGAAAGACCCTGAAGAGCCAGAGGAATGTTGAAAAAGAAAACGAAAGCTGCTGGCATCACAATTTCGGACTTCAAGCTATAATAAAAAGTTATAATATAAAGCTGTGATCATCAAGACAGTATGGTACTGGCACAAAAACAGACACATAGATCAATGTAAAAGAACTGAGAATCCAGAAAAGGACCTTCAACTCCATGGTCAACTAATCTTTGACAAAGCAGGAACGAGTATCCAGTGGAAAAAAGATAGTCTCTTCAACAAATGGTGTTGGGAAAATTGGACAGCCACATGCAGAAGAATGAAACTGGACTATTTTATTACACCATACACAAAGATAAACTCAAAATGGATGGAAGACCTAAATGTGAGACAGGAATCCATCAAAATCCTAGAGAACACAGGTTGCTACCTCTTTGACCTTGGCTATAGCAACTTCTTCCTAGACATGTCTCCAAAGGCAAGGGAAATAAAAGCAAAAATGAACTATTGAGACTTCATCAAGATAAAAATCTTTTGCACAACAAAGGAAACAGTCAACAAAACTAAAAGGCAACCTATGGAATGGGAGAAGATATTTGCAAATGACATATCAGATAAAGGGCTGATATCCAAGCTCTATAAAGAACTTATCAAACTCAACACCCAAAAAAACAAAAAATCCAGTGAAAAAATGGGCAGAAGATATGAACAGACATTTCTCCAAAGAAGACATCCAGATGGCCAACAGACACATGAAAAAAGGCTCAACATCACTTGGCATCAGGGAAATACAAATCAAAACCACAATGAGATACCATCTCACATCAGTCAGAATGGTTAAAATTAACAAGTCAGCAAACAAATGTTGGTGAGGATGTGGAGAAAGAGGAACCCTCTTACACTGTTGGTGGGAATGTCAACTGGTACAGCCACTCTGGAAAGCAGTATGGAGGTTCCTCAAGACGTTAAAAATAGAGCTATCCTACGACCCAGCAGTTGCACTACTAGGTATTTACCCCAAAGACACAAATATATTGATCCGAAGGGGCACCTGCACTCCAATGTTTATAGCAACAATATCCACAATAGCCAAACTATGGAAAGAGTCCAGATGTCCAACGACAGATGAATGGATAAAGATGTGGATACAATGGAATATTACTCATCCATCAGAAAGGATGAATACTTACCATTTACATTGACATGGTTGGAATTGGAGGGTATTATGCTGAGCAAAATAAGTATATCAGAGAAAGACAATTATCATATGGTTTCATTCATATGTGGAACATAAGAAACAGTGCAGAAGATCATAAGGGAAGGGAGGTAAAACTGAATGGGAAGATATCAGAGAGGGAGAAAATCCATGAGAAACTCTTAAATATAGGAAATAACCTGAGGGTTACTGGAGAGGGTGTGAGTGTCAGGACAGGGTAATTGGGTGATGGGCATTAAGGAGGGCACATGATGTGATGAGCACTGGGTGTAATGTGTAACTGATGAATTATTGAACTCTACATCTGAAATTAATGATGTAGTATATGTTGGCCAATCGAATTTAAATAAAAAAAATAAATGGAATCACACAATAATGTACTCTTAAAATCTTTGAATAATAATTTTAAGATTCATCCACATTGTTGCATAAAATAGTAATTTATTTCTCTTTAATACTGAATAATATTATATTCTCTGGATATACAACAATTTTTTTATCCATTTACCTGTTAATGGATGTTTGGGTGGTTCTCATGTTTTAGCTATTATAAATAATGCTGTTATGAATATTCATACATAGGTCTTTTTGTGGACATATGTTTTCATTTTTCTTAAATACAATACCTTAGCAAATACCTAACAGTAGTAATGCTGGGTCAGAAAATAAGTATATATCTAAATTTATAGGAAACTGGAAAACTATTTTCCAAAGTAGCTGTACCATTTTACATTCCTACAAGCATCATATGAGTGTTCCAATTGTTCCACATCCTTGCTATAACTTTATCAGTGTTTTTAATTTTTGCTATTAAAGTGGTTATGTAGTAAAATCTCATGATTATAATTTACATTTCCCTGATAATTAATGATGTGGAGAACTTTTCATGTACTTATTTGCCATCCAAATACATCTTTCATATGCCTGATAAACATCACAAACAGCACATATAAATCCAAATATTTGATGCCCCCCTATAAACTTTGAAGTCATCTTTGATTCTCTCTTACATCCCACAGGAAGTCTAATAATAGATTAACTTTGCCCTATATTTTAGTATACTTATAAACGAAGTCTTCTCATACTCAATACTATAAATGAAATACCCTGCTCCAACCCACTATCATCTCTTATCTGGACTAATGCAATAGCTTCTTAACTAGTCTCTGCTTCCACTCTTGTTCATTCATCACTTTATTCTCCTCACAGCTGCCAAAGTGATGGTTATAAAATATATGTCAGATCATGAGTTCAACACCCAATGAATCCTGATGGCCCCTGGTCTATAAAAATAATCTATATAAGGCTATATGATCTTACCCCTCTGCTACCATTCTGACTTCATGTCCTACTATCTCTCCTTTTATTTCATTCCAGCCACAATGACTTCCTGGTTATCCCTTAAACATGCCAGTCATGCACCTGCTTCAGGACATTTGCACTGGTTTTTCCTCTGCCTAACATCTTTCCCCCTAGACATTCATGTGGCTTGTTTGCTCACTTCTTCAGATGTCAGCTCAAATGCTTTCTTAACATAGAGATAATTTTTATATATAAAATTTGTATATAAAATCACTCCCCTGTCACTATTCCTTTTTCCCTGTTCTATTTTTCTTCATACTACTTATCTCCACTTGGCCATTATAGATTTATTTTTTAATCTATTGTCTGCCTTCTCTATAAAATTTACACATCAAGAGTATTTCAATTTCTCATATTGGTATCCTAGTGCCTAAACTGTGCTTGGTATGATAATAAAATTCAATAAACCTGTTGAATGAATAATTGTAAACTATTTCTCCATGTCCACCAAATCCACCTCCTGGATTCTATATTAAATTCTTCATATGGCGGAATCATACCTCATTCTTTTCATAGTACCTTATATGAGGTACATACTAAGCACTCAAAGATCCTTGTTGATGGGTTTCTGCATATTGGAAATGCTGCCCAATTAGCCTAGTTGAGATTAAAATTAGCCAGGAAGTGTTGATGCCTAACATTATTTTGAATTGATATTATAAGTATAACTAATACATTTGATAAATGGTAAAATAAATGATTTTTTAGGTTCAACTAATACTTATTGCCCTTGCTACATAGAAATAATTTTCAATGTTTTTGTATAGCATTTGATATTGACTAAATTGATTTTCAGAGATTAAGTAACTCTCCCAAAATCATAGATCTAGGACATTACACAACTAGAATTCTAATTCCTTAGCTCCTGGTTCCAAATTTTGTACTTGTACTTCTCCCTTTCATTGTTTCTCCTCCAGTCAAATGCTTCCTAATTATTGCTTCCATCCTCCCCGATCTTTCATTCTCTAATCTATGCCACATCCTGAGAAGTGTGCCATTAGTCACACTTTAGCTGATCTCTTCACCTTCAACAAAATGCAACCCTTTGTTGGTTTATTGTTACACTAACCTAAGTCAAGGGTAAATGACCACTACTGCTTAGTGCAGTAACCTCATATAACAAAATTGACATCCTGTTAACAGAAGTCTCTGGCTACCTAATGAAATAAGAAATTACTGTGAGAATTTTAAATACTGGGGCCAGACCAGACAAGGATTATGATGTGTTTAGGCATTTTTGAAAGCCTCTGGCACACATCCCCCCGGCAGCTGTTGATGTGCCTACTCAAGAGTAAGCTATGAGTATATATATATACATACATGTTAATATACTACTCTTACCCCAGAGAGTGTGAAATGAGAATTTCTTTTTGCTTACTCTTACTTAGCACTCCTTTGACAGCTATATTTTCTATGTTAACTTAGGGGACACTGGAAATATATGTCAGGGGTGAGAATTAGTATAAAAATTACTATTTTTCTTGATTTTCATCTGTAAATGGTATGAGGTGAATTAAATACATAAACTTTAAACCACATAATTTTTACTTATTCATGTCATCTGGATATGTATTAAACTTTTATCAAATAGCTTCTATGTACAATGTACTATGTTAAACACTGTGAGAAACCCCTGCATATTACACAATTCCAGCTCTCAGAGATTCATGTATTCTGCTGGAGAATACAAAAATGTTCAAGAGAATTTGCAGGGAAGTAAACAGTATGGGCATTTCCAGTTTCAAGTTTAGTCCACCCATTCAACAATAAGCACCAAAGATGTGCAAGGCATTATGCTGGGAACTAGGTATTAAATGATGAACATACCTATCACAATCCCTATGTCATGGTATACAAAGAATAGTAAGGAAAATACAGACATAAAGGAAATAATTATCTACAAAATGAAAAATTTTCAACTGTGAATAAGTGTTATGAAAATAAGGCAATAAGAGGATTTTACATAGAAAGCTCAGGGAAGACTTCACTGATAGGAAGATAATTGAGCTATTATCTGAAGAGTGAATAGGAATTAACCAAGTAAAAAAGGGAGAGAATAATGTCCCACGCCCTCCGGCAAGAGGGAGCAAGAAAGACACTGAAAAAAGACCTGTATGGCAAGAGAAGATAAGGCATGTACATGATAAATCTAGAGAGGTAGATGAAGCCAGACTATGATATGAAGACTTCTGGGCCATGGTATAAAGTTTCAAAATTAGAATAGTATTTTCATGATGGAATAAAAACTCTTTAAAAATTCTACCCTATGGTTATTCCTAATGCTAGAGTCTTATTTATTTATACATTAATTATATTTGTATATTACTCCTATTTATAGCTAACTTGGCTAATCATGTAAATTACTATTTAACAAATATTGTATTATATTTTAATATTAATTTAAATATAATTTATATAAAATAAATGTAATTAAATATTATATTAAACTACTACTTAACAAAAATACACAACAGATGAGAAAATTTAGCCTTTCATATGCCTCTCTAAACTGTACACCAAAAGAAAAAAGGTGTGCATTTGGAAAGATTTAGAGATCATGAGATAAATTCAAATTGGAAATTAAATATGAAAATCATTCTGGAAATAAACTCCATGATTTTAACATGTGAGATCATTTGTGCTTCTGGGGAAAGGCCTGAGGAAAACGTGATCAAATACCAGCTATGTTAAATTTTCTTTAGTCATCAGACTGCTCTGACTTTTAAAGAAATGAAAGAGATGCAAATTCCTTCCTAAGATACACACTTTTGCTATTCTCCATTTAGAGTTAAAAATTTCCACTGTATTTAAGGTTTCACCAAGCGTATTTTAACAATCTGGATAATTCAACAAACACATGCTGTTCTAAATGCTATCTTCATCACTAAGATGTGATTTTATATCTTTGAAAATTGGACATTCAAGGTAAATCAAATTCATACATACTTAAAGGCCTGCTTCAACCCAGACATAGCTGTATATTTTTTCCACTATATTCATGGTAAATACAGTACCACAGATATTTAACAGAAAAAAATAGACCACATAAGCCATGCCCTTCTTAATGCACATCTATAACAGGGAACTATGTAGGTGAAATATCCCTACCAGAAATTATAGCCTTAAGGGAGAATATTGTGCTTCTTGATTCCTAGACTAACTAGAGAACAAGAAAGCAAGGGTAAGCACAAGGGTCTCTTCCTAATTAAACAGTACAATGCCTTTATTAATATGTACTTAATCCAGGACAAATAGTATCTACTTTCCAAATTTAATAAAATATTAGAAGTATTTTTTTATTATTTTTTTATTTTTTAATACAGAAAGCTTCACAGATTCCTCATGCCATTCTTGCACAGGAGCCATGCTAATACCTGTATTGTTCCAATTGTAGTATATGTGCTGCCGAAGTGAACACAAAAGTACATTTATAAAAATCAATTTTCACTAACACAAGAAGTATTTCAATATGATATTTTTAAAGGAATTCTTGAATACTGGCTATCACATTCCTCAGGCTTTTTTTTTTTTTTCCTTCTCCATGTACATCATCCTCAAGAAGCTTGTGAGATTTTGGAAACCAAAGATCAAAGAGCTTTAATTTTATCAATTCCACATTTTTAGTTTAACAAGTACATCTCCATTCAATGTTCTTGAAACCGTTCTCAGTAATCAAAACTTGAAAGCTAATCTGAATTTGTAGCTTCGTTCACTGTAGTTATAATACTTTTTTTTTTTTTTCAGTGCAATGGTCAAATTCAGGGCAATTCCTTCCCATAACTAAAATGGAGGCTACTATTGAATATGAGCTATATTACTGATTTAATATATATTATTGCTATTGTTATCACTATTACATACAACATTTTGAATTTTCTCTTAAGCAACTTTTCACATGCTATGACTTCTAAAATATTAGTTCATTAATGTCATGATAACTTGAAAATATCTCGTATTAGTCAGTTTGGGCTGCTGTAACAAAATACCATAGACTGAGTAGCTTATAAAAAATAGAAATATATTTCTCACAGTTCTAGATGCTCACAGTCTGATATCATTTTGTAGCATGGTTGGGTTCTCTTCTGAGATGCAGACTGCTGAATCTCCTTGTTTCCCCATGGTGGAAAATGAGAGAGCTCTCTAAGATCTTTTTTATAAGGGCACTAATATCATTTATGAGGGCTTTTATCTTCATGACCCAATCACCTCCCAAAGGTCCCACCTCCTAATACCATCACAATGGGGGTTAGGGTTTCAACAAATGAATATTGAGGGGACACAAAGATTCAGTCCATAGCAATCTCCAAAGCAGCAAGTGATTTAATTTACAATGATTTTTATGAAATTAGAATAGAATGTGTTTTCTGACATCAGAATTTACAAAATATCCCCTGTATAAGATTTATTACATTTATAAACTAAATTTACTAAAATTCTAAGAAGCTAGACTCCATTGTAGTTCAAGTATGTTTTATTTCCAGCATTTATTTTGTTTATCACCGAAATCTGTGTGCATGTTTTAAGATTTTTGGCATATTTGAGTACCATGGAGAAATCATATCTTGTATTTCATTATTCAGTATTCTTGTATCATCAATGAATCCAAACTTCTGGAAAGCCTTATGTTCACATGATGTTAGTGTTGACATCATTCAAATAATATAAATTTAGTACATGCATTAAAACAAACAACATCTTTAGAAGAAAAAGCTGCAATACAGTCATTTGCTGTCTGAAGAAAGCTATAAGCAGTAACACTAAAAGACAAATAAAATGATAGGAGTAGAAAATTAGATATGAGTTTAGGATGTGATAAAAATAATAGAAAAGTAAATACTCCCCCTGACAATTTAACATAAAGAGTCTGTTCAAGAGAGACTATGGCATAGTTTCATCAAACAATAAATGATGTATTCAGTACTCTAAAATGTGGGAAGAACTCTGATAGTGTTTACTTGAAAAAATAATTCTCTGGACAATTAAATCAGTCTTTAGTATCACAAGTATTAAAACACATTGATAATGAGAAATGGTGGATTTCTGAAGTTGTCAAAAATTTTAAATGCATAACTCATGGAGCTTTGCTGTGATGCAACCCTTTATGATATAGCATTTGTCTGAATTTGGATACATTTTGTAACCCCGTCTAAGAATAGTTACCAGACTTATCAGCAAGAAAAAGTCCTTATTCATTAATTGCTTTTCTGTAGCCAAAATATTTGAAGTAATGGAGGTATTAGCAAACAAAGACTCATAGCTGTCCTCTATTAAACTAATCTCAAAAAGTTGGATTGTATTTTATAGACTCCTTCCATTAATAATTTTGTCAGGGATATCTAATCTATAAATTTACCTAAATCTTAACAAAGCTATTTATATTATTATGCTATACATTGGGTAATAGAAGTTCTCAACTATATATTACAGTATAGGTGTTATTGGCAAACTTCGGATGGTGTGCATTCAATAGTCACATATTAGAGTCAATGTATCAATATAAATATACTAACATGTTACAGTCTATATATATGGGTTACCAGTCATTAAAACATAGATTACACTAAAGTTAACAATATTATAATGGTTGCAACTATTCTTTTACCACTTCTACATTCTTTATTTCATTTAATTCATACAGTGACTCTATTTGGTAATTATGAGTATTCCATTTTCCAAATGAGGAATTTGAGGCTTAGCAAGGCTAAGTTCTCTATAGTCACACAACTAATTAGTGTCATAGCAAGAATTTGAAAGAGAGCCAATCTGACCAACAGAGTGGCTTTTGATGTAAAAACTAAATACAAATAATCTATTTTAACCTTTCATAATCATCATGATATAAATCATCCTTAGGCAATAGATATATATGCATGTCACATATCAGGGTTTTAACTAGCCCTATATTCTTCTGGGTTTGTGATCTATGAGTTTCAGAGGGACTCCAGGTTTGATTTTTTTTTTTTTTTATTTCTTGAAAAGAAAGTCATCATCTGATTTTTCTTAATATTTTTTTAAAGTTTCCATTTACTTTGATATTTTTAAAAGTATATTTCACATATAACGTTGCATAAATTTAAGGTGTACAACATGTTGATTTCATACATTTACATATTGTAATATGATTGCCATTGTAATGATAATCAGCACCTCTCTCATTTTGGATAAAGAAGTCAATGGGGAGGAGAGTAAGATGGCGGCAGAGTAGGAGGACTCTAGGCTCACACACAGGGGAATGCACAAGGAAAACATTTTCCCAAAGCCATTGGCTTGGAAAACGAGAGGGGATGAATTTCATGAGTTCCTACAACCAGTAGGACTTAAAGCCTAGAGTTTTAAAGGTCAGAGGGTTTGGCTGGGATAGAGCCTGGAGGGCACTGCACTGCTCCTGGAGAGAAGGCAGGCAGACAACCCTGGGGCAGACAGCTTGGAAACAGTGATCTGAGAAGAATGCTTGGGGTACACAGGGGGTAGATTGTTTGTTCTTCTCAGAGGCAGTGTTCACCTGAGAAGCCTCCCTGGGAACAAAGGCGCCTGCTCTGCCACCACTTCCTTCCTCCGCCCATCAGCATAAACACAGAGCCACCTGTGGGAAGTAGCACAGCACTGACACGGGCTGCCTAACTTGCTTACACCAGGCCTCACCCCGTGGCCTTGGTCAGGACTGCCCTTCTCAGTCAAGCTTGCCTCAATCCAAGCACAGTGGGCTCCTGCCCCTCGAAGACCAGCACAAACCCCTGCCCACACCACGTTTCCTGACCAGAGAGTTCTGCAGGGCCTCGGTTCTGATGGAGTTGGTGTCAGGTCTCATTTCAAGAACAGACCAGACCAGAGTACACCTAGTTAAAACTCACCACATTCAGGCCAGGGAACAAACACTGCCCACTGAAGGCAAGGAAAGTCTCTGCAGACAACTGGCCTGAAGGACAGAGCAGCCAAAACACAACAGCAGAGCACACACAGCACACACTGGAGACACCCCCTGAAGCACCAGGCCCTGGGCGCTACATGACTTCTTCTTAAGGCCATTACTTTCAGAAGCAGTAGACATACTGGCTTTTCTAACACAGAAGAAGACAGAGACTTAGACAAAATGCCAAGATGGAGGAATTTATCACAAATGAAACAAGAAAAGGTCACAGCCAGAGATCTAAGCAAAACAGATATAAGTAACATGCCAAATGGAGAATTTAAAGCAACAATCATAATGATATTCACTGGGCTTGAGAAAAGAATAGAAGACATCAGTGAGACCTTTACCACAGAGATAAAAGAGTTAAAAGAGAATCAGAGAGGAAGAATGCAATATACAAGGTTCAGAATATGTTTGATGGAAGGAACTGCAGGATGGAAGAAGCAGAAGAATGAATTCGTGACCTAGAGGATAAAATAATGGAAAATAATGAAGCTGAATGCAAGAGGGACAGAAGGATTATGCAACATGACAATAGATTTAGGGAACTCAGTGATTCCATCAAACATAATAACATTTGTGTTATAGGAGTCCCAGAAGATGAAAGAGTATGGGGGTGGCAAGTTTATTTGAAGTAATAATAGCTGAAAACTTCCCTAATCTGGGGAAGGAAATGGGCATCCACATCCAGGAGGCAGAGAACTCCCATCAAAATCAACAAAAGCAGGTCAACATCAAGACATACTGTAATTAAATTTGCAAAATATAGACACAAAGAAAAAGAACTTAAAAGCAGCAAGACAGAAGAAGCCCTTAAGTTACAAGGGAAGACCCATAAGACTAGCTGCAGATTTCTCAACAGAAACTTAGATAGCCAGAGGAGAGTGGCTTGAATATTCAATATCCCGAATGGGAAAAAATCTGCAGCCAAGAATACTCTACCCAGCTAGGCAATCATTCAAAATAGAAAGACAGATAAAGAGTTTCTCCTAGACAAACAAAAACTAAAGATGTTCATGACCACAAAACCATCCCTGCAAGAAATACTAAACGGGACTCTCTGAGTTCAAAGGAGAGAACAAAGGAGACAAAACATGAAAGAATCAGAGAAAATCTACAGACATAAGTAAAAACAAGTAATAAAATGACAATAAATACATATCGATCAATAATTACTTTGAATGTAAATGGATTAAACCCCACAATCAAAAGATACAGGGTGTCAGAATGGATTGAAAAAAAAAAAAAAAACCATCTATATGCTCCCTACAAGAGACCCACTTTAGCCCTAAAGACACCTACAGATAGAAAGTGAGGGGATGTAGAAACATTTATCATGCTAATGGGTGTCAAAAGAAAACCAGAGCAGTAATACTTGTAACAGACAAAATGACTTTAAACAAAAACTATCAAAAGAGAAAAAGAAGCATTATACAATTATAAAGGGGACAATCCAAAAGAAGACATAACAATTGTAAATACTGGGGCACCAAACATGGGAGCACTCAAATATGAAAAAATTAAAAACAAACATAAAAGAAACACTGATAGTAAGACAATAATATTAAGGGACTTTAACCTCCCACTTTCATCAATGGACAGATCATCTAAACAGAAAATCAACAAGGAAATACATATTCTTTACAAGTGCACATGGAGCATTCAACAGAATAGATCACATATTAGATCACAAAACAGGCCTCAACAAATACAAAAAGACTGAAATCATAAGACAACACTATGAAACTTGAAGTCAACCACAAGCAAAAATTTGGAGAGACCACAAAAACATGGAGGCTAAAGAACATGCTACTAGAAGGAGGAGGAAGATGGCAGAGGAGTAGGAGACCTAAATTTCTTCTGGTCCCAGGAATACAGCTAGATAGGGATCAAACCATTCTGAACACCTACATACCTAACAGGAGATCAAAGAAAAGAATAGCAGCAACTCTCTGAACAGAAAAGCGACCACTTTCTGGAAGGTAGGACGTGCAGAGAAGTGAATCAGAGGCGATATACGGGAAGATAGACTGCGAGGGGAGAAAGCCTCCATCAGCTGGCTACCAGCAAGTGATAGAGCAGCTGAGAACAAAACTGGAAATTTTGGAAGTCTGCTCCACTGAGGGATGTCGCTGCAGCCACTAAGCGGGGGATGGAACCCTTGCTGGGACAGTGTGGTCTCAGGACCCTCAGGGTCACAGGAAGACCAGGAGTGCCTGAGTGTGGCAGAGCTCTCAGGTATCAGAGCAGGGAAGCTGG
This sequence comes from Mirounga leonina, assembly GCF_011800145.1. Classification (NCBI taxonomy): domain Eukaryota; kingdom Metazoa; phylum Chordata; class Mammalia; order Carnivora; family Phocidae; genus Mirounga; species Mirounga leonina. The sequence continues at coordinate 16,087,356 of NW_023270175.1, read as the reverse complement.
CTGCAAAGACGGAGCTGAGGAGTGGGCTCTCAGCTCGGGGTTGCCATAAACCATGATCCACGGCACAGTCGGGCCACTGCTCTTCCAGCAGGGACCCAACAAGTGGCAGGTCCAGGGAGACTTCCCTTCCTCCCCCAGGAGGAGTGGTTTGGGAGTGCAGCTCAGGAATCTGCTGGGTTTGGAGGCTCCAAACAGGGTTGTGTGCCAGAGATAGAAATGCTTGGTCACAGGCAGGGTGATCACGGAGTGCAGCCAGAGACCAGGGAGACAGGAGTGATTGACTGCTTTGCTCTGGAGTTCACTGAGGAGTGGGGCCCTGAGCTCTCGGCTCCTCTGGGGCAGAGATTGGGAGGCCCCCATTTTCACTCCCGTCCTCCAAAGCTCTATGGAAAGGTTGCAGGGAACAAAAGCTACGGAGAGCAAACCTGAGCAGATTACTTAGCCCGGCCCCCGGCAAAGGTGGTGCAATTCCACCTCAGGCAAATACATTTGAGAATCACTGCAACAGGCCCCTCCCCCAGAAGATCAGCAAGAACAGCCAGCCAAGACCAAGTTTACCAATCAATGAGAATGGCAGAATGTTAACACTAGGGGAATACAGCACATAGAATTCATGGTTTTTTTCCCCCTGATTCTTTAGTCTTTCAAAGTTAATTTTTTAAATTTTCTTTTTTTCTTTTTCTTTGAATTTTTCTTTTTCCCTTTTTCAACCAACATCTTATCAATCCCTTTTTTAAAAATCTTTTTTCTTTTTCATTTTTAGAGTCATATTCTATCCCTTCATAGTAGTTAACCTTATTTTTGGTATATATATATAAGTTGTTCTCTCTTTAAAATTTTGGGATACAGTTTCTTCTAACAGACCAAAATATACCCTAAATCTCTAGTGTATGGCTTTGTTCTAGTCTCCTACCCGATCACATTCTCTCCCTTTTTTTTTTAAATTTCTCTTGTTTCTTTTTTCAACAAACACCTTATCTTATAAATTCCTTTTATAAAATCTTTTATACTTTTCATCTTTACAGTCATATTCCATCCCTTCATTGTATTTACCCTTATTTTTGTTCATATATAAGCTTTTCTTTCTTCAAAACTATTGGAGGCAGTTTCTTCTAACAGACCAAAATATGCCCAAAATCTAGTGTGTGGCACTGATCTATTCACCAGCCTGATCATATTTGATCAAATTCTTTTTTTTATTTTTACTTTTTCTTTTTTATTCTTTTTTCTTTCTTTCCCTTTCTTTCCTCCTGGTTTCAGGTTTCTTCTGACTTGTTTAGTGTATATTTTTCTGGGGTCGTTGTTATGCTGTTAGCATTTTGTTCTCTCATTCATCTATTCTCCTCTGGACAAAATGACAAGACAGAAAAAAATCACCTTAAAAAAAAGAACAAGAGGCAGTACCGACTGCCAGGGACCTAATCAATATGGACATTAGTAAGATGTCAGAACTAGAATTCAGAATGACGATTATAAAGATACTAGCTGGGCTTGACAAAAGCATGGAAGTTATTAGAGAAACCCTTTCTGGAGAAATAAAAGAACTAAAATCTAACCAAGTCGAAATCAAAAAGGCTATTAATGAGGTGCAATAAAAAATGGAGGCTCTAACTGCTAGGATAAATGAGGCAGAAGAGAGAAGTAGTGATATAGAAGACCAAATGATGGAAAGTAAAGAAGGTGAGAAAAAGAGAGATAAACAACTACTGGATCACGAGGGCAGAATTCGAGAGATAAGTGATTCCATAAGACGAAACAATATTAGAATAATTGGGATCCCAAAAGAAGAAAGAGAGAGAGGGGCAAAAGGTATATTGGAGCAAATTATAGCAGAGAACTTCCCTAATTTGGGGAAGGAAACAGGCATCAAAATCCAGGAAGCACAGAGAACCCCCCTCAAAATCAATAAAAATAGGTCAACACCCCAACATCTAATAGTAAAACTTACGAGTCTCAGAGACAAAAAGAAAATCCTGAAAGCAGCTCAGGAAAAGAGAACTGTAACCTACAAGGGTAGAAACATTAGATTGGCAACAGACCTATCCACGGAGACCTGGCAGGCCAGAAAGGACTGGCATGATATATTCGAGCTCTAAATGAGAAAAATATGCAGCCAAGAATACTATATCCAGCTAGGCTGCCATTGAAAATAGAAGGAGAGATAAAAAGCTTGCAGGACAAACAAAAACTAAAAGAATTTGCAAACACGAAACCAGACCTACAAGAAATATTGAAAGGGGTCCTCTAAGCAAAGAGAGAGCCTAAAAGTAACATAGACCAGAAAGGAACACAGACAATATACAGTAAGAGTCACCTTATAGGCAATACAATGGCACTAAATTCATATCTTTCCATAGTTACCCTGAATGTAAGTGGGCTAAATACCCAATCAAAAGACACAGGGTATCAGACTGGATAAAAAAACAAGACCTATCGATATGTTGTCTGCAGGAGACTCATTTTAGACCCAAAGACACCTCCAGATTGAAAGTGAGGGTGTGAAAAACCATTTACCATGTTAATGGACACCAAAAGAAAGGTGGGGTGGCAATCCTTATATCAGACAAATTAGATTTTAAACCAAAGACTATAATAAGAGATGAGGAAGGACACTGCATCATACTTAAAGGGTCTATACAACAACAAGATCTAACAATTGTTAATATCTATGCCCCTAACATGGGAGCGGCCAGTTAATAACAAAAGGAAAGAAACACAGTGACAATAACACAGTAATAGCAGGGGACTTTAACACCCCTCTCACTGAAATGGACAGATCATCTAAGCAAAAGATCAACAAGGAAATAAAGACTTTAAATGACACACTGAACCAAATGGACTTCACAGACATATTCAGAACATTCCATCCCAAAGCAATGGAATACACATTCTTCTCTAGTCCCCATGGAACATTCTCCAGAATAGATCACATCCTAGGTCATAAATCAGGTCAAACAATTATAAGAACATATCATGAGCAACTATATGCCAAACAATTATAAGAACAATTATAAGAACATATCATGAGCAACTATATGCCAACAAATTAGATAATCTGGAAGAAATGGATGCATTCTTAGAGATGTATAAACTACCACACTGAATCAGGAAGAAATAGAAAACCTAAACTGACCTATAACCCCTAAGAAAATTTTAAAAATCTCCCAACAAACAAAAGCCCAGGGCCAGATGGCTTCCCAGGGGAATTCTACCAAACATTTAAAGAAGAATTAATACCTATTCTTCTGAAACTGTTCCAAAAAATAGAAATGGAAGGAAAATTTCCAAACTCGTTTTATGAGGCCACCATTACCTTCATCCCCAAACCAGACAAGACCCCATCAAGAAGCAGAATTACAGACCAATATCCCTGATAAACATGGTTGTAAAAATTCTCACCAAAATACTAGCCAATAGGATCCAACAGTACATTAAAAGGATTATTCACCATGACCAAGTGGGATTTATTCCTGGGCTGCAAGGTTGGTTCAACATCTGCAAATCAATCAGTGTGATACAATACATTAATAAAAGAAAGAACAAGAACCATGCGATCCTCCCAATAGATGCAGAAAAAGCATTTGACAAAGTACAGCATCCTTTCTTGATCAAAACTCTTCAGAGTATAGGGATCGAGGGTACATACCTCAATATTATAAAAGCCATCTATGAAAAACCCACAGCGAATATCATTCTCAATGGGGAAAAACTGAGAGCTTTCCCCCTAAGGTCAGGAAACGGCAGGGATGTCCACTATCAACACTGCTATTCAACATAGTATTGGAAGTCTTAGCCACAGCAATCAGACAACAATAAGAAATAAAAGGCATCCGGATTGGCAATGAAGAAGTCAAACTCTCACTCTTTGCAGATGATATGATACTTTATGTGGAAAACCCAAAAGACTCCACCCCAAAACTGCTAGAATTCATACAGGAATTCAGTAAAGTGGCAGGATATAAAATCAATGCATAGAAATCAGTGGCAATCCTATGCAACAACAAGATAGAAGAAAGAGAAATTAAGGAGTCAATCCCATTTACAACTGCGCCCAAAACCATAAGATACCTAGGAATAAATCTAACCAAAGAGTCAAAGAATCTGTACTCAGAAAACTATAAAATACTCATGAAAGAAACTGAGGAAGACACAAAGAAATGGAAAAACGTTCCATGCTCATGGATTGGAAGAACAAATATTGTGAAAATTTCTATGCTACCTAGAGCAATCTACACATTCAATGCAATCCCTATCAAAATACCATCAACTTTTTTCAAAGAAATGGAACAAATAATCCTAAAATTTGTATGGAACCAGAAAACACCCCGAATAACCAGAGGAATGCTGAAAAAGAAAAGCAAAGCTGGTGGCATCAGAATTCCGGATTTCAAGCTCTATTACAAAGCTGTAATTAAGACAGTATGGTACTGGCACAAAAACAGACACATAAATCAATGGAACAGAATAGGGAGCCCAGAAATGGATACTCAACTCTATGGTCAACTGATCTTCGACAAGGCAGGTAAGAATGTCCAATGGAAAAAAGTCTCTTCAACAAATGGTGTTGGGAAAATTGGACAGTCACATGCAGAAGAATGAAACTGGACCATTTCCTTACACCACACACAAAAATAGACTCAAAATGGATGAAAGACCTAAATGTGAGACAGGAGTCCATCAAAATCCTAAAGGAGAACACAGGCAGCAACCTCTTCGACCTCAGCTGCAGCAACTTCTTCCTAGAAACATCACCAAAGGCAAGGGAAGCAAGGGCAAAAATGAACTATTGGGACTTCGTCAAGATAAAAAGCTTTTGCACAGCAAAAGAAACAGTCAACAAAACCAAAAGACAACCGACAGAATGGGAGAAGATATTTGCAAATGACATATCAGATAAAGGGCTAGTATCCAAGATCTATAAAGAACTTATCAAACTCAACACCCAAAGAACAAATGATCCAATCAAGAAATAGGCAGAAGACATGAACAGACATTTTTCCAAAGAAGACATCCAAATGGCCAACAGACACATGAAAAAGTGCTCAGCATCACTTGGCCTCAGGGAAATCCAAATCAAAACCTCAATGAGATACCACCTCACACCAGTGAGAATGGCTAAAATTAACAAGTCAGGAAATGACAGATGTTGGTGGGGATGAGGAGAAAGGGGAATCCTGCTACACTGTTGGTGGGAATGGAAGTTGGTGCAGCCACTCTGTAAAACAGTATGGAGGTTCCTCAAAATTTGAAAATGGAGCTACCATACGACCCAGCAATTGAACTACTGGGTATTTACCCCAAAGATACAAATGTAGGGATCCGAAGGGGTATGTGCACCCCTATGTTTATAGCAGCAATGTCCACAATAGCCAAACTATGGAAAGAGCCAAGATGTCCATCGACAGATGAATGGATAAAGAAGAGGTGGTATATATATACAATGGACTATTATGCAGCCATCAAAAGGAATGAAATCTTGCCATTTGCAATGACGTGGATAGAACTGGAGAGTATTATGCTGAGCGAAATAAGTCAATTAGAGAAAGACATGTATCATATGACCTCACTGATATGAGGAATTCTTAATCTCAGGAAACAAACTGAGGGTTGCTGGAGTGGGGGGGTGGGAGGCATGGGGTGGCTGGGTGATAGACATTGGGGAGGGTATGTGCTATGGTGAGTGCTGTGAATTGTGTAAGCCTGATGAATCACAGACCTATACTTCTGAAGCAAATAATACATTATAGGTTAAAAAAAGAAGATAGTAGGAAGGGAAAAATGGAGGGGAGGAAATTGGAGGGGGAGACATACCAAGAGAGACTATGGACTCTGAGAAACAAACTGAGGGTTCTAGAGGGGAGGGGGCATGGGGGATGGGTTAGCCTGGTGATAGATATTAAAGATGGTACTTATTGAATGGAGCACTGGGTGTTATACGCAAACCATGAATCATGGAACACTACATCAAAAACTAATGATGTATGGTGATTAACATAACATAATAAAATTTAAAAAAGCAAAAAAAAAAAAAAAAAACATGCTACTAAGCAACTAGTGGGTCAACCAAGACATCAAAGAGGAAATTTAAAAATATATGGAAACAAATGAAAATGATAACACAATGGTCCAACACCTCTGGGAAGCAGTAAAGTGGTCCTAATAGGGAAGTACATAGCAATACAGACCTACTTAAAGATGCAAGAAAAATCTCAAGCAACCTAAATGTACACCTAAAGGAGCTAGAAAAAGAACAACAACAAAAAAAGCCTAAACACTCAGAAGGAAGGAAATAAGATTAGAACAGAAATAAATGATATAGAAACTAAAACAATAGAACAGATCAACAAAACCAGGAGCTGGTTCTTTGAAAAAAATCTATATAATTGATAAGCCTCTAGCCATACTTAGTAAAAAGAAAATAGATAGGTCTCAAATAAGTAAAATCACAAATGACAGAGGAAAAATTACAACCAACACCACATTAATTGTAAGATAATATTATGAAAAATATATGCCAACAAATTGAACAACCTGGAAGAAATTGATAAATTCCTACAAACATATAAACTACCAAAACCGAAACAGGAAGAAATAGAAAACTTGACCAGACATTAACCAGCAAAAGAATTTGATCAGTAATCAAAAACCTCCCAACAAACAAAAGTCCAGGGCCAGATGGCTTCCCAGGGGAATTCTACCAAACATTTAAAGAATTAATAGCTATTCCAAAAATTAGAAATGGTAGGAAAACTTCCAAATTCATTAAATTAGTCCAGCATTACCCTGATACCAAAACCAGACAAAGATTCCACTAAAAAAGAGGACTATGGGCTAATATCCCTGATGAACATGGGTGCAAAAATTCTCAATAAAATACTAGCATACTGACTCCAACAATACATTAAAAAACTGATTCACCATGATCAAGTGGGATTTATTTCTGAGTTGCAAGGGTGGTTAAATATTCATGAAACAATTAATTTGATACACTACATTAATAAAAGAAAGGATAAGAACCATATGATCATTTCAATAGATGCAAAAAAAGCACTTGACAAAGTACAACATCCATTTATGATAAAAACCCTTAACAAAGTAGGGATAGAGGGAACATACCTCAACATCATAAAGGCCATGTATGAAAAACCCACAGGTAATATCATCCTCAGTGGGGAAAACCTGAGAGCTTCTCCTCTATGGTCAGGAACAAGAGAGGGATGTCCAATCTCACCACTTCTATTTAACACAGCACTAGAAATCCTAGCCACAGCTATCAGACAACAGGAAGAAATAAAATACATCTAAATTGGACCAGAAGAAGTAAAATTTTCACTATTCACAGATGACATGATATTCTATGTAGAAAACACCAAGGTCTCCACCAAAAAGCTGCTAAAACTGATAAACAAATCCAGTAAAGTTGAAGGACACAAAACCAACATACAGAAATCCGTTGCATTTCTATACACCAATAATGAAGCAGCAGAAAGAGAAATCAAGGAATTGATCTACTTACAAATGCACTAAGAACAATAAGATACCTAGGAATAAAACTACTCAAAGAGGTGAAAGACCTGTACCCTGAAAACTATAAAACAATGATGAAAGAAATTAAAGATGACACAAAGAAGTGGAAAGACATTCCATGCTCATGGATTGGAAGAACAAATATTATTAAAATGTCTATACTACCCAAAGCAATATGTACATTTAATGCAATCCCTATCAAAATACCACCAGCATTTTTCACAGAGGTAGAGCAAACAATCCCAAAATGTGTATGGAACTTCAAAGACCCTGAATAGCCAAAGCAACCTTGAAAATGAAAAGCAAAGCTGGAGGCATCACAATTCCAGACTTCAAGTTATATTACGAAGCTTTTTTGACCAAGACAGTATGGTACTGGCACAAAAACAGGTACATAGATCAACAGAACAGAATAGAAAACCCAGAAATGAACCCACAACTTATGGTCAATTAATCTTCAACAAAGAAGGAAAGAATATCCAATGGGAAAAAGACAGTCTCTTCAACAAATGGTGTTGGAAAAACTGGACAGCAACATGCAAAAGAATGAAACTGGACCACTTTTTTACACCATACACAAAAATAAATTCAAAATGGATTAAAGACTTTAATGTGAGACATGAAACCATAAAAATCCTAGAGGAGAATAAAGATAGTAACCTCTTTGACATTATCCATAGCAACTTGTTACTAGATATGTCTCCTGAGGCAAGGGATACAAAAGCAAAAATAAATTATTGGAACTTAATAAAAATAAAAATCTTCTGCACAGCAAAGGAAATAATCAAGAAAACTAAAGGCAACTTTCAGAATGGGAGAACATATTTGCAAATGACATATCTGATAACGGCTTAGTATCCAAACTCTATAACCTATAAAACTCAACACCCATATATTGAATAATCTAATTAAAAATGGGCAGAGGACATGAATAGACATATTTCCAAAGACAACATACAGATGGCCAACAGACACGTGAAAAAATGCCCAATGTCACTGATTATTAGGGAAATGCAAATCAAAACTACAATGAGATATCATCTCACACCTGTCAGAATGGCTAAAATCAACAACGCAAGAATCAATAGGTGTTGGCAAGGATGTTGAGATGGGGGAGCCCCCTGCACTGTTCATGGGAATGCAAACTGGTGCAGCCACTCTGGAAAACATTATGGAGATGCCTCGGAAAGTTAAAAATAGAACTACTCTAGGATTCAGCAATTGCACTGCGAGATATTTACCCAAAGAATTAAAAAATACTTATTCAAAGGGATACATACACCCTGATGTTTATAGCAATATTATCTACAATTGCCAAATTATGGAAACAGCCCAAGTGTCCATTGACTGCTGAACTGGATAAAGATGAAGTGGGATATATATATACAATGGAATATTGGCCATAAAAGAATGAAATATTGCCATTTGTAATGACATGGATGGAGCTATAGAGTATTATGCTAAACAAAATGTCAAAGAAACAGAAATATCATATGATTTCACTTATGTGGAATTTAAGCAACAAAGCAAATGAGCAAAGGGAAAGAGAGAGAAACAAACCAAAAAACAGACTCTTAACTATAGAGAACAAACTGATGTTTACCAGAGCAGAGGTGGGTGGGGGGATGAGTTAAATAGGTGATGGGGATTAAGGAGTGCACCTATTGTGATGATCACCAGGTGTTTATGGAAGTGTTGAATCACTATAGTGTATACCTGAAACTAATATTACACTGTATGTTAACTAACAGGAATTTAAATAAAACCTTAAAATATTAAAGAAGTTTATGGGTTAGTTTATGAGAGGACCTAGCATTTGAATACAGAAATATGCAGCATAATTGTTTGACATAAATTCAGTTTCCTTTTGGATGAGATTTTCTGCTTTGAACCTTTTTTCTCTTTTTTTCTCACCCTTGGCACTACTGACATTTTGCACTGGGTAATTCTCTGTTCTGTGGGGATGTCCTGTGCATTTTAGGATGTTTAGCATCATGCTTGGCCTCTGTTCAGTAAATGCTAGTAGCACCTTCCTTCCCCAGTCATGACAACTAAAAATTCCTCCAGAAATTGCCAAAAGAAATATCCCTTCTGGGATTAAGCACCTTCTGCTGAAAGCCACAGGTTTAAAATAACACAAATAGAGAAAAAGAGAGCAGATAATCATTCTTCAGTGCAGCTTTATTCTGCTCAGAAAAAAAGGCAAAACCATGGACATTGCTTTTCTGAGCAACTTGAGGATTACAGTTGCCCACTGAATGAAGAATTTTGAATACATAATTATATGCATAGTTTACTTTCATTAACTTTTCATTGAAATTCAAAGTATTTGATTAAGTAAGTATCATGTAAATAATAAAACCATGAAAAATATGAGGAAATCACCGTGTATTTGCTGCTTTAAAGTGATTACTGTTATAAATAATATACTCAATTGTGGTTTTACATTGCAGAGATTTTCCCACCTTGTGGCCTGTGAGTTGGATTCTATGCTTGGCCTATGAAGCTATTTTCTCACTAGATTAAATATTGTGAAATAAAAAGAAAATATGTAAATATAATATGCCCCAAAGCAAAAAAAATTAATTTTCAACACAGATGGGTTTCAGGAGGTTTAATGCCAAAGATTTTAAAAGTCTTGTGCCAGGGGGTACTTTGTTTGTAACTGAGATAAAATATTTCCTGTATTATCCTCACAGAATGATGAGTTTCATCCCCAAAGCAGACATTTAAAGGGTCATTTGCAATAAAGTGAAAAGCATTAAATATCTGATTCCCTTAGTCCCAACAGTACCATTAACTCTATCTGTTCTACCCCCCAAAATGGAAAAAGATGAATGATGTAGGAAAGTGGGTAAAATACTTTATGATGTATTTTTTTCCGAAAGAGAAATTAATCACAAAAGGATAATCCCAAAGTTTTTATTCAATGACAACCTTATATGTAGTCAATGGGAGTTGAAACTAAATAAGCACAAGTTTAATTCCCATTCCATTTAGTGAACTGACACCAATGAAGTCTTCCACATTTAGCCAAGAAAATCTGATTATCATCACATGCATTTCTTTTTTTTTTTTTAAAGATTTTATTTATTTATTTGAGAGAGAGAGAGAATGAGAGAGATTAGGGTCAGAGGGAGAAGCAGACTCTCCGCCAAGCAGGGAGCCCGATGCGGGACTCGATCCAGGGACTCCAGGATCATGACCTGAGCTGAAGGCAGTCGCTTAACCAACTGAGCCACCCAGGCGCCCAACATCACATGCATTTCTTTGCAGCATTCCTTTGTCAGTAAATAAACATTGCAGTGTATGGAGGGCTTAGGTTACCTATTAAATAATGGGTCTAGTCATAGCCTTCAAAGAGCTATAGTCTGTAAAAGGTAGTTGGGATGGAGATACAAAGAACTTCTGGAAACACATATTTATGCTTTTGTTCCTTCTGAACATACAACATGCACTTAATCAATGTTGAATGAAACTAAACTGAGAAAAGTTACATGAATTAAAAAACAGACTGCATAGTTCTAGGAAGATGTACACTCATATAAAAGAAAGCAGCAAATGACCTCAAATTCTTAAAATCCTGCTTAGGAATGCTTCAGGAAACTCCAAGAAATTCCAGTTCATTTTTCAAAATGTGTGGCTTGGGTTCAGACAAGTTGAGAAAGAATCATATTTGTAACCACAATACATCTCAGAATTTCTGCAAGTGTCCATTATTCTCATAAATTCACTTGGATTTGTCCCTATTTTGGTTTAAAAAAAAAAAAAAGCTTGCTCCAAAGAAACAATTTATTCTTGAATGTAAATCCCAAGGCATACCTCTAGTTGTGACTTTGTCATTGGTTCAGATGATTCTCAATGTAAATATTCCTCTATAATTTAATTTGTAGTTAGACTTACATAGACAAATTTTGGGGGAGCTATTTCTTCATAAATGTTCAACATCTCCACTGTGGCAATATGGCTTCTCGGAGACTCATTTCCAAATGAGAAAATATGAAAGAAGAGAGTTTATGGCTATATTCAAAGGCCCAAAGTACACCTTGTAAGAAGTTGCTTTGAAGGTTATATTTTCTTCTCCTTAGTAATAGAATAATACCCTTCAGGAAGAATGAAGTGGGGGGAATCGGAGGGGGAGACAAACCATAACAGACTATGGACTCTGAGAAACAAACAGGGTTCTAGAGGGGAGGGGGTGGGGGGGATGAGTGGCCTGGTGATGGGTATTAAAGAGGGCACGTACTGCATGGAGCACTGGGTGTTATATGCAAACAATGAATCATGGAACACCACATCAAAAACTAATGATGTAATGTATGGTGATTAACATAACATAATAATAATAAAAAAAAGAATAATACCCTTCAGATTTTGAATGATCCTGACATGCTTAAGCCCCCTTATCCTTAGTCTAAATAAAGGTTTATTATTTTGTACTACACAGTTCCCCAAAAATCTGATGTAATGATATTTAGCACTGAAATTGTCATGCATACATAATTGTTTGTAAATCTAGATATGTTATGACAAGATACACTCATTTATTTTGGGTGGATGTAATCTCAGACATAAAAAATACTCTAAATAAAAGTTATCTCAACTCAAACAAAAAAGCTAACTTTGTATTCTCTCTATGGAAAAAATGCCATCATACCGATGAATGACAAGTAGCACTAGCAATGTAAAATTATTAAATGATAAAAACTACTTATTACCAAAAGTACATTTCAAATGCTGTACAAAATGATGTGATAAGCACTGGGTGTTATATGCAACTGATGAATTATTGAACTCTACATCTGAAACTAATGATGTACTATATGTTGGTTAATTGAATTTAAATAAAAAATATTCATGTTGTGAATAAAACCTTTTATAAAATAGTATGTTTCCTTTTTCACAATGGATTTGTTGCCAGAACACAGGTGTCATGTAAACTACCACGACACCTAAACCAAAATGGGAAAGAAAAAGACTCATATCAACGTTGTCATCACTGGACATGTAGATTTGAGCAAGTCTATCACTACTGGTCATCTGATCTACAAATGTGGTGGGATCGACAAAAAGACTATTGTAAAATTTGAGAAGGAGACTGCTGAGATGGAAAGGGCCCCTTCAAGTATGCCTGGGTTTTAGATAAACTTAAAATTGAATGTGAACATGGTATCATCTTTGATACCTCCCTGTGGAGATTTGAGAACAGCAAGTATTTTGTGACCATCATTGATGCCTCAAGACACAGAGACATTATCAAAAACATGATTACAGGCACATCTCAGACTGACTTTGATGCCCTGATCATTGCTGCTGGTGTTGTGAATTTGAAGCAGGTATCTCCAAGAATGGGAAGACCCATGACCATGCTTACACACTGGGTGTGAAACAACTAATTATTGGTGTTAACAGAATGGATTCCACTGAACCACCCTACAGCTAGAAGAGATATAAGGAAATTGTCAAGGAAGTCAGTACCTACATTAAGAAAATTGGCTACAACCTTGACACAGTAGCATCTGTGCTAATTTCTGGTTGGAATGGTGACAACATGCTGGAGACAAATACTAACATGCCTTGGTTCTAGGGATGGAAAGTCACCCGTAAAGATGGCAAAGCCAGTGGAACGATGCTGCTTGAAGCTCTGGATTGTATTCTGCCATCAACTCATCCAACTGACAAGCCCTTATGTCTGCCCCTCCAGGACATCTACAAAATTGGTGATATTGATACCGTCCCTCTGGGTTGAGTGGAGACTGATGTTCTTAAACCCAGCATGGTGGTCACCTTTGCTCCAGTCAGTGTTACAACTGTAGTCAGGTGTGTTGAAAGGCACCATGAAGCTTGAGAGAGGCTATTCCTGGGGACAATGTATGCTTCAATGACAAGAACCTATCTGTCAAAGATGTTCATTGTGGTAATGCGGCTGGTGACAGGAAAAATGACCCACCGATGGAAGCATCTGGCTTCACAGCTCAGGTGATTATCCTGAACCATCCAGGCCAAATCAGTCCTGGATATGTACCTGTGCTGGACTGTCACACAACTCACATTGCTTACAAGTTTGCTGAGATGAAGGAGAAGGTTGATCATCGTTCTGGAAAAAAGCTGGAAGATGGCCCCACGTTCTTGAAATCTGAGTGATGCTGCCATCATTGATATGGTTCCTGGCAAGGTCTATGTGTGTTGAGAGCTTCTGTGACTATCCTACTCTGGGCCATTTTGCTGTTTGTGATATGAGACAGATGGTTGTTGTGGGTGTCATCAAAGCAGTGGACAAGAAGGCAGCTGGAACTGGCAAGGTCACCAAGCCTGCCCAGAAAGCTCAGAAGGCTAAATGAATATTAACCCCAATACCTGCCACTGCAGTCTTAATCAGTGGTGGAAGAATGGTCTCATAACTATTTGTGTCAAATGATCATTAAATTTAATAGTAAAAGACTGGTTAATGGGTACATTGCATTGTAAAATCTTCAAAAGGAAAGGAGAATGTTTGTTGACCATTTGTTTTGTGTGTGTGTGTGTGTGTCAGTTTTAAGTTATTATTTTTTAAAATCAGTACTTTTTTAATGGAAACAACTTAACCAAAAATCTGTCACAGAATTTTGAGACCCATTAAAACAAATGTTTAATGAGAAAAATAAAAATAAAATAGAATAGAATAAAATAATACATGTTTTTATACTATCTTCAGAGAACATAATCATGGAAATTTACATTTTAAGTGACATAAGAAATAGACTGAATGCACCATAATTATATTACTCAGTTTACTGACACCAGAAATGTTTGTTTTTTTACTTAAACTTAAGGTTCATATTTAAAATACATATAATAAAGTCTATACTGTCCAATATGATAGATACAAGTCACATGTCCTTTATATTTACATTTAATCAAAATGAATAAAATTTAAAATTTAGTTTTTCCATCATACCAGCTGCTTTTTTAGTGCTCAGTTGCCATATACTCATCATTACAAAAAATGTTGTCAATTCTGCTATGTATAGTAGAGATAGTGATATGAGAAATATATGTATCTTGAAAATGTTTAAGGATTTTGAGAGAATTTATATTTTATATTTTTCCCACTTGTAGACCACTTGACCTGCAGAGGAAAGGCAATTCTAATTTCTAAATTCTGACCAGTTCTATATGATTATACAACACCTCCATCAATCATTCTAATTAGAACCAGGAAATATTAAATTAAGACTTTTCTACTTCATGCACTTTTGAAAATAGCTTTCCTAATTTCATTGACCAAACTGATGACAAGGCTGAAGAGTACAAAGAGAAGATTATTATATATAATTTTACTGATTGCTTCCATTATAAAAATTATATTCTACTTAGTTTTAAATTCATTTAAAAACTTAGGGGTAAGGATGGTATATCAGTCAGGATTCTCCAGAAAAACTTAATAGGGAAATATATATATATATCATATATAAAATATATGATTTATTTCTAAGGAATTGGCTTATACAATTGTGGGAACTGGCAAGTATGAAAACTATCAGGCAGGCCAGCTGATTAGAAACTCAAGTGAGAGTTAATTCTGCAATCGTGAGGCAGAATTTCTTTTTCTCCAGAAAACCTGTTTTTGCTTTTAAGGCCTTAAACTGATTGGGTGAGATCTATATTATCAAGGGTAATCTCCTTTAATTAAAGTCACCTGATTATACCTATTAACCACATAGGAAAAATACCTTCACAGCAAAACCTAGATTAGTGTTTGACTAAATAACTGGGCCTAGCCAAACTGACACAAAATTAACCATCACAGATGGTGATGAGATCATATAAATGGGACTGGGGTGAGAGGGAGGTCTCTTCTCATGGCCAGAATGTGCCCAGGCTCCTGTAAGAATTCCTATTTACTACCTCAAACATGGGTGGAATACTAAACAACCCGTTATGATAATAATCTAGACAAGAGGTTCTCATCAATGTGATTAAATGGATAAATTTCAAGGATCTCCCTTCTTTGCACTGGTGGATTTGTGAATTATCTGCAGTTTTCTGCCTTTATCCTGAGGACTGTTTCCAGAAGAGCATGAGTTTTTTTCCTTTGTCAAAACTCAGTGAAAATATCCTGCCCTCTCTTCTCCCAACTTGACACTTTATCCTACGTCATTGACTTTCTTTTTCTCAATTTCCTTCCTTTTTCTCTATTGTTCTAACCTCAATTTATTTCAAAAACTTAAATACAGATCTAATTGATGAATAAAAATTTTAAATACTGTCTTCAAAATAAATATTTTCTATTAAAGTCTATAATTTTGGATACTTGAAACTACTTCAAATGAAGATAAAATCATGGAAAAATATTATTATAACAATTCATGCTGTATATGCACTAAACTCAGGCCTAGGAGTATACATTCTATATTTCTTGCTCACATTCATTTAATATTTACTTGAAGTTTTAGAATAAAGCAGGAGAGAAGCTGAAAATATTTGCACATTTTAATTTCAAAACAAACATGTATGACCCTTCCCCCAAAAGGTTTCATGCATATATGCCTCTAAACTCAAATGTGAGAATGTTAAAGAATGTACTTTGTGATAAGATCCTGCAGTAACATGGAAAATCATACATCCACAGGACTCTAGGTTATATGCTTTGAAAAACCCAAATAAGAATGTTCAAATTTACAACTTGGAACAGCAATTGCATTATAAGATAAAAGATGGATAGTGAATAAATACAAGGTTGTAATCATTCACTGAGAAGGCCCTTGCTGACATCATAAAACATGGAGGCACAGCTTGAACAGCTTTCATATGTTGGGAGACCCCCAAGAGTGGATTTGCAGCCACTTACTTCTCCATTGTTCCACTTGATATATAAAGGGTATTTTTTTAACCCTTCTAAGAGCCTCCTCTGAAGAACTTTTTTTAACTGCGAGGAAGTTGGGAGAAAGTTTCCTACCCCATTTCCATGAAAATTCAATTTGAAACTTTTTATGATGAGGTGATAATGTCAACTCATTCAAAAAATATTTGTCAAGGGCTCTGCTATGTGTTCGAGATATAGAGATGAATACCATCAAGTCCTGCCCTCACTTAAAGTTAACAACTCCTCAAGGAGCCTATAGTGATTTGAGGGCAGTTGTAATTAATTTGTATCAAAGTGACACCTAGAAGGGTTGATAGCAGTTGTCTAATTTGATCCCTGCATCACTATAACTAAAACATTCTGGATAGATTTTTTAGATGAATTTTTATTTGGGAATAATTTTAGATTTATACAAAAGCTAAAAGGTTAGTATAGGGATGTGATGGTTAATTTTATATATAAACCTGACTAGGACATGGGATGCCCCAACATTTGTTCAAACATTCTAGTTATGTCTATGAGAGTGTTTCTGGATGAGATTAAGATTCTAATCAGTAGACTGAATAAAACATGTTGTGCTCCCTTAGGTTGGTGAAATCCATTCAATCATTTGAAGGCCTGAATAGAACAAAAACACTGACCATCTCTTGAGTAAGAGGGCATTTCCTTCATTTTGACTGCCTGGAACTAGGACATTGTAAGATATATATATCTTTGGACATGGACTGGAACTAACCCATACTACTACTATACTCTATTATATACTACTAAACTGTGTGTGTGTGTGTGCACGTGTGTGTGTGTATACATATGGCCTTTTGGTTCTGTTTTTCTGGAGAACCTTAATACATGAGAGTTCCCATATATCCTCCACTCAGTTTCATTTTCCTATAGTATTATCATCATTATTATGATGCATTTGTCAAAAACAAAAATTAGAGAGGGAGCTAAAATGTTGCCATAGTAGGAGGACCCTAGGCTCATCTTGTCCCTCAAACACAAATGGATAACTATCAAATCATTCTGAATACCCAAGAAATCAATCTGAGGACTGACAGAACAAACTCCACAACTAGAGGGAGAGAAAAGGCCACACTGAAAAACGTAGGAAGTGCAGAGACATGGTTTGGGTGAGAAAAAGATTGCAGGTGCTGTGGAAGTGAGGGAACACTGTTAACAGAAAAAGGTGTGAGAGAGAGGAGCACACAGGGGAATGCACAAAGAGAATACTTCTCCAAGGCCATTGGGAAAATGAGAGGAGCTGATTTTTGTGAGTTTTTTCAACCAACAGAGCTTGAAGACTGAAATTTTAAAGGTTGGCAGGCTTGGCTGGGATAGATCCCTGAGGGCATTACCCTACTGCTACTGAGAAGGCAGGCAAAAAACTCGGGAAGCAGATGGCACAATCTGAGGAAGGCCTGGGCAGATGGGGGGAGATTATTCACTCTTTGCGGAGCATGTCCCTGAGAGGTAGCATTCACAGAGATGCCTCTCCAGGGGCCAAAGGAAACAGCAGGCATCATTTCCTGCCACCCCACCAAGCATAAATGCCAAGCTACATGTCAAGGGCAGCTCAGCCCAAACACTGGCTCTTTAGTCTGCTTGTTCCAAGTTCCATGCCCCTGCACTCTGGTGTGACTGCCCTTCTTGGTCAAACCTCCCTCATTCCCAGCACAGCGAGACCCTCCCCCAGAAGACTAGCAGAGGCCCCTTCCCACACTGTGTGCCTAGAGCCTGGAGTTTTAAAAATCAGCAGGCTTGGCTGGGATAGAGGATGGAGGGCACAACACTGCTCCTGGAGAGAAGGCAGGCAAACAAGAGGCAGAAAGTGTGAAAATGGTGATCTGAAAAATGCCTGGGATGGACAGTGGGGAGATTATTCACTTTTCTTGGAGTGCTTTGCTGAGAGCAGCAAGGCTATCATTCAGAACAGAAGGAGAGATAAGAGTTTCCCAAACAAAAACTAAAGGAGTTTGTGACCGCTAAACCAACCCTTCAAGATACATTAAAGGGGACTCTTGGAGTGGAAATGAAAGACCAAAAGTGACAAGGACAAGAAAGGAACAGAGAAAAGCTCCAGAAACAATAAAACAAGTAACAAAATGGCACTAAACGCATATCTATCAATAATTATTTGAATGTAAGTGGACTAAACAGTCCAATCAAAAGACATAGTGTGTCAGAATGGATAAAAAAATAAGACCCACCTGAATGCTACTTACAAAAGACTTATTTTAGACTAAAGACACCTACAGATTGCAAATGAAGGGATGGGTTTTGGATCAATGAGCTAAGATGGTGGAGTAACAGGAAGATCCAAGCCTTGCCTCATCCCTCGAACACAACTAGATAAATATCAAATCATTCTGAATATCCAAAAAAATTGATCTGAAGACTGACAGAACAAATTGTACAACTAGAGGGAGAGAAGAGGCCACATTGTGAAAGGTAGGAAGTGCAGAGACATGATTTGGGGGAGAAAAGGATCCCGGGTGCTGCAGAGAGGAAGAAGCCCTGATCACAAAAAGAGGTGAAAGAGAGAGACAGAGAGACAGAGAGAGAGAAGGGGAGCACACAAGGGATTGCACAAGGAAAATACTCCCAAAGCCATTGACTGGGAAAACAAGAGGGGCTGATTTTTGTGAGTTCTTACAACCAGCCAGATCTCAAAGACTAGAGTTTTAGAGGTCCATGCCACAGTGGGTATGGAGCCTGGTGAGCACTGCAGTGCTCCTGTGGAGGAGGGCAGAGAACCTGGGGGAAGAAGGTACAATCTGATGATCCCCTGGGATGCACTGGGAGAGAGCGTCCCCCCTTCTTTGAGTGCATCTGGGAGAGATGGCACTGCCTCTCAGGGGACAAAAGAGCCAGAGGGTGCCATTATGTTCCCCCACCCCTCAGCATAGGCATAAAGACACCAGCTGAGGTGGCTAACCTGGACACCAGCTTTTTGCTGGTCTTTACTCCAAACACCAAGCTCCTGTGCTTTGGTCTGACTGCCTTTCTGGGACAAACCTGCACCAGTCCCAGTACAGTGAGACTCCCCAACCCAGAAGATGAGCATGGGTCCTCACCATGCCAGATACCTAAAGTCTGGAGTTTTAAAACTCAGCTGGCCTGCCTGGGATAAACAGGTGCACTGCACTGCAAGGCAGGCAGATAGCCAGGACAGAGACAAGGTGAAGGCAGGGATCTGAGGGACACCTGGGACACATGAGGGGAGATTGTTTGGTCTTCTGTGAGGGCTTCCTGGACACTGACAGGTGTGAACTTCCCTCTCCAGGGCGAGGAAGAGGGTTGGTGTCATTTTTCTCCCCTACCCCTCAGCATAAACTAACTTCAGGAAACAGCACAGCGCCAACAGTGGTGACTCAACTCCACTAAGCCCCACCCCCCCACACTCTGCAAGTGCTGCTTTACTAGGACAAATGTGCCTGAGAACTGGAACAGTGGGCCCCTCCCCCAGAAGACAAGCAAACCCTTACACACAACACAAGCCAGAGTAGCCATCCTTATATCAAACAAACTAGATTTACCAAAGACGGTAATAATACATGAAGAAGACTATAAAAAAAGATGAAGACAGGAACTATATCATAATAAAGGGGTCTATCCAAAAAGAAGAAATAACAATTGTAAATATTTATCCCCCAACTTGGGAGCACCCAAATATATAAATCAATTAATAATAAATATAAAGAAATTCATTGATAATAATACGATAATAGTAGGAGACCTTAACACCCTAATGACAACAATGGACAGATCATCTAAGCAGAAAATCAACAAGGCAACAATGACTTTGACACACTGGACCAGATGGACTTAACAGATATTGTCAGAACATTTTATCCTAAAGCAGCAGAATATACATTCTTTTGAGTGCATATGAAACATTTTCCAGAATAGATCACAGATACTGGGTCACAAATCAGGCTTCGACCAGTACAAAAATACTGAGATCATACCTTGCATATTTTCAGACCACAATGCTATGAAACGTGAAGTCAACCACAGAAAAAAATTTGGAAGGACCACAAATACATGGAGGTTAAAGAACATCCTACTAAAGAATGAATGGATTAACCAGGAAATTAAAGAAGAAATAAAGAATACATGGAAGCAAATGAAAATGAAAACACGACAGTCCAAAACCTTTGGGATGGAGCAAAAGTGGTCCTAGGAGGGAAGTATATTAGCAATGCAGGCCTTCCTCAAGAAGCAAGAAAAATCTCAAATACACAAACTAATCTTACACCAAAAGGAGCTAGGAAAAGAAAAATTGAATCCTAAAGCCAGCACAGGAAAAGAAATAATAAAGATTAGAGCAGAAATAAATGATATAGAAACAAAAAAGGAGAATGCATCAATGAATCCAGGAGCTGATTCATTGAAAGAATTAATAAAATTGATAAATCCCCAGCCAGATTTATCAACAAAAAAACAGAGGGGCACCTGGCTCAGTCCGTTAAGAGGCTGCCTTTGGCTCAGGTCATGATCTCAGGGTCCTGGGATCAAGCCCCACGTCAGAATCCCTGCTCAGTGGAGAATCAGCTTCTCTCTCTCCTTCTGCCCCTCCCCCTGTCTGTGCACTCTCACTCTCTCCCTCTCTTTCAAATAAATAAAATCTTAAAAAGAAAAAAAGAAAAACTATATGCCAACAAATTGGACAACCTGGAAGAAATGGATAAATTCCTACAACCATATAAACTACCAAAACTGAAACAGGAAGAAATAGAAAACTTGAACTGACCAATAACCAGCAAAGAAATTAAATCAGTAATCGAAAACCTCCCAACAAACAGAAGTCCAGGGCCAGATGGTTTCCCAGGGGAATTCTACCAAACATTGAAAGAAGAGTTAATACCTATTCTTCTCAAACTATTCCAAAAATTAGAAAAGGAAGGAAAATTTCTAAATCCATCCAATGAGTCCAGCATTACCCTGATACCAAAACCAAAGACTCCACTAAAAAAGAGAAGGCCAATATCCCTGATGAACATGGATGCAAAAATTTTTAATAAAATACCACCAAATTGAATCCAACAATACAATGAAAGAATGATTCAGCACAATGAACTGGGATTTATTTCTGGGTTGTAAGGGTGGTTTAATATTTGCAAATTAACCAACATCACATTCCACATTAACAAAAGAAATGATAAGAACCATATGATCATTTTAATAGATGTAGAAAAAGCACTTGACAAAATACAACATCCATTCATGATAAAAACCCTCAACAAAGTAGGGATAGAGGGAACATACCTCGACATCATGAAGGCCTTATATGAAAGACCCACAGCTAATATAATTCTCAACGGGGAAAACCTGAGAGCTTTTCCTCTGTCAGGAACAAGACAGGGATGTCCACTCTCACCACTATTACTTATCATAGTACTAGAAGTCCTAGCCTCAGCAATCAGACAACAACAGCAACAACAACAACAACAACGAAACCAAATAAAACAAATAAAAGGCATCCAAACCAGCAAGGAAGAAGCCAAACTGAATATTTGCAGATAACATGATACTCTACATAGAAAACTCAAAGACTCCAACAGAAATTTGCTAGACCTGATACCCGAATTCAGCAAAGTCACAGGATACAAAATCAACATACAGAAATTTGTTGCATTTTTATACACCAATAATAGAAAGAGAAAGAGAAGAGAAATCAAGGAATTGATCCCATTTACAATTGCACCAAAATCTATGAGATACTTAGGAATAAACCTAACCAAAGAGATAAAAGATCTGTACTCAGAAAACTATAGAACACTGATGGAATAAATTGAAGGTGACACAAAGAAATGGAAAAATATTCCATGCTCATCGATTGGAAGAATAATTATCATTAAAATGTCTATACTACCCAAAGCAATCTACACATTTGATGCAATCCCCATCAAAATACCACCAGCATTTTTCACAGAGCCAGAACAAACAATCCTAAAAATTTGTATGGAAGACAAAGACCCTGATTAGCCAAAGCAATCTTGAAAAAGAAAAGCAAAGCTGGAGGCATCACAATTTCAGGCTTCCAACTATATTACAAAGCTGTAGTCATCAAGATAGTATAGTATTGACACAAAAATAGACACATAGATCAACAGAACAGAGTAGCAAACCAAGAAATGAACCCACAACTATATGGTCAACTAATATTCAACAACACAGGAAACAATATCCAATGAAAAAAAAAGTCTCTTCAACAAATGGTATTGGGAAAACTGAGCTGAAATGTGCAGAAGAATCAATCTGGACCACTTTTTTACACCATACACAAAAATACATTCAAAATGTATTAAAGACCTAACTATGGGACAGGGAATCATTAAAATCCAAGAGGAGAACACAGGCATTATCCTCTTTGACATTAGCCGTAACAACTTGTTATTAGATATGTCTCCTGAGGCAAGGGAAACAAAAGTAAAAATAAACTATCGGGACATCATCAAAATAAAAAGTTTCTGCACAGTGAAAGAAACAGTCAACAAAACTAAAAGCAACCTGCAGAATGGGAGAAGATATTTACAAATGACATATCTGATAAAGGGTTAGTATCCAAGAGCTATAAAGAACTTATCAAACTCAACACCCAAAAAACAAATGATCTAGTTAAGAATGGGCAGCAGACATGAATAGACATTTTTCCAAAGAAGACATACATCATCAGGGAAATACAAATCAAAACTATGATAAGATATCACCTCACACCTGTCAGAATGGCTAAAATTAACAACACAGGAAACAACAGGTGTTGGTAAGGATGTGGAGAAAGGGGAACCCTCTTACACTGTTGGGAATGTAAACTGGTCCAGCTCCTTTGGGAAACAGTATGGAGGTTTAGTTAATAATGATATATCAATGATTTTAATTTTTTTTCTTCCAAGTTTTTATTTATGTTAGTTAACATACAGTGCAATATTAGTTTCAGTTTCAGGTGTAGAATTTAGTGATTCAACACTTACATACAACATCCAGTGTTCATCACAAGTGCATTCCTTAAAGTCCATCACCTATTTAACCTATCCTCCTGCCCACCACCCTCTGGTATCCCTCAGTTCGCTCTCTATAGTTAGAGTCTGTTTCTTTGTTTTCCTCTCTCATTTTTCTCCCTATGTTCATTTTTTTTTCTTAACTTCCACATATGAGTGAAACCATGTGGTATTTGTCTATCTCTGACTGACTTATTTCGCTTAGCATAATGCTCTCTAGCTCCATCCACATCATTGTAAATGGCAAGATTTCATTCTTTTTGATGGCTGAGTAATAATCCATTATATATCACCTCTTCTTTATCCATTTGTCAGTCAATGGACACATGGCCTCTTTCCGTAATTTGGCTATTGTAGATACTGCTGCTATAAACATCAGGGTGCATGTATCCCTTTGAATCAACATTTTTGTATACTTTGGGTAAATACCTAGTAGGGCAATTGCTGGATCATAGGGTAATTCTATTTTTAACTTTTGAGGAACATTTAATATGTCAGTCAGAAAAACCATGGAAACACTGAGAAATTGTCAAAGACCAGAGTAGACTAAGGAGACATGGAAACTACATACAATGTGGTATCTTAGATAAGATCCTGGAATAGAAAAAGAATTCTGGAACAGAAAAAGTACATAGAGAAAAAATTGGTAATAAGTTAATGAATTCTTTTTCTGACTGACAATTTTGTGGAGAACTGGTTATATATTTTGTAGAATGTATCCCTATTCAGATTTTCTGATTTTTTTTCCTCATGATTAGACTAGGATTATGAATTTGGGGGAAGAATACTACAGAGGAAAAGTGCCCTTCTCATTACATCATATCAAGAGGTATATGACATCACTGGTGATATTAACCTTGACTCCTTTTTTTAGTGTTTGCCAGGTTGCCCTACTATAAAGTTAGTATTTCTTGGTTTACATATTCTTTATTCCTGTGAAATAAGTCACTGTGTCTAGTTCACACTAGCAGGAGTAAGAGGAGTAATCTCCACCTCCTGACGATGGAAGTATCCATTTATATTATTTGGGATTTTGCAAATTACATGTTAAATGTAGCCATATCCCTCAGTAGAAGAGATTTCCAGAGATTAAATATATGATGCTCAGCTATAGAGATTCAAAGTATAGAGCTTGTGATTTATCTCTGCTTACATATCATATCATGTTCATGGTAACACTTCTGGGGTTTATGGGTACTAAACTATTAAAGGCCATTTTTTTCTCCACTAAGAACTGTTTAGTGTCCCTCAGACTGGCAGAAGACAGGAAAGAAAAACAGACTGAAATTTAAATCCTCTTTGTACTTCATTTCAACTTCTGGCAATATTGGTCTCCTATTCCCAATATTTACTTAAAGTGTAGATCTCACATCCTTGACAATGAGAACTTGTAGGAAATCTCAGAAATGTTAAACACATTGTAAAGGTTATTAACAGTTTAAGCGTTTAGCTCTAGCTATTTAAAAAACATGTTTTCTTTAAAACAAATATTTCTCAGTTATCACCCTTGGGTTTTGTTTCTTTATAGAATCCACTATAACTCCTTGTCCAGTTGC
Source organism: Mirounga leonina (assembly GCF_011800145.1). Lineage (NCBI taxonomy): Eukaryota > Metazoa > Chordata > Mammalia > Carnivora > Phocidae > Mirounga > Mirounga leonina. Next base: position 16,062,427 of record NW_023270175.1, on the reverse strand, counting down.
CATCACAGTTGAGCATACCTTATTATTCCCTATGTTGTATTAAGCAATTAATGTTTTCTCCTGAAATTCATCAATATGTTCATTTGAATTTTCATTTTGTCACCACCCCAAAAATACATTTTGTCTTCTATCCGTAACTTTTGAAAAAATCAGCCACATCACTGAACACTGTTCAACAAATAATGACCATGAAGAAACCATAATTCCTACTTTAGTAATAATAAATAATACATTTCTTTGCAGTTTATAGAAGGCTTGCATATATGTTCTCTTATGTGACCATGTGATCTGCCCCCAAAATCTCAGGAGGGAGGCATAGACTAGAAATCATAATTTTAAAACACAAAACTAAGATTCATAGAAGTTAATGACTTGTTTTTACTGATCTTGAAAATTAGGGCTATAGTTAGAACATATGTGGTCTGGATATGTTTCAATCAGATTAAGTGAGTTTAGGCTTTGTACCAATATTCCAGGGGCCTAACACATCAAAATATCATTTCTCAGTCACACAACCTCCACTTTGAGTCTGGGAGAGTCTCCAGGGCATCTAACCTGTATTTGGTCATTCAATTTTCCAGGATGCTTTGGACTTTCTTCCTCACCTCCAATATGATAAACACATGCTTCCACAAATTACTATGGCAAGAAAAGAGAACGTGGAGAATCTCACATCAGACTTTAAATACTTCTACCCACAAGTGGCACAGGTCACTTCTCCTCTCATTTTGCTGGATAAAGCAAGTCATATGACTGTATCTAAATTCAAGGAGGCATGTACCCAAAGAAGATAATCAGAGATCTTGGTGAGCATTTGTATGCCCACCACAGATTACTTGCTCGGTTTTCTTCTATAAGATCATACTGCCTCATCTGAGAATGTTCATGAATAGTATCAGTAATTACCCACCAGCTAATGAAGCGCCTTCCAGACCTATAGCCTAAACAATTTTATGATTCTAAGCCACTTTTTCAATACATATCAGCTAAGTATTCTCAAAGAGGCACTATTACCTAGTAGTCAAAAACTTGAGCTTTGAAGTCAGAACAACTTTGGTTCAAACCCCAAAAAAACTTACATCTTCAAGAGCTGGGGCAAGGTATTTTAACATCTCCAAGTAAAAGGGAGATAAAAATAGTATCTACCTCACAGATTTCTTTTGAGCATTAAGAAAGATAATGCAACAGTTCTTGGCATATAGTAAACCTTCAATCAATGTTGCAACTTTTATTATACTGTTGTCCACTGTAATTATAATGAACATAGGTTCTAGATATTCAAGGACAGTCCCAGTGTTGTCTTATCTTCCTCTCCCCTTATTGCCTTCGGTGAAAGAACATTGCTACAAGTATAATCTACAATAAGATAATTTTGAAATCTTAAAAAAAAACAAATTATATCTAAAAATGTTTACTTATGAATTTTAATAACCTAGACTGATATTTTGGGAAGAGTGAAAAGAATACAACAACTGCTTTACTTCCATTCTATTTAAATAAGTTCATTTGTCAGTATGCAAAAAAAATTAAAATGTTCCAATATGAATGACTCTTCATAATTCCACTGTTTACCATATTATTCTGAGGTTTTATAGATAACATGACAATTGATTGCTTAGTGTTTAGAGCCATGAACGACTAGTATGGAACAGTCTTACAAATTAGAAATCTAGGAACACAATTAAAACATAAGACCCCTTCAACCAGGTACAGTTTATGGTATCACTAAAGATACAGAAATACGTTTTATTCACCATAAGCACTAGCATAACAAAAATTATTTTTTTAGTTTTTATTTTGAAGTGTCTAATGTTACATAACACTTAATACTGTCAATTAATGTGCTTGAAAACACTAGTTTTCCCCCAACACCGGAATTCCATAAAACTAGACATTTCCTATTTTCAGTCACCTTATATAAATAACATTCTGAGTTTACAACAGTCCCAGATAAGAAACCATTTAGATAAACTCCTAATCAATATCAGGCTCATCTAACTGCTGATCAGAAAGGAGTTTCTGAACTTTTGAAGTTTAGCCATTCACAATATTAACGATTTTATGTTTTGTGTGTATACTTGAGTGAAGCATGAATTTATCCTTAAAATTACATTGAGTTAATCTGCTAACTTCTTCTGTATAAATCAACAAATATATACAAATGGAAGTGAACTACTGACCTAATGTAAAGACACAAAATTAAGACTTTATCTCCAACTCTGTGCTAGTTGATAAGCACTTACCAAAATAATATTTTCACACAAAGAAATATCTTTTCTAATACTTTCCTCACCCCACTATCATTTTTTATAAAGTGGTATGTTTATTATGATTGTCATTTATTAAAATTTGGCCCATCTTCCCACTTCCCAAAGTGTAAGTGAACCTTTGAAATCTGACTGAAATGAATTACAAATGACAAACATTGCCTTCTTTTTCAGAAAGAAGCGAGACTTCTTTTAAAATCTACTTTCCTATAGTCATCCACACAGGTATCCATTCTGAGAAATGAATTTCTCAGATTGTCTTAGTAAGGTCGTGTTTCCTTGCTACATTAAGTGAATTTTGTACCATAAACAAGGGGGAAAACATCCAACTAAATTGGTAAAGTGCCACCAGACTTGCATCTAACTTTATAGTTTTATAACAGATATTTTAGACCCTCTCATTTTTCAAGGTCAATTTTAAAATACTTTATATTAAAATCTTATGTAAAAAAAACTACTTTGCATATTAGAAAATAAAAATATTACCATGGAGTGAATAACTAGTATCTTATAGGAGCATTATTCCTCTGAACATGTAGTGGGAAATATTGATCTGGACAGTATGCTGTTCATGGGCAGTAACCATGATTTATTTTTTTACACAATCTCCCCAGTACCAGACTTAGTGCTAGTGTCTAATAAATGTTGAATGGATGGATGGGTGGATGGATGGATGGATGAAAGAGTGAATGAATTAATAAGTGAATAAATGACTTCTGATCAACAGTTGAAATAGGTCACAGACTTCACTTTATGAGGTCAGAATTTATTTGCCCCAAGAAAAATTTTTTTTGTGCTCTATTAAATGGCCTTTAAGATTTGAATTTGACATTATCATCAAATCAGTAGGTACATTTCAAGAAATAATACATGATTTTGACCTTTTTTATTGTAGCCACCACATCATCAGTCTGCTTGATTAACTTGTCAGCTTTCTCCTCTCCAGACGGTGAGCCAAGCCTTTTGCACTGAAAGCTTTTAAAATGGCTAAAGGATCTGTGATAAGGTCAGGATATATCAATAGAGAAAGCAGAGCAAGATTTTTTTTTTATTTTAGTTTGGTTTAGTTTTATAAGATGAAAATGACAGAAAATTGATTAGTGGACGTCTCATGACATTTCATTTATTCATGATTTTTTATGCAAGTAGGACACAGATTTTCTCAGAGTAGACTTTGAAATCAATTTAAGGTATATTTCTATTTTAAGACACCATAAACTAAAAGTTATTTATAGAACTGCAGCCTGGGCTGCATTTTCAGGAAGTATCTTATTTATTACATAAATAAAATAGTAAAATACCCTGAACCAAACAGAGACAAACAACATTACATCCCCCAAGACTAGCTGTTATCAATGTCAATCAACATTTTTGATGGTCCTGTTTGACACAAAGCACAGTACTATGTATTATGAAAGGGCTAGAAAATAAGTCGTCCCTGTGCCTAAAATTGATATAATTCATATAGAGAAAAAAGCCATATGTGATCCAGCCTAAGACCACTTAAAAACATTGTTATAAAATATATAAATTTAAATACTTAGAAGAAATAATATGCAGATGACATCACAGTGAAGGAAGGATTAAGATGTTGGTTCAGATGGATCAGCTAAGTTAGTGGTATGGTCAACTTAGCTAAGTTAGTGGTTCTCAAATGGGAGAGATCCCCACCCCCACCCCAGGAAACATTCAACAATATCTGGAGCTATCTGGGGGTGGTATACTGCTGGTATACCATTAGAATTAGTGGCTAAGGACCATGAGTACTGCTAAACATCCTACAATGCACAAGATAGTCCCCCACAACAAGGAATCTGGCCCAAAATATCAGTAGTGCTGAGGTTGAGAAACCCTGAGCTAAGTTCTTGTAAGACAAATTTATGGTACTCTTGGTGTTCAACCTTCATCATCTTCCCACAATATTAGGTTACTAAGTTTGCCCTAAAGTAATCAATATTTGAATGCACACACTGCTCAATTACGTGATCTAAGTCTATTTTACTACTTTAATGTAATGACAATTACGTGATCTAAGTCTATTTTACTACTTTAATGTAATGACATTTGACCCCTATGCATCAAAATTATTTTATTTTTATTTATTTTTTTTAAAGATTTTATTTATTTATTTGACAGAGACAACGAGAGAGGGAACACAAGCAGGGGGAGGGGGAGTGGGAGAGGGAGAAGCAGGTTTCCTGCTGAGCAGGGAGCCTGATGCGGGGCTCGATCCCAGAACCCTGGGATCATGACCTGAGCCAAAGGCAGACACTTAACCGATTGAGCCACCCAGGCGCCCCCATCAAAATTATTTTAGTGGTGGACCTAAACAATATTATTGTTTATTAGAGTATGAGATAAGATTATTTTATTTTTTTCTGTGGCTGTTTTAAATTTTCAAAGAGAAAAAAATAGTGAATCAGCAAAGAATTAATGACGACTAGTATAACATCTTATGTTGAAGGTAAAAAAATAAAAATTGAACCATGCATAATGACCATAAAGCATATAATTAGCATTGATGATTTTGATTTTAAATGAAACCCTTTCCTCAAAGTGCTTTTGCCTGTCAGAGAGGGCAGTATACGAACATCAGACATTAGTTTATTTTCTCATTTCTCTCAGAGATTTTTTTACTACTTAGTGAGAAATATCATGATTAAGAAAAGTTCAAATGTTAGTGTAATTTTTTATAAGGTAAATATTTACTGTCAAATGTCCTTCTCACCTTCATGAATGAAAAGTACATGACCTGTGAATAAAAATATCTAAAACATTATGATCTCAGTTCTCATTGTCTTCAGCTAAGATTTAATATGTTCTTTAACTTCTGTTCTAAAAGAAATGCAACAATCTCAGGAGTGGCTTAAAAATTTTAGGACTCCATTTTACATTTGGTAATCTGAGCATATGAGACATGATTTTCAAATCAGCAAGAGGTATTAAACAATGTCTTGAGCTTTTGTTTTAGACTTGTGAATTCAGATTGGAAAACAGTTTTAGCAAACCTTTGAGTACAGCTCATATAGTAATCCCATCTCTATCTCTGGGACCTTGGTGCATCTATAATTCTCAATTCCCAACATCCTTTCCTACAGTATTTCCATTCTTCCCTCCTTTACTTGGGTAGAGTTCCATAGCCAGAACTTATAAGGCCTTCTTCCCTCAGCAGATGGGAAGGGCTTCTTCCCTCAGCAATGATCACATTTGATCATTGACAGGTAATCAAAATGACCAATCCATAGTCATCATCATCAAAGTATAATTTTTCCAAGATGCACTTGCATTTTAATATGGGCCTTTTAGAAATAAAATGCTTTACATGAAAGCAGTGACTCCAAAGCAACATTAGTTGATTACCATATTGATTGCATTTGCAGCCTAATAGATTTATTAATATGTGAAAGATGCAACTTAACTAAATGATAATTGAAACAATGAATTCATAGACCTAAGAAAGTAAAATACAAAATAATTGAGAGATGGGTGTCTCTGATAGAAAGTGACCCTGATCATGATAAATTATACACATGCATATACAATTATTATTGAAAAGGAATCAATCCTATCTAGTATTAATATACTTTGATAGTAGAATCTAAAGTTTGTCCATTTTTATAGATATTAATCTAAAAGATTATTCTAAAACTAATGTATTTCTTTGTTAGAGTTGTCATTTTCAGGTTATTTTGATTTAAAACAATTGAAAGAATACAGAGCTAGAAACTGTATAAGTATTCATCATAAGATAAATAGTAAAGGCACATCTACCAGTTTATTTTAATGATAATTCCAGCAAAAGTCAAGTATTACATTTTACAGATGAACAGAATATATTAAGGGGATACAGAAAGACAGAGATTCTACTAGACTAGAACTGTACATAATTTGGCTTGAAATCTATTTTCTACAGCACTTAAAAATGAGTGTTATATTCTTCTGGATTATCAGCCAAAATCCAAGAAAACATAAATAAATGGCTGAAATCCCACAGCATGAGAGGGAGGTTAAGATGCATGCTACCATGACAAACTATAAAAGCTGGGAAGGAGTAAGTCTAGATGTTACAGTTGAGAACATTAGGTGAAATGATAGATTGAAAATGATGGCTACACCAAGGGAGGAGAAAGATTTCCCAGTAGGAGTAAAATATAGAACATGATAAAATAGTATATAGGAAGAGTCATAAAATAATGAATTGCTAAGAGGGAAAAATATGAGAGAAAATTTAAATGTTATAATCACTTATCACTAAAATATATTTTAAAAAGAATTATAGAAACATAGCATATTAGCTTTAGAATGAAGCTAATGAAGCAGAGAAAGCATCTAACCCATCTCCATCATTTTGAAAATTAAGAGACTGAGGTCAAGAGAAATAAAAGTTGTCTAGAGTCATAAAATAAATCAGTGGCACAAGAGTAACATTTTATAGTATAATGAAAGTATCACTTAAATGCTGCAGATAATTTGTTTATTTGAATTGGAGCCCAATCTTTCCCACACCAATTCTCCAAAGAAGTAAGAAATATTATCCCATGGGTACTTTTCTCCTACTTACTTCCTAGCAAAAGAATGTTCATTTTAGACTGCTTTTATCCATATTGGAAAATAATAATTAACATGTATTCATTGCTTACTGTGTCAGATACATAAATATGTTTCTTTTCTCTCATTTAATTCTAACAGCAATCCTATGAGGAAGGCACATTTAGTGTCCCCATTTTCAGATGAAAAAAGTGGAGGCTTAACAGGGTAGCAACTTGCCCAAACTCTCACAAATAAAAGTAAAATAACCAGAATTTTGAATCCAATAGCCTAACTTTGGATTCCTCTATGCTCTACTGCCTCCAAAAGGTGGAACTTGCCCCTAATACCTAATTTGTCAAGGCCCGTAGGGTAACAAAATGAACAAGGCTAAACACCCTGAATGTTCAGTGAAGCAACAACATCCAAATTAAGTTACATGCAACAAAAGAACAGAAAGTTGCTTGGGATCTAAATAAACCTCAGTGCAACAACAACAAAAATCTCCAAGGATAATACCTCTTGATGGAAAGTTTTGTCTGTGAGGTCCATTAATAAGGGTAGAAGCTTGGAATGAGTCAACAGAAACAGAGAGGTTGGCAATACAACAGAGAAATAATCCATAGAGCAAGATTCCTACAAAGATAAGAAAGGATGGGAGGATGGGACTCATATTACAGGTAAAATGGTTAGCCTTGAAAAGGAAGAATGATACCTCTCCTCTAAAAGGGAAAGAGGAAAACAAGGGAGTGGATGCAGATGTAATTTCTGATTTGGTAGCAGTGATGGGGGGAGGTAATTTAATGGTATTCATTTTCTCTGTGAAATAGGCAAGAGGTAATCAACTGTAGAAAGTTGGAGGCTTAAAAAGATTGAAACAGTTTTTGAAATAGCTGTTGTACATAATGGAAGAAAGTTGGTCGGAGAAATGTAGAAATACTGTCAGATAGCCTTGAGGGCCCCTCTGAAAAAGTAAGTGACTGATGTAAATATTTTATTGTGTAATATACCATCTGTGGTGGTTAAATCTATGTCAACTTGGCTGGACTACTGTGTCCAGATATTTGGTCAAATATCATTGTGGATATTTCTGAGAGAATATTTTTTAATAAGATTTACATTTAAATCAGTGGACTTTTAGTAAAGCAAATTGCCCTCCATAAATTTGGATGGGTTTCATCCAATCAGCTGAAGGACTATATAGAACAAAAGGCTGACTTTCTTCTAAGCAAGGGGGAATTCTCCCACAGATTCTTCAAACTTCATAAGCAACATTAGCTCTTTTCTGGGTCTCCAGCCTGCCAGCTTCCCCCATCAGATTTTGGGCTCACTAAGCCTCTCCAATTGTATGAGCTACTTAAAATAAATCTCTTTCTATATATTTACACATTTTATTGGTTCTGTTTCTCTGGAGAACCCTTTTTAATACATCATCTATACAGAAAATTGAATTAAGCATAAATATATAGTGAAAATATTAAAATTATCAACATACATGTTTACAGATCAAGAAAGAGAGCATTCCCAATGCTTTATTTATTTTTTTTTAAAGATTTTATTTATTTATTCATGACAGACAGACAGAGAGAGAGAGAGAGAGGCAGAGGGAGAAGCAGGCTCCCGAGGAGCAGGGAGCCTGATGCGGGACTCGATCCCAGGACCCTGAGATCATGACCTGAGCCGAAGGCAGACGCTTAACCATCTGAGCCACCCAGGTGCCCCCCCCAATGCTTTAAATATGTTATGTACCCCATCCTTATCCCACTTCCTCCCAAGAACCATATTCTAAAATTGACAATAATTTGTACAGTTTTTTTTTTTCTTAATATCATGCAGCATTTCTCTATAGACTACAAAAAGGTAGATAGGCGGATTCAGCAAGAGTTATGTTTAACAGGATGGTACAATATAAGGAAAGCTGGATTAAAAAAATAATAATGTTAACAGAGTGTCACTGATGGAAGGGCCCATATAGGAAAAGAGGTAAGGTGATATGCTAGAAGGGAAAAAAAGACTGGAAACTTATGAAATATGGGCCTAAAAGACAAGGACCACTGCTAGCTAATGATTACAAGAATGGCTTCCAGTATTCCAAAATTAGTCTTAATTTGTAGTAAATATCCCCTAACATTTAACTGACTTATAACTAATAAAACTATCTAATGAATTAACTTATTTTGATTCCTGCTATATGTTGTGCAACCAGTTTATACTAGAAAGTTAATTGGAAAGTTACACTGCTTGATTTTAGATGTATTATGGATGATTTACTGAGCTTTCCTTCTTCCAGACAAGAATTGTTTCATGTGGCATCAAGCTTTGAGACTTTAATTATATGTGATTCTGTGTGCCAAAGCTGAACTCAAAGCAGTACATATTGACCTTGCCAACTCTCAACCCACCTCTGCAGAAGTGAAAGGGTCTTTTCAAACTCTCGTCAGGTTTCTTTACTTGATAAGAAGTAATTTCTATGGCCTATTTATTTCTAAAGTTTATGGATCTACACTTAGCTATTACCACACTTAATGTTATATTCCTCAGACCTCCTCCAAATCAATTATTTTTAAAATGATTAAGATAGGGATTTTTAGAGAATTGCCTAAAAGTTATGCAAACCATTTATTTCTCTATTCACCAAAAACATGTCCTTGGATTAAGCTAGACCATTAGGGAATAATATATTTGAATCATATTATTTAGGGCTCATATAAAATTATCTTTATTGATGTCATTGTTTTACCTTGAAGAAGCTTATAAGGAAGAATCATTTGAAATGCTTCACTATATTTACTGTAAAGCTATTCTTGAGAGCATTGTTCATATTATATAGCATCTTCCCTATAACAATGCATTGGGAAATAGTCTCATGTCTTAGTACTAGTGACTGTATTTCTTTTATGAAACTGGCTTATTTTTATCTTCTGTTTACTGTGAATCATGTGTCTATCTTTGCATTAAATGTTAGGAAGCTCAGAAGTAAATGTTTGGCCCACTTCTAGAAACTGTAGTGACATTGGGGCACTAATTCTCTGTATTTATATCACCCCTGGCTTTGTTTTATTTTTCTATGTTTATTTTTATTTTGCCCTGATTTATCTTCCTTCTTTTTTGTTTCTGCCCTTTTGTGCTTTATGAATTTTATAAGCCATCTTAAATCCTTTTAGGAATAAGAGTATAAATCAGTAATTATACTTAAATTATGGACAATGAAGAAAACGTGGATTAATGGTAAGAACAAAAGCTAAGGTCCCTTAACTGGACCTCTGTTTTCTAATATAAAAAATATGTAAGTTACACTCTTCCTATTGCTCAAGATCTCTGTGAAAAGAAAGATAGTAGATACAAAAATACTACAGCAGACTAACTCTTAAATGCAATCATGCAGAAATGGAATAACTTATTTCCTGGGATAAAGAGCTTTGCAGATTGTAGGGATGCCTGGGTGTCCCAGTTGTCATCTTTCTATATATTTCAATATAATTGATGATTTGTGCAAAAAGTTAAATAAGAATTATATCCCCCAATCACATTGAAAATAATAATAGCCGTCTGAAAAAGACAATATGGCCAATATTAGTGGTTTCATCCTTAGTCTTGATGACAATCTGAAATTCAGCATTATCATCAGCTAGTTAAAAATTGTTGCCTTCTTATCTGCACAGAATGTTTTGCTACAATCTGCAAAGCTCTTTTTTTAAGATTTTATTTTTTTATTTGTCAGAGAGAGAGAGAAAGAGCACAAGCAGGGGGAGAGGCAGGCAGAGCAGGTAGAGGGAGAAACAGGTTCCCTGCTGAGCAAGGAGCCTAATGTGGGACTCTATCCCAGGACCCTGGGATCATGACCTTAGCCAAAGACAGATGCTTAACCAACTGAGTCACCCAAGCATCCCTACAGTCTGCAAAGCTCTTTATCCCAGAAAATAAGTTACTCCATTTCTGCATCTGTAAATTAAAAAGGTTGGACTATACATTCCTATGTTTCCTTCTGGACAAAATCTATATGATTTTATAGCTTTTTTGGGTTATATAAGTCAAAAAACTATTCACAGTATGTTTTTATGTTGTCATAAAATAATAATTACTATTAACTTTATTAAACATTTATTTATAAAACTAATTACTCTAAGTTCAGTGCTCCACATATCCTTTTGTGCCATATATTATAGCCTCCTGCTCAATATCAAGGTCTAATCCATAATGTTACCATAAAAGATGCTAGTGAAACAGAAAACCACTGGTAGGACTAAGGAAATGTCATATTCAACACCCATGATAGGAGCCAAACAAAGAATGGATAAAACATTTCCTGGAAAATGGATACAAGTGACTGCTTTGAATGTGGCTGTGAACATCCAGGAAAAAAACATAAAAAATTCTATTTGGAAGCACTGTTAATCAAGTATACAATAATGTTAAGATATTAAAGAGATTATAGGAACAATTTATAGGTACCTACTACCATAGCTGCCATTTAAGCCACAGAGAAATAAAATTACCTGTTCAGGTAGCTTTCTTAGTGACTATGAGGAATGAGTAAAAGGGACAATTGACCAATAATGTGGTGGTTTTAAGATATGTCTACAAAATCTTTGATCCTCCTCATTTCAAGAGGCAGTGTCTAATTTCCCTCCACTTGAATATGACTTAGTGATGAGCTTCTAACAAATAAAATAAAACCCTGCAACTTTGGAGATCATTCATAAAAAGCACTTAAATTTTCTCTCTCTCTCTCTCTCTCTCTCAGTCTCTCTCTTCCCCCCCCTTCCATCCCTCCATCTCTCTCTCTCTCCCTCTCTCTTTCCCTTTCCCTCTTTCTCTCTCTCAGATCATTCATTCTCGAGAACACCAGATGCTATGTCATGAAGACATTCACTTAGCCAGAGACAGTGTGGAACTGAGGCCTTCTGCCAGTGAGGAACTTGAGGACTCCTACCAATAGCCATGTGAATGAGCTTGGAAGTAAATCCTCCAACCTCTTAATCAATCCTTCAGATGACTATAATCCTGGCTAACATCTTGGAAGACCCTGAACCAGAATCACCCAGCTAAGCTTCTCCCAAATTCCTGACTCAGAGAAACTGTGGGATAATAATTATTTGTTGTTTAAAACCACCAAATTTGGGGTTAATTTGTTATGCAACAATACATAACTTACACAAATAAGGAACATTCAATCCTAAATATATCAAGTATATGAATTCATGGGAAAGAGGAAGGAAGAACTTGAATTAGTTGGTGAATAATGGAGAACACCTGACAAAGTAATACACCTTCATATTTCAATGGATGTGGGGTCATCTATGCAAGTAAGTTATTCAAGTATGAGAGGTTTTTAAAATATATTTTCAGTTTTCAAAACTCAATCTGTTAATATGGTTTTACTAGTGACTCTGAAGAAACTCTTCCTTATGAAAGAAGCATTGTACATATCAAATAGGGCATTTCCCCCTATTCTTTCCTCCATTTTTAGGCACTGTGATTATTTCTAATCCCCTCTAGACTAGTAATCAATTTGAAAGCATTTGGTGTATCTTATCATTGCTAGAATCATAACCATTGATAGGAGTTTAGAAACCAAACCAAAAAAAAAAAATGCTTTTAAATATCACAGAGGCATAAAATTACCCATCTGTAAACAAACCTGAAAAAAATGCAGCTCCCAAACATATGCTACTTAAGATGCACTCCCCCATCCATTTTGATTGCCCTCATCATTTTTCAAACTGACAAATCAGAAAAGTGGAACTTTTTCTTTCCCTTCAGCTATTGTATTTATTCACAGTGAACCATAAACAGGCTTTAAAAAGGTAAATTTAACTGACAATGTGACAGTTGGTTAATGATATAAAATACTACACCAGTCTTCACCCACCTCACTTTTAAATATCCCTGGTACTCTCATGTTGTACAGTTTTACTCCTTGATCCTTATACATACAAGGAATGTAGATAAAAATAATATTGAAAAGTTTATATTTCATTCTCATTGATTAATACACTAAATCATCAACATAACAAGATTTGCTACATAGAAATCTTTCCTATTTCCATTCAAATACACATTGAAATACTAAAGATCTCATTATGAGGCAGTTTGGTCTTTGATGAACTCAAGGAAGATAGCAAGGCTATAGTAAAATGCCAGTATGTTTATTTAACTTCATCAAAACAATGCCAGGATGAGTACTAATAATGTTAGTTGAAAATAATAGGATATCAATATGAGTTCTCAAGTTTGATTTTTTTATTAAAAGCATATTTACTTTGAATAACACTGCAAATCATTTAAATCAACCTGCCATTTGTAAGGCTTTAAAGATGAAATGCAGTATGTGAAGTTGTCATAACAGTCCATGGAACATGGTATGGGTTCAATAGATGGTACTTACTACTAACACTAGTACTGCTGTTGGTCTCATTTTTATTAGAAGTAGTACTAGTAGTGGCAGGAATAGTCCAGTAGCTTGATAATTGCTCCCTATAGTCCCCTTTTTTATGTGTGCATTTTTTTTTCCCAGAAGGAAACATTATATTATAGAAGGGCCAGTCATGGAAACACATTACCAAGGTGATCATTGAGTCCCTGTATTATATATAATCAAGAGAAAAAGACCAGATTTTATGCAAGACAATGAGAGACCCAAGTGAGAATAGAAAGGGAAGAAAGGTGGGGAATTCTCCCCATCTTTGGCAAAGGAAGAAAATATTTTAGCTACTAACACATGTAATAATGCTAACCCATTGTGGGCTCCACTGCTATGAGTTGCAAAAGATATTACCACTATCAAATCCACAGAAAGAAGAGAAGAGAAAGGAAGAAAAAGTAGAATAAAAATAAAAATCATTATCATCATCACCATCCAATATGGAGAAGAATACAGAAAAGAAGGAAGGGACAACTGAAGACAACTTTGGTAATGATAAAATCGTATTGACAGGAAGAATGGAGACAAAATGTAGACCTGTCCTCCAAAACTTAGTATTTTACAGTCCTAAGCATTTACCCAGTCTAATTTTTGTAAGGAGGTGACTCTGGTCCTTAACTCCTCCATAGAAGTTGAATTTATAGAAAGCATACAGATTTCCAAGAAAAGTAACTTAAGAGAGCTTGTATGTACACATTTGGGTTAAGGGATTGTAAATCCCAGGGGATCTCCAGTTCAGACAATGAATTACTCTGGATCTTCTCTTAAATCACTCAGCCTCTCTGCCCTACTATTTTACCTAGTTAAGAGATCTCTTTCTAAAAAAAAAAAAAGAGAGAGAGAGAGAGAGCTCTTTTCTAAAGCCCAAACAATGTACATTCCTAAATCAGTCATGATAAAAACTCCTTAGAAATGCAAATTAAATTTCATTTGTTATAATTTCTTTTAAAATTAAAAGCTCTGGTTTTATCTAAGTTCAAAATGAAAGTGAGACTGAGGTGGAAGTGACAGAGGAACTTAAAGTCCAAGAGATTTATTTTTCTCTATCCTCAGCACTTCTGAAGAGTTCACAGAAATACTAATATCTGCTTATTGAAAGTAAGAGAGTGAAAGAGTTGGGGGGTTGGATAATAAAAGAGAACTGGACTTCATATTTAGTTCCTTTAGCTATCAAAGCTCTTTCAAAACACTCTATGTGGTAATGAGTTAAATGTCAGCATCACTGAGCATAGGTAAATTGAGATACTTTTTGCACTTGGCAATAAATTACATAGGCGCTTGGAGGAGAAAACTTCCTTTACTTAAAGTGGGGGCATCTGGTAGGATGCAAAGTGCTGCTGTTGCTGTTCTTCCTATTGAACAAACATTTGTATGGCACTTAGTATTTTATCAAGTGTCTACAACAAAATTTTTTAAAGATTTTTATTTGAGAGAGTGAGAGAGAGAGAGCATGAGAGGGGGGAGGGTCAGAAAGATAAGCAGACTCCCCACTCAGCAGGGAGCCCAATGTCGGACTGATCCCAGGACTCCAGGATCATGACCTGAGCCGAAGGCAGATGCTTAACCGACGGAGCCACCCAGGTGCCCAACAATTTTTATTAGTTACTGTTCACAGGCACCTAAAGAGGTAAGCCAATATAAACATCCTATTTTCCAGATGAGCATACTAGGGTACTTAAATTTTTCAAGTAGGTGTTATCTGAATCATTCATTGATAAAGAGTTTTTTAAAAGTGGTTCACCCAAATAGGTACAAGCTCCAAATAGGAGCTACTCTTACAATCACCAGGACTTTAAAATGGCATTTGTGTTCACCCAACCTAAATGTTCTCTTAAAACATAAATTGATACTTCAAACTCAAAACTTTATAAAAACCACAAAAATATAAAAAGAACAAAATCTAATAAACATATACAGTTTTCTGAGTACTAATTTAAGCATATATGCTATACATGAAAAAGCAAATACCAGACAATCCCTTTGCACTGGTCTTTGGAGTATAGGTACTTCCACTCTGTCACTATTTTGTGCCTCTACTGGACAAAAGACTGAACTAATTTCTGATGTAATAATTACAGACTTTTCATTCTCTTTCAGAAATTATTCACAGTTCAGACTTTATATTATGCAAAGATTTTAGCCAATTTCTTTAAACTGTACACTACTGAAGCTAGAATTAAAAGCTGATTCCTTGCAACAATTTTTAAATGCTATTTTGCTGAGGTTTTCCCAGTCAACTATTTGTGCCCTTGACCTGTGGGTAACAAATATAATTCTCTCTTCCTGTTCCTATTCAGTTGCTTAATTACCTGAAAAAATCTTTTACTATTTTTTTTTAAAGATTTTATTTATTTATTCATGAGAGACAGAGAGAGAGAGAGAGAAGCAGAGGGAGAAGCAGGCTCCCAAGGAGCAGGGAGCCTGATGCGGAACTCGATCCCAGGACCCTGGGATCATGACCTGAGCCGAAGGCAGACGCTTAACCGTCTGAGCCACCCAGGCGCCCAAAAATCTTTTACTATTAACACCTGAATAATCATTGTTATTTGACCAAGGTATGACTACTGGGGGAAAATACACCTGCATGAGAAAGGAAACAGATAGTTGGCCTTACTGTACTACTGCAGTCTACCAATATTGTCCTTATGAATATTTTAGCAGAACAGGTAAGTGCATGAAAAACAGATTATATATTTCTGTTCACAAAAACATAATTTTCCCCTGACATATATTTTTTTTAATTATAGGAATGTTCCAATAAGTTGATTTGACAGGGAAAGGAGAAAAAAACTTAGACCAAAGACTGGTATTTTAAATGGAATTCTAAAATTGTGCAAGCTATTTAAAACCCCACTTCTGATGAATTATTCAACTCTTTATTTTATTAATGAAAATACTCAAAATAATAAATAATTATTACCAGATCCTTGTAAATAGTTGATTATCAAGAAGTGTTTATTGAATGACAAAATATCACCATATAATCTTGCAAAATCTCACTGGAAAATATATCGTTTAGGGCACTGGATTGATATGAAATGATATATACCCTTTGGAAGTTCAAAGGTCTATAGAAAACAGATAGAAAAAAAGAAACCTGCCTCATTTCTTTCATTTGAAATACCCTTGTGAATAAGGCAGCACTGTCCTCTTCAGCACATGTACTTCCATGTATTAGAAGAATTAACAATATTCTTTATTATTTTCATAAAATGATTACTTCAGCTCCTTGGATTTCCTTCAGTGCATAATGTCTCTCATGTACCCCCCTCCAATGAAGAAGGTTTGCATTTGGTTTGATTGAGTAATACCTCTATCTCACACAGCAATTTGTTAATGCTCTCTATAGTTTCACCTTGACAAAAACAACTGTAGGCTTCATTCATTTTACATCATTGTCTTGTCAGTAAAGCAATAGTTCTTCTATGCAGAAGTCACAACATATAAGAGGAGCTTATGCCCTACCTTAATGTAGTTTAAAGTTTTTCAACAGTGTTGAATTGTAAAAGCAACACAGAGACAAAAGATGATCAGAATCTTCAACACCGGATCAAAAAATAACCTGAATAACCCCACTCTAAATCACTGTGACACAGAACCACTAGTTTGCAAAAGAAACAAACACTAAGAAGTACTCATAAGAAAGAAAGCTCCAAGATTTAACTATAGGAGTTTAGATAATATAACTAGAGACCATTTTCTTGAGAGTGGCAAGTGATTTGAGTTTGAATTTACTTACTTTTCCCTACCTATCTGAAGTAGAAGTACTGATGAGATTAAATAGCTGTGAACTGTGTGAGACTGATGAATCACAGACCCATACCTCTGAAAAAATAATACATTATATGTTAAAAAAAAAAAAAAGAAGAAGAAGAAGAAGATAGCAGGAAGGGAAAATGAAGGGGGAGGGAATTGGAGGGGGAGATGAACCATGAGAGACTATGGACTCTGAGAAACAAACTGAGGGTTCTAGAGGGGAGGGGGGTGGGGGGATGGGTTAGCCTGGTGATGGGTATTAAAGAGGGCACGTACTGTATGGAGCACTGGGTGTTATACGCAAACAGTGAATCATGGAACACTACATCAAAAACTAATGATGCAATGTATGGTGATTAACATAACATAATAGAATAAAATAAAATAAAAATAAATAAATAAATAGCCATAGGCCAGAAGGATACAAGGAAACAGAAGAGCATCTGGATTATCAATCCATGAACATTTGAGAGTGAATGATACTGAAAAAAAGTTCCTTCCATCTTGTGTTAGTGATCATGCTTCACCTTGTACTTATGTTTTCTCCCTCTAGTCACTAAATTCCTAGCAAACATTTGTCTTTTAGAATTATAAAGTATTTTAAATAACTGGTTGTTAAATCACAGATACTAGAATGGGACACAAAATGAGTGAGAATTATCTTACACTAGCTGCCAAAATAAATCAATCTTCACTTGAACTCTTGACTTGGTTAAAGTTCAGGGACAGATTTTCATCAGGGGATTTTTCACATAATTACATAGTCAGGAGTAAAAGCATTTGACAAATTATCACATAATCCATTAGTAGCTAGTATTCTGTAAGGCAGGAAAGCCATTGTTTGTCCTCAGGATATGTACCTGTAATTGAGGCTGTGCACCATCAGTAATACAGCTCTTGACCTTTCAGATGTGCATAGAGCATCTGCACAATTCAGTCACAATGACCAGTTTTACTAAAAAAATAAAAATAAAAAGATGAAAGAGAGAGGACAAAGAAGAAGAGGAAGAGGGGGAAGAGGGAGGAAAAGGAAAGGCAAGGAGAGAAAGAAAGAAATTATAATGGAGCACAATGTGCACCCTCATATTTCTTCTGTGGTGAACAAACCTTCAGGTAGACTCCATGATACTTGCCTCCTGGTGTTCATGTCTTTGTACAATCCCCTCCCTCTGAGTGTAGGTGGGACTGGTGACATTCTTCTAACCAACAAAATATGTCAAAGGTAATAGGATGTCATTCCCATCATTGCATTAGGTTATATAAAATGCTCTTGCTAGCAGAATTGCTCTAGGGTCTTGTTCTCCTTTTTGGCTTTGAAGAGGAAGCTGCTGTGAGTCCTACAGCCATAAGGAAATAAATTCCACCAACATTCTGAGAGAGCTTGGAAGCACTTTCTCAGTCCAATCCCCAGATGAAAATCCGGCCCTGGCTGACACCTTGATTACAGCTTTGCCAAGGACTCAGAGAAGCTGTGCCTGGATTCCTGACCCACAAAAATTATGAGATAATAAATGTTTGGCTTTTTAAGTGATTAATTGTATGACAATTTGTTCTGTAGTATAGAAAACTAATACATCTTCTTTTGATAACATGAACATGTATCCCAAATTAACTTATCCTACTTATTTTTTTTTAACACATTAAAAGGTTTGGCAAAATATTTTGAAATTTTTGTATCCCTTCCCTAATTGAGGTGTGAATACCAACTAGCAATAACTAAAATATTTATTTCCCTCAAAATATTACTATAAAATACATGGAAAAATAGAAAATCAGTTTTTACTACTGTCTATAAGTATCAATTCACAGTAATTAGAAGTGCTGTGTATGTAAATCATTAAATGCTAAATTTTCAGATACTCAGTTATTGTCAATATTAAGATGATTTGAATAAAATCGTAAATGTGGGCACCTGGGTGGCTCAGTTGGTTAAGCGACTGCCTTCGGCTCAGGTCATGATCCTGGAGTCCCGGGATCGAGTCCCGCATCAGGCTCCCTGCTCAGCAGGGAGTCTGCTTCTCCCTCTGACCCTCCTTCCTCTCCTGCTCTCATTCTCTCTGTCTCAAATAAATAAATAAAATCTTTAAAAAAATAAATAAATAAAATAAAAAATAAAAAATAAAAAAAATAAAATCGTAAATGTAAGAGAAGTGAAAGGGACCTTAGAGATGTTTAAATCCAAGTCATTCTTTTCAGCAATGAAGTTGAAACTCAGAGAGGTAAAGTGACTGAGGTAAGTTAGCTAGTTAGTGGCAGAGCTAGAAATAAGAACCTTGGACACCTAATACTTTCCACCATTCTATCCTTATTTTAATAATTATTATATTATTAAATATATATATATATATAACAACAATTGTTATATTAAAGGAAATGCATAACACATTCAAATGAATGTTATCCATTCAGAATACAGTAAATGTTTAATTATGCAGGTAAGAATTATAGATGCTTACTGTATTTCTGTGTTTTCTTTTTTTATTATAAGAAATGGTATGCTATTACATTCACAAAGTCATGACATCTCTTTTTCCATCACATTGTCTTTCTACATTAGTGGCAAAGCGGTTGAGGTCAATCCATTTTTGCTTTTACTAATTTAAGGCAGAGTTACATATGATTCTTGTTGAAAGACATAATATTTGAATTGTATAGTGGAATATTTCACTATATTGATTAAACACTGCAGTTTCTGTAAGTGGTTCCTAAGCTGTTGAGTCAATACTGAAACTCAATAATTCTCATACTTGCAGTTGGCTCAAAATATTTCTATATCAATCTGCCATATATTAAAGACAATCTGGTACTACATTCTATATTATGACATTTTTATTTGGGTTTTGTTAAAACAAATTTTATTTTTTTTCCAAAAACGAGTTTGCTATTCATTTTATTTTCACTCTAGAGCATCATGAAATAACTAAGTCAGTAAATGCTACTTAGTCACAGTTTTCATAAATGAGACAAGCTAAGTAACGTTTCAAACCATAATATTTGGATCACAAATAATCCCTCTTAATATATTCTGATGAAAAGATTTGATAGGAAAATATTACACCATCCACATTCAAACTCAAGCTGCCACCTTATAATTCCTTTATAAATCCTTAATTCCCAATAGATGTTTCTGTATTCTCTAGTCTTGAATGTCTCCCAGGGAAGAAAATAAAAGGAAAAGGAAAGGAAGAAAGTGACAGAGGGAGAGATAACAATGCATTAAGAAAAGAGTGGTAAAGTATCACTAAAAACTGCATCAGATAGTCCAAAATTCCACACCTAACTCTGGGTCATAATATATTTTTAAACTTTCAATACACATACACACTTTGATTTGACTCTTTCGAACAAGGAACAGAAATAAACTAAGGGAGTTTACAGGGAGAATAGCATGTCTTGGCATTAATCCTTTGGTAAATACATTCCCCCACTCCTAAACAGGCCAAATTGTCCATTATTGTCTTTGTGTAGTTTGTGACAGCAAAGCACTACAGTGTAAGGATGTGCCAGTCTAGGGCTTGGGAGCCAATTCAAAGGAATCAGATCACCTCCATGTTCTAGGACTGCTCAGAAATGGACACCCTCTACTTTATTAAAGATTTATTTATTTATTTATTTTAGAGAGATACAGAGAGAGAGAGTCAGAGAGAGAGAGCATGAGGTTGGAGGGCAGAGAGAAAGGGAGAGAATCTCAAGTAGATTCCCCACTGAGCCCAGAGCCTGTTGTGGGGCTGGATCTCAGGACTCTGAGATCATGACCTGAGCCGAAACCAAGAGTCAGATGATTAACCGACTGAGCCACCCAGGCACCCCTGGAGACCCTTTATTAATGCCTTGTCATTACTTGGGAAATATATGACTGAATTCAACTACTTCTTTTCATTTCCATCTTAGTTTTTCCAAATATACTGTAGATAATAAATACATTGTGGTGGTCCAGTGTTATAAATGTTGTTAAACTAGTGCTTTTAAACAATATTTAAAATGACATTTTTTATTAAGTTGGCATGAACCATGTTGCTACATTGGCTTTAATACGATAATGTTTGCAGTTTACTATGCCATAAGTGCAGTTTGGCAATAGAGTGTACATGAATATTTCATCCAGCAAAGGGCATGATTCTGTAATTATAAATAGACCTGTTCCAACAGAAGTAGACAACTGTTTATGTTTTAAAACAACTGTTCTAAAACACAAGTAGTTGGTTAAAGACTTGGGCAAAGCAGAGGTATGTGTTGTATATGTGTGTCCACATATGCATGTGCACACAAGTGGGCACCCAGGTGTGTGTGTGTTATCTGTAGGAAGTTATTATTTTAGGAACTGGGAAAGTTGAGAAGGCAGCACTAATGTCAGCCATAGCTTTGACTTAGGCTATGTTACCTCTGTAGCACTCCATTGTATTTTTGCTTTTCTTGTGCCACTTCTATTTCAAAAAAGAGCTTGTCATTTGCTCCAAGTATAAGTCTAAACCCTAATCAAATAGTACAGAGATCACCAAAGGGATCAAGAGGTCTGTCTGTTCTGTTTTGCCACAAATAAGTTAATTAGCTAATGCTATTTTTCTATTTTTCAACATTATCACATGATGTATATTGGGTATCATGTCACTAAGAGGAAATGACTTATATCAAAAAGAGGTAAGAGTAAATATTTTCCTTCTCCTTGTGTGCACTTTTAGTAAACTCTTAGTAGTCTGAAATCTTCACTGCTCAACTCACTTGAAAGTAGCTGTTAAAGATTCATGCACTGCCTGCCACATTTTAGTGTTAATTTTCTATTTCTTCTCCCCATGTTTGATTTGATGAAGGCAACAGTATAATGTGATTAGAACACAATGCACCAGACAATAATAATACAGCACAGCACTAACAACATTTTACCTTATGATAATCTTCCATAAGACTAAATCAATACATCTAAAGGGACTGATTCAGATCTGAGTCTAAAAGGAATCTCAGAAATATTAATAAAACCTCCACTTTCCAGATGTAGAAAATGAGGCCCCCCTGGGCGCCTGGGTGGCTCAGTTGGTTAAGTGACTGCCTTCGGCTCAGGTCATGATCCTGGAGTCCCAGGATCGAGTCCCGCATCGGGCTCCCTGCTGAGCGGGGAGTCTGCTTCTCCCTCTGGCCTTCCCCCCTCTCATGCTCTCTCTCTATTTCATTCTCTCTCTCAAATAAATAAATTAAATATTTAAAAAAAAAAAAAAAAAGAAAATGAGGCCCTGAGTAGAAATGCAAATGGTCTATAGCCTTAGAAAAAGAAACTCTTTGAACCTGTTAAAAAGTCAATAACAAGTCCAGTATAAATGAGTTTGATTTTAAATGAAAAATTGTCTTGGGGCAACTGGATGGCTCAGTTAGTTAAGAATCTGACCCTTGGGAGGAAGAGAAAGATGGAGGAGTAGTAGGGGACCCTATTTCAACTGGTCCCCGGAATTGAGCTGGATATCTACCAGAACACTCTGAGCGCCTACGAAATCAGCCTCAGATGTAAGAAGATCTGGATCTTTACAAACAGAATATTGAGGGTGGTTGGTTTCAAGGTATGAAGCAGGGAGCCATGATTCCACAAGGAGATACCAAAGGATAAATGGCAGCAGGAGGGAGCCTGGCAGTGGGGATCCTCACCATTGGTGAGCGACAGCCTCTGTCGCTGTCGGTGGAATGGGGCACAGACTCACAGAACCACAGCGGTAAGGAAAGGACTTTAGGACAGCCCCAGGACAGAAACCTGGAGCAGCAAGGTTGTGCATGTGAACTGGGAGTGGCTGGTTGTTTTAGAAGCACAAAGGGCAGAGACGTGCTCCAACCTGGAGGCAGGACTGAGAGCGCTGCAGAGGGGCACACAATCTAGGACACTGCAGTTTATAGCAGCACAGACAGAAATGGAGACAGTGTAGCCTGGAGAGCTCACTGAAGAACAGACCGCAATCTCTCTGCTCTGAGGCAGAGGGTTGGAAAAGGTCTCTTCTGCTCTGACTCTAGGAAGAGAAGCAGAAAGCCACCAGGGAAAGCCGCCAGAGAACAAACACCGAAAAAAACTGATTCCCACTGAGCCCATCCCCTGTCACAGGGGGACAGGGCAACTCTGCCCAAACAGGGTTGCCTAAATAACAACACGGCAGGCCCCTCACCCAGAAGACATGCTGGGAAAACAAGAGGCCAGCAACCATAAGGTCCCAAGAAAACAGGTGCAACTTGCTTGGGTTCTGGTCAATAATTTGGACTCTATACATTCCCTCAACGACCCATCAACAGAATGACTAGGAGGAAGATCCCCCAAAATAGGAAAGACTCAGAGATTATAACTTATGACCCAGATTTACAAATGGATCCAGATATAACCAAGATGCCGGAGATGGAATTCAGGCTGGCAATTTTGAAGACAATAGCTAGAATGGAGAAATCCATTAATGGCAACATAGAGTCTCTAAGGGCAGAAATGAAAGCTGAACTGGCAGAACTTAGAAATGATATCAATGAGATCCAATCTAATCTAGATAATCTAACAGCTAGGGTAAGCAAGGTAGAAGAATGAATTACTGATCTAGGAGACCAACTGATAGAAAAGAAGGGAAAAGAGGAGGCCAGGGAAAAACAACTCAAAATCCATGAAAATAGAATCAGATAAATAAGTGACACCATGAAGCGTTCCAATGTCAGAATTATTGGAATACCCGAGGGGGTGCAGAAAGAGAGGGGACTAGAAGATATATTTGAGCAAATCGTATCAGAGAACTTTACTAATCTGGGGAATGAAACAAACATTCGCATCCCAGAGGCACAGAGGACCCCCCCCAAGATCAAGGAAAAGAGGCCAACACCCCGGCATGTAATAGTAAAACTCGCAAATCTTAGAAACAAGAAAACCAACTTAAGGGCAGTGAGGGGGAAGAGATTCCTTACGTACAGAGGGAGGAACATCAGAATAATGTCAGACCTATCCACAGAAACCTGGCAAGCCAGAAAGGCCTGGCAAGACATATTCAGGGTACTAAAGGAGAAGAACATGCAGCCAAGAATACTTTATCCAGCAAGGCTTTCATTTAGAATGGATGGAGAGATGCAGAGCTTCCACGACCAGCAGAAACTGAAAGATTATGTGACCACTAAGCTGACCCTGCAAGAACTATTAAGGGGGGTTCTATAAAAGGAGAAAGACCCCAAGAGTGATCTACAAAAGAAATTTACAGGGACAATCTATAAAAACAATGTCTTCACAGGCAACATGATGACAAGTAATTCATATCTTTCAATAATCACTCTCAAGGTGAATGGCCTAATGCTCCCATAAAACGGCACAGGCTTGCACATTGGATAAAAAGACAGGACCCATCCATACGCTGCCTACAAGAGACTCATTTTGAACCTAAAGATACAGACTGAAAGTGAAGGGATGGAGATCCATCTTCCATGCCAGTGGACCTCAAAAGAAAGCTGGGGGAGCAATTCTTATATCAGACAAATTAGATTTTAAACTAAAGTCTGTAGTTAGAAACACAGAAGGACACTATATCATTCTTAAAGGGTCTATCCAAAAAGAAGATCTAACAATTGTAAATAACTATGCCCCCAGCATGGGAGCAGCCATCTACATAAGCCAACTGTTAAACAAAATAAAGAGTCATATTGATAACAATATGTTAATTGTAGGAGACCTCAATACTCCACTCTCAGCAATGGACAGATCATCTAAGCAGAAAATTAACAAGGAAAAAAGAGCTTTGAATGATACATTGGACCAGATGGACCTCATAGATATATACAGAACATTGCACCCTAAAACAACAGAATACTCATTCTTCCTGAGCGCACATGGAACATTCTCCAGAATAGACTACGTACTGGGTCAAAAATTAGGTCTCAACCAATACCAGAAGATTGAGACCATCCCCTGCATGTTCTCAGACCACAATGCTTTAAAACTGGAACTCAATCACAAGAAAAAATTTGGAAGAAATTCAAACACTTGGAAGCTAAAGACCACTCTCTCAAGAATGTTTGGGTCAACCAGGAAATCAAAGAAGAACTTAAACAATTTACGGGAATGAATGAGAATGAAAACAAAACAGTCCAAAACTTATAGGATACTGCAAAGACAGGCCTATGGGGGAAATACATAGCCATCCAAACCTCACTCAAAAAAAGAGAAAAATTCTGAATTCACCAACTAACTCTACACCTTAAACAACTAGAGAAAAAGCAACAAAGGATACCTAAGCCACGCATTAGAAGAGAAATAATTAAGATGAGAGCAGAGATCAATGAATTAGAAGACAGAAACACAGTAGATCATATCAATGAAACTAGAAGCTGGTTCTTCGAAAAAAATGATAAGATCAATAAACCACTGGCCAGACTTATCCAAAAGAAAAGAGAAAGGACCCAAATTAATAAAATTATGAATGAAAGGGGAGAGATCATGACTAACACCAAGGAAAAAGAAACAATTGTTAGAAATTATTATCAACAACTATATGCCAATAAACTGAGCAATCTGGATGAAATGGAGGCCTTCCTGGAAACCTATAAGCTGCCAAGACTGAAACAGGAAAAAATTGACAAGCTGATTAGGCCAATAACCAGTAACGAGATTGAAGCAGTGGTCAAAAACCTCCCAAAAAACAAGAGTCCAGGGCCTGATGGATTCCCTGGGGAATTCTACCAAACATTCAAAGAAGAAATCATACCTATTCTACTGAAGCTGTTTCAAAAAATAGAAACAGAAGGAAAACTTCCAAACTCATTCTATGAGGCCAGCATTACCTTAATCCCCAAACCAGGCAAAGACCCAATCAAAAAGCAGAATTTCAGACTGATATCCCCGATGAATGTGGATTCCAAAATCCTCAACAAAATCCTAGCTAATAGGATCCAACAATACATTAAAAGGATCATCCACCACGACCATGTGGGATTTATCCCCAGGATGCGAGGTGTTTTAACATTTGCAAATCAATCAATGTGATAGAACACATTAATAAGAGGAGGGAGAAGTACCATATGGTCCTTTCAATAAAAGCAGAAAAAGCATTTGACAAAATACAACAGTCTTTCCTGAATAAAACTCTTCAGAGTATAGGGAGAGAGGGAACAATCCTCAAGTTCATAAAATCCATCTATGAAAAACCCACAACGAATATCATCCTCAGTGGGGAAAACTTGAGAGCCCTTCCCTTAAGATCAGGAACATGACAAGGGTGCCCACTTTCGCCACTATTGTTCAACATAGTACTAGAAGTCCTAGCAACAGCAATCAGACAACAAAAAGAAATAAAAAGTATTCAAACTGGCAAAGAGGAAGTCAAACTCTCTCTTTTCGCAGATGACATGATACTTTATGTGGAAAACCCAAAAGATTCCACCCCTAAATTACTAGAACTCATCCAGCAATACAGTAATGTGGCAGGATACAAAATCAATGCACAGAAATCAGTTGCTTTCTTATACACTAACAACGCAGCAGTAGAAAGAGAAATTAGAGAAACGATTCCACTTACAATACCACCAAAAACCATAAGATACCTCGGAAAAAACCTAACCAAAGAGTTAAAGGATCTATACTCTAGGAACTACAAAACACTCATGAAAGAAATTGAAGAAGACACAAAAAGATGGAAAAATAGTCCATGCTCCTGGATCAGAAGAATAAACATTGTTAAAATGTCTATGCTACCCAGAGCAATCTATACCTTCAATGCCATCCCAATCAAAATTCCAATGACATTTTTCCAAGTGCTGGAACAAACAATCCTAAAATTTGTATGGAATCAGAAAAGACCCCGAATCGCCAAGGAAATGTTGAAGAAGAAAAACAAAGTTGAGGGCATCACGTTGCCCGACTTCAAGCTATATTACAAAGCTGTGATCACCAAGACAACATGGTACTGGCACAAAAACAGACATATAGACCAGGAGAACAGAATAGAGAACCCAGATATGGACCCTCAACTCTATGGTCAAATAATCTTTGACAAAGCAGGAAAAAACATGCAATGGAAAAAAGACAGTCTCTTCAATAAATGGTGCTGGGAAAATTGGACAGCCACATGCAGAAGAATGAAAATCGACCATTCTCTAACAACATACACAAAGATAAACTCAAAATGGATGAAAGACTTCAATGTGAGACAGAAATCCATCAAAATCCTAGAGGAGAGCATAGGCAGTAACCTCTTTGACATCACCCATGGCAACCTCTTTCAAGATTCATCTCCAAAAGCTAGGGAGACAAAAGCAAAAATGAACTTTTGGGACTTCATCAAGGTAAGAGCTTCTGCACAGCAAAGGAAACAGTCAACAAAACAAAGAGGCAATGCACAGAATGGGAGAAGATATTTGCAAATGACACTACAGATAAAGGGCTGGTATCCAAGATCTATAAAGAACTTCTCAAGCTCAACACCCAAAAAACAAATAATCAAGTCAAAAAATGGGCAGAAGATATGAAAAGACACTTCTCTGAAGAAGACATACAAATGGCTAACAGACACATGGAAAAATGTTCATCATCATTAGCCATCAGGGAAATCCAAATCAAAACCACATTGAGATACCACCTTACACCAGTTAGAATGGCAAAAATGGACAGGGAAAGAAACAACAAATGTTGCAGAGGTTGTGGAGAAAGGGGAACCCTCTTACACTGTTGGTGGGAATGTCAACTGGTACAGCCACTCTGGAAAACAGTATGGAAGTTCCTCAAGACGTTAAAAATAGAGCTACCCTATGACCCAGCAATTGCACTCCTGGGTATTTACCCCAAAGACACAGATGTAGTGAAAAGAAGGGCCATATGCACCCCAATGTTCATAGCAGCAATGTCCGCAATAGCCAAACTGTGGAAAGAGCCAAGATGGCCTTCAACAGATGAATGGATAAAGAAGATGTGGTCCATATAGACAATGGAATATTACTCAGCCATCAGAAAGGATGAACACCCAACTTTTACATCAACATGGATGGGACTGGAGGAGATTATGCTAAGTGAAATAAGTCAAGCAGAGAAAGTCGATTATCATATGGTTTCACTTCTTTGTAGAACATAAGGCATAACATGGAGGACATCAGGAGAAGGAAGGGAAAAATGAAGGGGAGGAAATCAGAGGGAGAAATGAACCATGAGAGACTATGGACTCTGAGAAACAAACAGGGTTTTAGATGGGAGTGGGTAGGGGGAATTGTTTAGCCTGATGATGAGTATTAAGGAGGGCACGTACTGCATGGAGCACTGGGTGTTATACGAAAACAATGGATCGTGGATCACCACATCAAAAACTAATGATGTATTGTATGGTGACTAATATAACATAATAAAATTAAAAAAAAAAAGAATGGTTAAGGAAAATAAGAATAAATATCCATAATACTCTGCATAATAAATATCCATAATAAGAAAAAATATCCATAGTTGTTTTTAACTTGTTAACTATCAGTGGCTATCAGAAATATATTATTTTATTCTCTGAAAAAAAAAATCTGACTCTTGATTTCAGCTCAGGTCATGATCTCAGGGTCATGAGATTCAACCCCATATCGGGCTTTGGGCTCAGTGGGGAATCTGCTTGAGATTCCCTGTCTCTCCCTCTCCCCTCCCTCCGCTTGTTCTCTTTCTCTCTCTGAAATAAATAAATATTTAAAATAAATAAATTTCTTGATGAAGAGTATAAATTGCAACAGTTATAAATTACTGAACATTTCCTTGCTTTCCAATAATGGAATCATTGGCAATAAGAAAATTTAACATCATGTCATATTAATTTCTTCTAAAATTATTTTTTGAAACACTATTGTATTAATAAATGCAAACTATAATTTTTTTCTTTTAGAAATAATTCATACACTTAAACTGTATATGGGATGATTTATAATAGTAAGTATGGTACGCATTTATCATAGAAGCAAAAAAATTTATTTGAAAATTGAAAAGTGCATTCTTCAAGGATGTTTTTCCTTTCATGCTTGTTTTATTTTTTTTTTTTGGTTCCAAGTTTTTATTTAAATTCTAGTTAATTAACATACAATATTAGTTCCAGGTGTGGAACCTAGTGATTCATCACTTACATACAATACCCAGTGCTCATCACAATAAGTGCCCTCCTTAATTCCCATGACCCACTCAATCCATACCCACCACCCCCTCCAGAAACCTTTAGTCTGCTCTCTACAGCCATGAGTCTGCCCCTTGGTTTTCCTCTCTTTCCCCCCCCCATGTTTGTTTTGTTACTTAAATTCCACACGAGTGAAATCATATGGTATTTGTCTTTCTCTGACTGACTTATTTCACTTAGCATAATATTCTCTAGCTCTATCCATGTTGTTGCAAATGGTAAGATTTCATTCTTTTATGGATGAGTAATATTCCATTGTATACATATACCACAACATTTTTATACATTCATTAGTTGAGGGACATTTGGGCTCTTTCAATAATTTGGCTATTGTTGATAATGCTGCTACATATCGGGGTGTATATATCCCTTTGAATTCGTTTTTTTTATCCTTTGTGTAAATTATGCTGGTTTTGTTTTAAAGTTTTGGTTGGTTTTGTTTTTACTTCTGAAAAATTTATCATTTATTATCCATTTGCTTTGAATCTTTGTTCATTCTTCTCCAATCAGAGTTTCTTTGCTTCATTACAAATTTGTTTTCTGTAGAATCAAAAAGAAATCTGGCATAGAATTTATCATGTTTTCTAGTTTGCCTAAACTAATCTCATACTTTGAAATTAGGCCTGCATATCTACTTTTCTTTTCTTTTTTTTTTTAAAGATTTTTATTTATTTATTTGACAGAGAGAGAGATAGCAAGAGCAGGAACACAAGCAGGGGGAGTGGGAGAGGGAGAAGCAGGCTTCCTGCCGAGCAGCGAGCCCGATGTGGGACTCGATCCCAAGACCCTGGGATCATGACCTGAGATGAAGGCAGACGCTTAACGACTGAGCCACCCAGGTGCCCCATATCTACTTTTCTATGAGAGTGCAATTCAGGGGCACCTCTGTGGCATAGTCAGTTAAGTGTCCAACTCATGATTTCAGCTTGTGTCATGATCTCAGGATCATGGGATAGAGCCCAACATCGGACTCCATGTTGGGCATGGAGTCAGCTTGAGATTCTCTCCTTCCCCCCGCCCCTCCTTTCTCTCTCTCTCTCTCAAATAAATAAATCTTTAAAAAAGTGCACTTCGGGTGCCTGGGTGGCTCAGTTGATTAAGCGACTGCCTTCGGCTCAGGTCATGATCCTGGAGTCCCGGGATCGAGTCCCACATCAGGCTCCCTGCTCAGCAGGGAGTCTGCTTCTCCCTCTGACCCTCCTCCCTCTCCTGCTCTCTGTCTCTCATTCTCTCTCTCTCTAAAATAAATAAATAAAAACTTAAAAAAAAATTTAAAAAAAAAGTGCAATTCGAATTGTAGTAGACTTGGAAAGTTTCTTAGCAAAACCAAACATTTGTTTTCTCTAGGTTTGTATAGGCAGAGAAAAACATTTTATTTATTTTATTTTATTGTGTTATGTTAGTCACCATACAATACATCATTGGTTTTTGATGTGGTGATCCACGATCCATTGTTTTCGTATAAGACCCAGTGCTCCATGCAGTATATGCCCTCCTTAATACCCATCACCGGGTAACCAACCCCCCTCCCCTCTCCCCTCTAAAACCCCATTTGTTTCTCAGAGTTCATAGTCTCTCATGGTTCATCTCTCCCTCCAATCCCCCCCCACACCATTTTTCCCTTCCTTCTCCTAATGTCCTCCATGTTATGCCTTATGTTCCACAAATAAGTGAAACCATATGATAATTGACTTTCTCTGCTTGACTTATTTCACTTAGCATAATCTCCTCCAGTCCCATCCATGTTGATGTAAAAGTTGGGTATTCATCTTTTCTGATGACTGAGTAATATTCCATTGTATATATGGACCACATCTTCTTTATCCATTCATCTGTTAAAGGGCATCTCAGCTCTTTCCACAGCTTGGCTATTGCGGACATTGCTGCTATGAACACTGCGGTGTGTATGGCCCTTCTTTTCACTACATCAGTGTCTCTAGGGTAAATACCCAGGAGTGCAATTGCTGGGTCATAGGGTAGCTCTATTTTTAAATTTCTGAGGAACCTCCACACTGTTTTCCAAAGCGGCTGTATCAACTTGCATTCCCACCAATGGTATAAGAGGCTTCCCCTTTCTCCACAACCTCTGCAACATTTGTTGTTTCTTTCCCTGTCCATTTTTGCCATTCTAACTGGTGTAAGGTGGTATCTCAATGTGGTTTTGATTGGAATTTCCCTGATGGCTAATGATGATGAACATTTTTCCATGTGTCTGTTAGCCATTTGTATGTCTTCTTCAGAGAAGTGTCTTTTCATATCTTCTGCCCATTTTTTGACTTGATTATTCATTTTTTGGGTGTTGAGTTTGAGAAGTTCTTTATAGATCTTGGATACCAGCCCTTTATCTGTAGTGTCCTCTGCAAATATCCTCTCCCATTCTGTTTGTTGCCTCTCTGTTTTGTTGACTGTTTCCTTTGCTGTGCAGAAGCTTTTTATCTTGATGAAGTCCCAAAAGTTCATTTTTGCTTTTGTCTCCCTAGCTTTTGGAGATGAATCTTGAAAGAAGTTGCCATGGGCGATGTAAAAGAGGTTATTGCCTATGTTCTCCTCTAGGATTTTGATGGATTTCTGTCTCACATTGAGGTCTTTCATCCATTTTGAGTTTATCTTTGTGTATGTTGTTAGAGAATGGTCGATTTTCATTCTTCTGCATGTGGCTGTCCAATTTTCCCAGCACCATTTATTGAAGAGACTGTCTTTTTTCCATTGCATGTTCTTTCCTGCTTTGTCAAAGATTATTTGACCATAGAGTTGAGGGTCCATATCTGGGTTCTCTATCCTGTTCCATTGGTCTCCATGTCTGTTTTTATGCCAGTACCATGTTGTCTTGGTGATCACAGCTTTGTAATGTAGCTTGAAATTGGGCAACGTGATGTCCCCAGCTTTGTTTTTCTTTTTGAACATCTCCTTGGCAATTCGGGGTCTTTTCTGATTCCATACAAATTTTAGGATTGTTTGTTCCAGCACTTTGAAAAATGTCATTGGAATTTTGATCAGGATGGCATTGAAGGTGTAGATTGCTCTGGGTAGCATAGACATTTTCTCTTTCTACAGTTGCGTTGTTAGTGTATAAGAAAGCAACTGATTTCTGTGCATTGATTTTGTATCCTGCCACATTACTGAATTGCTATATGAGTTCTAGTAATTTGGGGTGGAGTCTTTTGGGTTTTCCACATAAAGTATTATGTTGTCTGCGAAAAGAGAGAGTTTGACTTCCTCTTTGCCAATTTGAATACCTTTTATTTCTTTTTGTTGTCTGATTGCTCTTGGCAGGACTTCTAGTACTATGTTGAACAATAGTGGTGAGAGTGGGCATCCTTGTCATGTTCCTTATCTTAAGGGAAAGGTTCTCAGCTTTTCCCCATTGAGGAGGATATTCGCTGTGGGTTTTTCATAGATGGATTTTATGAACTTGAGGAATGTTCCCTCTATCCCTATACTCTGAAGGATTTTAATCAGGAAAGACTGTTGTATTTTGTCAAATGCTTTTTCTGCATCAATTGAGAGGACCATATGGTTCGTCTTCCTCCTCTTATTAATGTGTTCTATCACATTGATTGATTTGGAAATGTTGAACCACCCTTGCATCCCGGGGATAAATCCCACCTGGTCGTGGTGGATGATCCTTTTAATGTATTGTTGGATCCTATTAGCTAGGATTTTATTGAGGATTTTGGAATCCACATTCATCAGGGTTATTGGTCTGAAATTCTCCTGTTTGATGGGGTCTTTGCCTGGTTTGGGGATTAAGGTGGCCTCATAGAATGAGTTTGGAAGTTTTCCTTCTGTTTCTATTTTTTGAAACAGCTTCAGTAGAATAGGTATGATTTCTTCTTTGAATGTTTGGTAGAATTCCCCAGGGAATCCGTCAGGCCCTGGACTCTTGTTTCTTGGGAGGTTTTTGATCACTGCTTCAATCTTGTTTCTGGTTATTGGCCTATTCAGCTTGTCAATTTCTTCCTGTTTCAGTCTTGGCAGCTTACAGGTTTCCAGGAAGGCCTCCATTTCATCCAGATGGCTCAGTTTGTTGGCATATAGTTGTTGATAATAATTTCTAATAATTGTTTCTATTTCCTTGGTGTTAGTCCTGATCTCTCCTCTTTCATTCATAATTTTATTAATTTGGGTCCTTTCTATTTTCTTTTGGATAAGTCTGGTCAGTGATTTATCGATCTTATTATTTCTTTCAAAGAACTAACGTCTAGTTTTGTTGATCTGATCTACTGTGTTTCTGGTTTCTAATTCATTGATTTCTGCTCTAATTTCAATTATTTCTCTTCTAATGCATGGTTTAGGCGTCATTTGTTGCTTTTTCTCTAGTTCTTTAAGGTATAGAGTTAGTTGGTGAATTCGGGATTTTTCTATTTTTTTGAGTGAGGCTTGGATGGCTATGTATTTCCCCCATATGCCTGTCTTTGCAGTATCCCATAGGTTTTGGACCAATGTGTTTTCATTTTCATTGATTTCCATGAATTGTTTAAGTTCTTCTTTGATTTCTTGGTTGACCCAAACATTCTTGAGCAGAGTGGTCTTTAGCTTCCAAGTGTTTGAATTTCTGCCAAATTTTTTCTTGTGATTGAGTTCCAGTTTTAGAGCATTGTGGTCTGAGAATATGCAGGGAATAGTCTCAATCTTTTGGTATTGGTTGAGACCTGATTTGTGACCCAGTATGTGGTCTATTCTGGAGAAAGTTTCATGCACGCTCGAGAAGAATAAGTATTCAGTTTTTTTAGGGTGGAATGTTTTGTAAATATCTATGAGGTCCATCTGGTCCAATGTATCATTCAAAGCTCTTGTTTCCTTGTTGATTTTCTGCTTAGATGATCTGTCCATTGCTGAGAGTGGAGTATTGAGGTCTCCTACAATTAACATATTGTTATCACTATGACTCTTTATTTTGGTTAACAGTTGGCTTATGTAGATGGCTGCTCCCATGTTGGGGGCATAGATATTTACAATTATTAGATCTTCTTGTTGGATAGACCCTTTAAGAATGATATAGTGTCCTTCTGTGTCTCTTATTACAGACTTTAGTTTAAAATCTAATTTGTCTGATATAAGAATTGCTCCCCCAGCTTTCTTCTGAGATCCGTTGGCATGTTAGATGGATCTCCATTCCTTCACTTTCAGTCTGGATGTATCTTTAGGTTCAAAATGAGTCTCTTGTAGGCAGCGTATGGATGGGTCCTGTCTTTTTATCCAATCTGCAACCCTGTGCTGTTTTATGGGACCGTTAGGCCATTCACGTTGAGAGTGATTCTTGAAAGATATGAATTAATTGTCATCATGTTGCCTGTGAAGACATTGTTTTTATAGATTGTCCCTGTAAATTTCTTTTGTAGATCACTCTTGGGGTCTTTCTCCTTTTATAGAACCCCCCTTAATAGTTCTTGCAGGGTCGGCTTAGTGGTCACATAATCTTTCAGTTTCTGCTGGTCGTGGAAGCTCTGCATCTCTCCATGCATTCTAAATAAAAGCCTTGCCGGATAGAATATTCTTGGCTGCATGTTCTTCTCCTTTAGTACCCTGAGTATGTCTTGCCAGGCCTTTCTGGCTTGCCACGTCTCTGTGGATAGGTCTGACTTTATTCTGATGTTCCTCCCTCTGTATGTAAGGAATCTCTTCCCCCTCACTGCCCTTAAGATGGTTTTCTTGGTTCTAAGATTTGCAAGTTTTACTATTACATGCTGGGGTGTTGGCCTGTTTTCCTTTTGGGAGGGGTCCTCTCTGCCTCTAGGACGCGAATGTTTGTTTCATTCCCCAGATTAGGGTAGTTCTCAGCTACGATTTGCTCAAATACGTTTTCTAGTCCTGTTTCTCTCTCCACTCCCTCCAGGATTCCAATTATTCTGACATTGGAACGCCTCATGGTGTCACTTATTTCTCTGATTCTATTTTCATGGATTCTGAGTTGTTTTTCCCTGGCTTCCTCTTTTTCCTTTTTATTTATTATATTATTTTCCAGTTCGCTTATTCTCTCTTCTGCCTCAGTTACCCTAGCTGTTAGATTATCTAGATTGGATTGGATCTCATTGATAGTATTTTTAAGTTCTGCCAGTTCAGCTTTCATTTCTGCCCTTAGAGACTCTCTGTTGCCATTAATTGATTTCTCCATTCTAGCCATTGTCTTCACAATTGCTAGCCTGAATTCCATCTCCGACATCTTGGTTATATCTGCATCCATATTTAAATCTGGGGCATAAGTCATAATCTCTGAGTCTTTTCTATTTTGGGGGATCCTCCTCCTAGTCATTCTGTTGATGGGTGTTTGAGGGAATGTATAGAGTCCAAATTATTGACCAGAACCCAAGCAAGATGCACCTGTTTTCTTGGGATCTTAGGGTTGCTGGCCTCTTGTTTTCCCAGCTTGTCTTCTGGGGGAGGGGCCTGTCATGTTGTTACTCAGGCAACCCTGTTTGGGTGGAGTTGCCCTGTCCCCCTGTGGTGGCGGATGGGCTCAGCGGGAATCAGTTTTTGGGGCTTTTGTTCTCTGACAGCTTTCCCTGGTGGCTTTCTGCGTCTCTTCCACGAGTCAGAGCAGAAGAGACCATTTCCAACCCTCTGCCTCAGAGCAGAGTTCGCAGTCTGTTCTTCAGTGAGCTCTCCAGGCCACACCATCTCTGTTTCTGTCTGTGCTGCTATAAACTGCAGTGTCCTGGGTTGTGCACCCCTCCTCAGCGCTCCCAGTCCTGCCTCCAGGTCAGAGCATGTCTCTGCTCTTTGTACTTCTAAAACCTCCAGCCACTCCCAGTTCGCTTGCGGGACCCCGCCGCTCCGGGTTTCCGCCCTGGAGGCTGCCCTAAAGTCCTTTTCCCGCTGCTACCAGTCTGCGAGTCTGTACCCAGTCCCCAGCGCGCGAGGCTCTCACTCACTGGCGGTGTAGGATCCCCACGGCCAGGCACCCTCCCGCTGCCGTTTGTGCTTCGATATCTGCCCGCGGAATCACGGCTCCCCTCTTCATACCTCAAAACCGCCTGCGATATTCTGCTTGTAGAGATCCAGATCTTCTTATATCTCCGGCTTGTTTTGTGGGTGCTCAGAGTGGTCTGGTAGATATCCAGTTCAATTCTGGGGACCAGTTGAAATAGGGTCCCCTACTCCTCCCCCATCTTTCCTCCCTCTGAGTCAAAGTCAAAAAACTTTTTTTTAACTAATTTGAGTAACTCAGGCCACTGCTTAGGTTAAATTGTATATTTTTTTGACACAATATATCTAAATCAAATATGAATATTTGACATTAGAAATTATTTCAAAATAAATTGCTAAGCCAACAGAACTAATGTATCATTAATATTGTTAATAACCATTTACAGTTATATCCATATATATCTCCACCTCTTTTACAATGTCACTCAAGGCTGTCCTTTCTATTCCCTTTCCTTATTTTGCTTCATTTTTCTCCTACTCTTATTATTTAATGAAAGTTGTACTGCCCATCTTTGCAAAATGTTCTATGCTGCAATTTGTTTGAAAGATACCATAATAAAAAATTTTGTGGAGTATTATATTTATATACCACTTTTCATCTCAAAGAATCCTAAATCACTTCAAAAAGTATATAATGAGCCAAAATCTGCAATCAGTCCATGTACACATCTCCTATTAACTTCATTGGAAATTTTGTATAAAAAATATTACAAGATCATATCTTCTGAATATACACTTTAATCATGTCATCCTCCACTGAAATGTAGTCATCTCTGAGTCTGGACCCAGAAGCTATCTGAAAGCACTGTACAACACTCCACAATTTTTGAATAGGAAATGAGATTGCAGATATTCAAAACAGCAGAAAGGAGGTGTTTACTTATTCTTTGGTTCATAAATGCACCCAATGTTATAAATAGCCTCTGGGCACATATACAACATTTATAGAAAATTTCAAACGCTATTTCAAACACTATTCCACAAAAGAGAGGAAAGCAGTAGGATAAAAATAAGTGATCCACTTTATAGCTGAGCTCATACATAAATAAATTCTTTTTGGGGTGATTTCATCCTTACCTTCCTGGCAGAGCCAGGTCAAAAGGAAGAATATTGAGAGAATTTATTAAAATGCCAATTGAAGTGACAAAGGAGAAAAGTTTTCTAACATTTAACTCTCAAAAGAATTTGTGCTGAGAATGAAGACTCAGGAGAAGTAATCTCTGAGGCAATCCTCAACAACGCCCCAAAATATTTTCTTAGATGATCAGAATGGTTCAGATATGCTCATTTGCCTCTCTTCCTCCTTCACTATGCTTGAAAGAGCTACTTTCTATATTTCCTACATTTTGAATTGATTTTCTGGACTATCCTCTGAAGCTCTTCACATTACTCATTCTTTCAAGTGGTAATCACAATGCCCCTTTCCCTACATACATAAAATCACTCATATAAGAGAAGATGATTTGCTTCTTACAATTCTTTCAGGCTAACAGGTAAAACTACAAAGGCAGAAAGAAGATAAATGACTTTTCTTAGATCACACACCTCAATAGTGACTGAGGAACCCAAGACTCAAGTTTCCTAAATCTTGATCAACCAGCTCTATCAGAAAAACATTATTTCACTTGTATCTAATCAGTGTAGGTTATTGAATTTCACCTAAAATATGAATCCAAAGTATGCTTCTACCTGATTTAAGAAGTCCTATGAACTCTTCCCAATGTTTGTATTAAGGTACAATTTATATAATATAAAATTGACCATTCACCATTTTTTAAATTTATTTATTTGAGAGAGAGAGAAAGAGCATGAGCAATGTGATGGGGTGGAGGGAGAAGCAAACACCCCACTGAGCAGGGACCCCCCCCCAACCCCCAACGTAGGGCTTGATCCAGAGACTCCAGGATCATGATCTGAGCTGAAGGCAGATGCCCAACCAACTGAACAACCCAGGTGCCCCTGACCATTAACTATTTTTAAGTGTACAATTCACTCACATTTAGTACATTCTCAATGTTGTGCAACCATCACCTCTATTTCAAAAGCATTTTTATCACCCCAAAAAGAAACACTGGGGGCATCTGGGTGGCTCAGTTGCTTAAGCGACTGCCTTCAGCTCAGGTCATGATCCTGGAGTCCATGGATCGAGTCTCGTATCGGGCTCCCTGCTCGGCAGGGAGTCTGCTTCTCCCTCTGACCCTCCCCCCTCTCATGTGCTCTCTCTCATTCTCTCTCTCTCAAATAAATAAATAAAATCTTTAAAAAAAAAAAGAAACACTGTACCCATTAAGTTAATCACTCCCCATTCCTCCTTACTCTCAGCCTTCATCAATGACCAATCTACTTTCTGTTTCTACTTATTCTAGATGTTTCATATATAATAAATCAAATAGTATGTGACCATTTGTGTGGTTTCCTTCACTTATCACAGTGTTTTCAAGGTTCATCCATGTTGTAGCATGAACATGTACTGAATTTCATCCCTTTTTATAACTGAATAGACCACATATTCTTTATCCATCCATCAGTTGATGGATATTTGGACTGATTTCATTTTCTGGCAATTATGAATAATAGTGGTAATAACATTCATATACAAATTTTGGGTTTTCAATTCACAAGTATATACCTAAAAGTAATTCTGTATAGTTTTCTGCAATGGTTGAACCACTTTACATTCTCAACAATATTGTACAAGGCTTCTAATTTCTTCATATTTTTGCCAAGACATGCTATTTCTCATTGTTGTTGTTTTAATTACAGTCATCCTATTGGGTATGAAGAGATATTAAGTGGTTTAATTTGCATTTCCCCAATGGCTAATAATGATGAACTTCTTTACATATGCTTATGGGTCATTTGCATATCTTCTCTGAAAAAAATCTAATCAAATTCCTTGTCCATTTTTAATTGGGTTATTTGTCTTTTTGTTGTTGAATTGTAAGTGTTCTTTACATATTCTGGATATTAAACTCATATGTATGATTAGTAAATATTTTATCTCATTCTGGTGGTTGTCTTTTCACTTTCTTGATAGTGTCCTTTGGTGAACAAAAGTGGTTTTTTAAACTATGAGCTTTATTCTGTAAATCTGTATAGCACTTTGGATATCCCGAGTACTGATATAAATTTTACATTTGTAGCAATATTTATTGGTTTCTTTAATAAGCATGCCTGTAATTGTATACCACTATTGTCTACATTCACCTGACAGATGAGTTTTGTTCTGTTATACAATTCCTAAAGCTATAAGTCACAATAAAAATGAGCAAAATGGAATTACTTGAGTTCTTTTATCCTTGTTTCAATTAAATGGTTTACAGTTGCTCCACATAAAACTTATAAAACTAGATAAAAATCAGAATAATATTGCACTTCCTTAAAAATGTATTCTCTTTCAAGTCATGGTGACTTTTCACCCAACTTTATGTTATAAGAATTTAATTTTTACAATTCTGTTTAGAAAATAAATTATTACCATTTTTATTTCAGTTTTGCAGAATGCCTCTATTTTGCTGCATTGTATTCAACATTTTCTTTTTAAAAAAGATGTTCCTTAATTAATATGTGCTTTCTAAAGATTAAAGATGTTTCAATGTGCTTTCTACTATGCATTAGTTCCAGATAATCATTAGCAGTCTTTAAATTTAGCTTAGATTTTCATGAAATCATAAATTATTTGTTTTCATTTTTTAATGTACTTAAAGTATCTGCTTTAATACAATTACCTAAAATACTAACATTAATACAGAAGCTAGTAGAAACTTTCTTGCAAAAAGACAATGAGTGTTGTTCTGAAATAGTTGTAAATCATCAGAAATAGAATAATAGTTCATCATTGTACAGGATTTTTGATCAGCAAGAAAAAATTGAACTTTTTCATTTGGGTCAAAAGTATATAGCCACTACAGGTGGTACAGAGGAGGGACTTGGGAAGATGATAGAGTAGAAGGACCCTGAGCTCAACATATCCCCTGTTTAAAACTATGTATCCAAGTTCAATAAAACAGAGAGCAATCTGAAGACTGGCAGAACAAACTCCAAAAATAAATACAGAGAAGGAGCAGCATCTGAAAGTCTAGGAAAGTCAGAAAAGCAGAGGGAGGCTGGCCACTGGAGGGAGGGAGCTGCACACACAGAGAAGGCAGAGAAATGTGCCCTTGCACCAAGTTCACAAGAGGAAGTCTAATCCCCAAAACTTTTGGTTTTCAAAACCAGAGGACCTGAATTCCATGAGTTTGTAAAACCAACAGGACTTGGAGCCTGCAGCTTTAAAAGTCAGCTGACTCAGCACTGGGCAAGCTGAAGGGCAAGTGATAGGTGGGTGCCACCCTTAAAGACATGGCAGCCCTGCACAGAGAGGGAACATAAAAATGGGAGTTTACATAATGTCACAGGCAAATGGGATATAGATCTGTTCATACTGATTTCAAACCACATTGAAGAACTTCTTTGAAAACAAGGAAGCTGACAGGTGCCATTTTCTTCCCCTGACCACCCAGCAAAAACACAGGGCCATCTGTGGGAGGTGGGGCTGCACAAACACTTGCTGCCTAACCTGATAGCAGTACATCATGCCCACAACTGCTCCTGAGGACTTGCCACTCCAAGGCTGCTAGCCTAGGTCCTGGGCTGAAGGCAAATTTTGTTAAAGCTACAGGAAACACCTACACATTTGCCTGATGCACAGCAACTGCAGGACTAACCCTGCTGCCCCACAGTGAACAGCCACCAGGTATGGCCCAGCTGCACTGCCATGACCAGGTGCATACCAGCCACCTTCGCACAC
Organism: Mirounga leonina; assembly: GCF_011800145.1. Lineage (NCBI taxonomy): Eukaryota > Metazoa > Chordata > Mammalia > Carnivora > Phocidae > Mirounga > Mirounga leonina. The sequence continues at coordinate 16,021,624 of NW_023270175.1, read as the reverse complement.
CAGGCTCAGGTATGCCCAGGCTTTACCATGTGCTGCACACAGCCTCACATCACTGGCCACCCCAGTGCACAGCTCCCAGCCACCACAGCATCTCAGGGGGTCTGGCATATGACTACTGGACCAACACAAATTATGCTAAAACCACCGACCCACTCCCAGTTTCCCCAGCAGGCATGAACCCTCAGAGCTGGCCTGCCTGAGTCCCACTAACACCACAGAGAGTAAGCACAGCCCACAATAGGCAGAGAGTCAGGGCAGACAACTGTACTGAAAAGAAGTGACTCAGACGAAAGAGCAAGCTGTAAGCAATACACATAAGATACTCTCCTGAAGTGCCAGGTTCTCATGAACAGAGGACACTGCACTGCAAGGTACTCCAGGACCTCCTCTTCATATAATCACTACTTTCAACAGCAGAAGACGAAGCTAATGTTCTTAACACACAGAATCAGAACAGAGAGGCAGACAAAATAAGGACACAGAGAAATTTATCCCAAATGAAAGAACAGGACAAGGCCAACCACAGAGATCTAACCAAAACAGAAAAGTAACATACCTCATAGAGAATTCAAAGCAATGATGATAAGGATACTCACTGGATAGAATGCACAACAGGATGGAAGAAGCAGAGGAATGAATTAGTGAAGTAGAAGACAGAGTAATAGAAAGTAATCAAGCTGAATAAAAGAGAGAAAAAATTATGCAAAACAAGAATAAATTCAGGGAACGTGACTCCATCAAATGTAACAACATATACATATTATAGGAGTCCCAGAAGAAGGAGAAAAGTGGCTAAGTTCCCTACAGTCACACAACTAATTAGTTATCAAGAACTTGAAAGAGAGCCAATCTGACCAACAGAGTGGCTTTTGATGTAAAAACTAAATACAAATAATCTATTTTAACCTTTCATAATCATCATGATATAAATCATCCTTAGGCAATAGATATATATGCATGTCACATATCAGGGTTTTAACTAGCCCTATATTCTTCTGGGTTTGTGATCTATGAGTTTCAGAGGGACTCCAGGTTTGATTTTTTTTTTTTTTATTTCTTGAAAAGAAAGTCATCATCTCTGATTTTTCTTAATATTTTTTTAAAGTTTCCATTTACTTTGATATTTTTAAAAGTATATTTCACATATAACGTTGCATAAATTTAAGGTGTACAACATGTTGATTTCATACATTTACATATTGTAATATGATTGCCATTGTAATGATAATCAGCACCTCTCTCATTTTGGATAAAGAAGTCTATGGGGAGGAGAGTAAGATGGCGGCAGAGTAGGAGGACTCTAGGCTCACACACAGGGGAATGCACAAGGAAAACATTTTCCCAAAGCCATTGGCTTGGAAAACGAGAGGGGATGAATTTCATGAGTTCCTACAACCAGTAGGACTTAAAGCCTAGAGTTTTAAAGGTCAGAGGGTTTGGCTGGGATAGAGCCTGGAGGGCACTGCACTGCTCCTGGAGAGAAGGCAGGCAGACAACCCTGGGGCAGACAGCTTGGAAACAGTGATCTGAGAAGAATGCTTGGGGTACACAGGGGGTAGATTGTTTGTTCTTCTCAGAGGCAGTGTTCACCTGAGAAGCCTCCCTGGGAACAAAGGCACCTGCTCTGCCACCACTTCCTTCCTCCGCCCATCAGCATAAACACAGAGCCACCTGTGGGAAGTAGCACAGCACTGACACGGGCTGCCTAACTTGCTTACACCAGGCCTCACCCCGTGCCCTTGGTCAGGACTGCCCTTCTCAGTCAAGCTTGCCTCAATCCAAGCACAGTGGGCTCCTGCCCCTCGAAGACCAGCACAAACCCCTGCCCACACCACGTTTCCTGACCAGAGAGTTCTGCAGGGCCTCGGTTCTGATGGAGTTGGTGTCAGGTCTCATTTCAAGAACAGACCAGACCAGAGTACACCTAGTTAAAACTCACCACATTCAGGCCAGGGAACAAACACTGCCCACTGAAGGCAAGGAAAGTCTCTGCAGACAACTGGCCTGAAGGACAGAGCAGCCAAAACACAACAGCAGAGCACACACAGCACACACTGGAGACACCCCCTGAAGCACCAGGCCCTGGGCGCTACATGACTTCTTCTTAAGGCCATTACTTTCAGGAGCAGTAGACATACTGGCTTTTCTAACACAGAAGAAGACAGAGACTTAGACAAAATGCCAAGATGGAGGAATTTATCACAAATGAAACAAGAAAAGGTCACAGCCAGAGATCTAAGCAAAACAGATATAAGTAACATGCCAAGTGGAGAATTTAAAGCAACAATCATAATGATATTCACTGGGCTTGAGAAAAGAATAGAAGACATCAAATCAGAGAGGAAGAATGCAATAAACAAGGTTCGGAACATGTTTGATGGAAGGAACTGCAGGATGGAAGAAGCAGAGGAATGAATTCGTGACCTAGAGGATAAAATAATGGAAAACAATGAAGGTGAATGCAAGAGGGACAGAAGGATTATGCAACATGACAGTAGACTTAGGGAACTCAGTGATTCCATCAAACATAATATTTGTGTTATAGGAGTCCCAGAAGATGAAAGAGTAAGGGGTGGCAAGTTTATTTGAAGTAATAATAGCTGAAAACTTCCCTAATCTGGGGAAGGAAATGGGCATCCACATCCAGGAGGCAGAGAACTCCCATCAAAATCAACAAAAGCAGGTCAACATCAAGACATACTGTAATTAAATTTGCAAAATATAGACACAAAGAAAAAGAACTTAAAAGCAGCAAGACAGAAGAAGCCCTTAAGTTACAAGGGAAGACCCATAAGACTAGCTGCAGATTTCTCAACAGAAACTTAGATAGCCAGAGGAGAGTGGCTTGAATATTCAATATCCCGAATGGGAAAAAATCTGCAGCCAAGAATACTCTACCCAGCTAGGCAATCATTCAGAATAGAAAGACAGATAAACAGTTTGCCAAACACTAAAGGAGTTCATGACTACTACACCAGCCCTATAGGACATATTAAAGGGGACTGTTTGATTACAAAGGAAAGAGCAAAAGTGACAAAGACAAGAAAGGATCAGAGAAAACCTACAGAAATAAGAACCAAACAAATAAATAAATGGCAATAAATATATATTTAATAATAATCAAAAGACATAAGGCACCAGAATAGATGAAAAAAATAAGACCCATCAGTCTATATGCTGCCTACAAGAGATTCCTTTGAGACCTAAAGATATCTGCAAATTGAAAGTGAGGGGTTTGGAGAAACATTTATCATGGGTGTCAAAAGGAAGCCAGAATAGCAATACTTATATCACACAAAATAGACTTTAAAACAAAGAGTGTAAAAAGAGACAAAGAAGGGAAATATACAATCATAAATGGGACAATCCAACAAGAAGATACCAATAATTGTAAATAATTATGGACCCAACATGGGAGCACCCAAACATATAAAACAATTAATAACAAACATAAAGGAAGTAATGGATAATAATACAATAATAGTAGGGGATTTTAACACCCCCTGACAGAAATGAGATGATCATTGAAACAAAATAAACCAGGAAACAAAGGCTTTGACGGACACACTAGACCAGATGGACTTAACACATGTATTCAGGACACTCCATACTAAAACAGCAGAATACACATTCTTATCAAGTGTACATGGAACTTTCTCCAGAACAGGTCACATATTAGGTCACAAAACAGGACTCAACAAATACAAAAAGATTGAAATCATACCATACACCTTTTCTGACCACATTATGAACATTAGTCAACACAAGAACAGATTTGGAAAGACTACAAATACATAGAGGTTAAACAACAAGCTACTAAACAATGAATGGGTCAACCAGGAAATAAAAGAAGAAATTTAAAAATACATGAAGACAAATGAAAATGATAACACAATGGTCCAAAACCTTTGGGAAGCAGCAAAAGCTGCTTCATTGCTATGGAAGGACATAGCAATACAGACCTACTTAAAGAAGCAAGAAAAATATCAAATAAACAACCTAAAATTACACCTAAAGGAGGTAGAAAAAAAGAACAAAAAACAAGGTCTAAACCTGACAAAAGGAAGAAATAATAAAGACTAGAACAGAAATAAATGATATAGAAACAAAAAAACAATGGAACAGATCAAGGAAACTGGGAGCTGGTTCTTTGAAAAGATCAATAAAATTGATAAATCTCTAGCCCGACTTAACAAAAAGAAAAGAGGAAGGACCCAAATAAATAAAATCACAAACAGGAGAGGAAAAATAACAAACACCACAGAAATACAAACAACTGTATGAGAATATTATGAAAAACTATATGACAACAATTTGGACAACCTGGAAGAAATGGATAAAGTCCTACAAACATATAAACCACCAAAACTGAAACAGAAATAGAAAACTTGAACAGACATAACTAGCAAAGAAATTGAATGACTAATGTGATGAGTACTGGGTGTCATATGCAACTGATGAATTGTTGAACACTACATCTGAAACTAATGATGTACTATATGTTGGTTAATTGAATCTAAATTAAAAAAAGAGAAAAAAATTGAATTACTAATAAAAAAAAATCTACCAACAAACAAAACTCCAGGGCCAGACGTCTTCACAAGGGAATTCTCCCAAACGTTTAAAGAGGAGTTAATATCCGTTCTTCTCAAACTACTCCAAAAAGAGAAATGGTAGGAAAACGTCCAAATTCATTCAATGAGGCCAGCATTACCCTGATACCAAAACCAGACAAAGACTCCACTAAAGAAGAGGACTACAGACTAGTATCCCTTTTGAACATAGATACAAAAATTCTCAATAAAATACTAGCAAACTGAATCCAACAATACATTAAAAAACTAACTCACCACGATCAAATGGGATTTATTCCTGGGTTGCAAGGATAGTTCAGTATTGACAAAACAATCAACATGATACACCACATTAATAAAAGAAAGGATAAGAACCATATGATCATTTCAATAGGTGCAGAAAAAGCACTTGACAAAGTACAACATTCATTCATGATAAAAACCCTCAACAAAGTAGGTTTAGAGGGAACATACCTCAACATATTAAAGGTCATATATGTAAAACCCATAGCTAATATCATCATCACTGAGGAAAAACTGAGAGCTTTACCTCTACAATCAGGAACAGGAGAGGGATGTCTACTGTTACCACTATTATTTAATATTGTGCTTAAAGTCCTAGCCACAACTATCAGACAACAGAAAGGAGTAAAAGGCATCCAAATTGGCACAGAAGTAAAATTTTCACTATTTGCAGATGACATGATACTCTATATAGAAAACCCCAAAGAACCCACCAAAAAACTGCTAGAACTGATAAATGAATTCAGTAAAGTAGCAGGATACAAAATCAATGTACAGAAATCTGTTGCATTTCTATACGCCAATAGTGAAGCAGCAGAAAGAGAAATCAAGGAATTGATCCCCTTTGAAATTGCACCAAGAACAGTAAGATACTTAGGAATAAACCTACTCAAAGAGGTGAAAGACCTGTACTCTGAAAATTTTAAACAATGATGAAAGAAATTGAAGATGACAGAAAGAAATGGAAAGACATTCCATGCTCATGGATTGGAATAAGTATTGTTAAAATGTCTATACTACCCAAAGCAAAATGCACATTTAATGCAATACCTATCAAAATACCACCAGCATTTTTCACAGAGCTAGAGCAAACAATCCTAAAATTTGTACATAACCACAAAAGACCCTGAATAACCAAAGCAATCTTGTAAAATAAAAACAAAGCTGGAGGCATCACAATTTCTGACTTCAAGTTATAAAGTTGTAGTAATCAGAACAGTATGGTACTAGCACAACGCTAGACACAGATTAATAGAACAGAATAGAAAACCCAGAAGTAAACCTATAACTCTAAATTCAATTAATCCTCCACAATGCTGGAAAGAATATCCAATGGGAAAAGGACAGTTTCTTTAACATATGGTGTTAGGAAAACTGGACAGCAACTCACAAAAGAATGAAACTGGACCACTTTCTTAAACCATACAAAAAGTAAATCCAAAATGGATTTTGTGAGACCTGAAATCATAAAAATCCTAGAGGAGAAACAGGGAGTAACCTCTTTGACATCCATCATAACAACTTATTACTAGATATGTCTCCCGAGGCAAGGGAAATCAAAGTAAAAATAAACAATTGGAACATCAAAATAAAAATCTTCACAGAGAAGGAAATAATCAACAAAACAAAAAGGTAACCTATGGAATGGGAGAAGATATTTGCAAATGACATATCTGATAAAGGGTTAGTATCCAAAATCTACAAAGAACCTATAAAACTCAACACCCAAAAAATGCATAATCCATTTAAAAAATGGGCAGAGGACATGAATAGACATATTTCCAAAGACAACATTTAGATGGCCAACAGACACATGAAAAGATGCTCAACATCACTGATTATTAGGGAAATTCAAATCAAAACTACAATGAGATATCACCTCACACCTGTCAGAATGGCTAAAATCAACAACACAAGAAACGACAGGTGTTGGCAAGGATGTGGAGAAGGGGGATCCCACTTGCACTGCTGGTGGGCATGCAAACTGGTGCAGTCACTGGAAAACAGTATGGAGTTTCCTCAATAATTTAAAAATAGAACTATCCTATGATCCAGCAATCACACCACTGGGTATTTACCCAAAGAATATTAAAAACAGTAAATCAAAGGGATACATGCACCCCTATGTCTATAGCAGCATTATTTTTAATAGTTAAATTGTAGAAGCAGCCCAAGTGTCCCTCAATAGATGAATGGGTAAAGAAGATGTGGTACACAATGATATTATTGAGCCATAAAATGGACGAAATCTTGTCATTTGCAAAGACATGAATAGAGATAGAGAGTATAATTCTGAGAACAATAAGTCAGTCAGAGAAACACAAATTGGATATTTTACTCATATGTGTAATTTAAGAAACAAAACAAATGGGGGCGGAGCAAGATGGTGGAGGAGTAGGAGACCTGGATTTCGTCTCCTCTCAGGAATTCAGATGGATAGGGATCAAACCATTCCGAACACCTACAAACTCAACAGGAGATCGAAGAAAATAAGAGCAACAACTCTCTCATCAGAAAAGCGACCACTTTCTGGAAGGTAGGACGTGCGGAGAAGTGAATCCGAGGCGATATTCGGGAGGATAGACGGCGGGGGAGGGGCCTCCGTCGGCCGCTTCTGGCAAGTGATAGTGCCGCGGAGCACAAAATCGGAACTTTTAAAAGTCTGCTCTGCTGAGGGACGTCACTCTGGTGGCTAAGTGGGGGGTGGAACCCTCCGGGACAGTGTGGTCTCAGGACCCTCGGGGTCACAGAAAGACCGGGGGTGCCTGAGTGTGGCGGAGCTCCCAGGTAATGGAGCAGGGAAGCCGGCTGCAGAGGCGGAGCCCAGGCGCGGGCTCTCAGCTCGGGGTGGCCATAAACCGTGATCCGCGGCACAGTCGGGCCCCTGCTCCTCCAGCAGGGACCCAACAAGCGGCAGATCCGGGGAGACTCACCTTCCTCCCCCGGGAGGAGCCGCGCTGGAGTGCACTGCAGGGATCTGCTGGGTTTGGAGACTCCACCCGGGGTCGGGTGCCAGAGATAGAAACGCGCGGTCACAGGCCGGGCAAGCACGGAGTGCGGTCAGAGACCTGGGAGACGGGAGTGATTGATGACTTTTCTCTGGGGGCTCACTGAGGAGTGGGGCCCCGAGTTCTCGGCTCCTCCGGGGCGGGGATTGGGAGGCCACCATTTTCACTCTCCGCCTCCAAAGCTGTACGGAAAGCTCGCAGGGAACAAAAGCCCCAGAGAGCAAACCCAAGCAGATTACTTAGCCCAGAGGGGGCAAGGGCGGGGCAATTCCGCCTCTGGCAGAGACATTTGGAAACCACGGCAACAGGCCCCTCCCCAGAAGATCAGCGAGAACAGCCAGCCAAGACCAAGTTTACCGATCAATGAGAACGGCAGAACTCCAGCGCTAGGGGAATACTGCACATAGAATTCATGGCTTTTTTACCATGATTCTTTAGTCTTTCAAAGTTAATTTTTTTTTAACTGTCTTTTTTTCTTTTTTTTTTTCTTCTTGAATTTTTCTTTTTCCCCTTTTCAACCGACATCTTATCAATCCCTTTTTTAAAAAAAAAATTTTTTATTTTTCATTTTTAGAGTCATATTCTATCCCTTCATAGTAGTTACCCATATTTTTGGCTTATATATATAAGCTGTTCTCTCTTTAAAATTTTGAGATAGTTTCTTCTAACAGATTAAAATATACCCTAAATCTCTAGTATATGGGGTTTTCTATTCCCCTGCCTGATCACATCCTCTCCCTTTTTTTTTTCTTTTTCTTTTTTCTTTTTTTTAAATCCTCTTCTTTCTTTTTTCAAACAACTTCTTGTCAATTCCTTTTATAAAATTTTTTATAATTTCCATCTTTACAGTCATATTCCATCCCTTCATCATATCAACCCTTATTTTGGTACATATATAAGTTTTTCTTTCTTTAAAATTTTGGGAGGCACTTTCTTCTAAAAGACCAAAATACACCCCAAATCTAGTGTGTGGCACTGATCTATAAACTAGCCTAATCATATTTGATCACATTCTGTTTTTTTCTTGTTGTTGTTGTTTTGTTTTGTTTGTTTTTGTTTTTATCTTTACTTTTTCTTTTTTTTTCTTTTTCTTTTTTCTCTCTTTCCCTTTCTTTTCCCACTGATTCAGGTCTTTTCTGATTTGTTTAGAGTATATTTTCTGGGGACATTGTTACTCTGCTAGCATTTTGTTCTCTCATTAATCTATTCTCCTCTGCACAAAATGACAAGATGGAAAAAATCACCTCAACAAAAAGAACAAGAGGTAGTACCGACTGCCAGGGACCTACTCAATACGGACATTAGTACCATGTCAGATCTAGAGTTCAGAATCATCACTTTAAAGATACTAGCTGGGCTTCAAAAAAATATAGAAGTTATTAGAGAAACCCTTTTTGGACAAGTAAAAGAACTAAATTCCAACCAAGTAGAAATCAAAAAGGCTATTAATGAGGTGCAATAAAAAATGGGGGCGCTAACTGCTAGAATAAATGAGGTAGAAGAGAGAATCAGTAATATAGAAGATGAAATGATGGAAAATAAAGAAGCTGAGAAAAAGAGAGATAAACAACTACTGAATCACGAGGGCAGAATTCGAGAGATAAGTGATACCATAAGACGAAACAACATTAGAATAATTGGGATCCCAGAAGAAGAAGAAAGAGAGAGAGGGGCAGAAGGTATAATGGAGCAAATTATAGCAGAGAACTTCCCTAATTTGGGGAAGGAAACAGGCATCAAAATCCAGGAAGCACAGAGAACCCCCCTCAAAATCAATAAAAATAGGTCAACACCCCAACATCTAATAGTAAAACTTACGAGTCTCATAGACAAAGAGAAAATCCTGAAAGCAGCTCGGGAGAAGAGATATGTAACCTACAAGGGTAGAAACATTAGATTGGCAACAGACCTATCCACAGAGACCTGGCAGGCCAGAAAGGACTGGCAGGATATATTCAGAGCACTAAATGAGAAAAATATGCAGACAAGAATACTCTATCCAGCCAGGCTGTCATTGAAAATTGAAGGAGAGATAAAAAGCTTCCAGGACAAACAAAAACTAAAGGAATTTGCAAACACAAAACCAGCCCTATAGGAAATCTTGAAAGGGGTCCTCTAAGCAAAGAGAGACCCTAAAAGCAACATAGACCAGAAAGGAACACAGACAATATATGGTAAAAGTCACCTTACAGGCAATACAATGGCACTAAATTCCTATCTTTCAATAGTGACCCTGAATGTAAATGGGCTAAATGCCCCAATCAAAAGACACAGGCTATCAGACTGGATTAAAAAACAAGACCCATCAATATGCTGCCTGCAAGAGACTCATTTTAGACCCAAAGACACCCCCAGATTGAAAGGGAGGGGGTGGAAAACCATTTACCATGCTAATGGACACCAAAAGAAAGCTGGGGTGGCAATCCTTATATCAGACAAATTAGATTTTAAACCAAAGACTGTAATAAGAGATGAATAAGGACACTATATCATACTTAAAGGATCTATCCAACAAGAAGATCTAACAATTGTAAATATCTATGCCCCTAACATGGGAGCAGCCAATTATATAAGGCAATTAATAACAAAAGCAAAGAAACACATTGACAACAATACAATAATAGTGGGGGATTTTAGCACCCCCCTCATTGAAATGGACAGATCGTCTAAGCAAAAGATCAACAAGGAAATAAAGACTTTAAATGACACACTGGACCAAATGGACTTCACAGACATGTTCAGAACATTCCACCCCAAAGCAATGGAATACACATTCTTCTCTAGTGCCCATGGAACATTCTCCAGAATAGATCACATCCTAGGTCATAAATCAGGTCTCAAGCGGTACCAAAAGATTGGGATCATTCCCTGCTTATTTTCAGACCACAATGCTTTGAAACTAGAACTCAATCACAAGAGGAAAGTCGGAAAGAACTCAAATACGTGGATGCTAAAGATTATCCTACTGAAGAATGAATGGGTCAACCAGGAAATTAAAGAATTTAAAAAATACATTGAAACCAATGAAAATGAAAACACAACTATTCAAAATCTTTGGGATGCAGCAAAGGCAGTCCTAAGAGGAAAGTATATAGCAATACAAGCCTTTCTCAAGAAACAAGAAAGGTCTCAAGTACACAACCTAACCCTACACCTAAAGGAGCTGGAGAAAGAACAGCAAATAAACCCTAAACCCAGCAGGAGAAGAGAAATAATAAAGATCAGAGCAGAAATCAATGAAATAGAAACTAAAAGAACAGTAGAACAGATCAACAAAACTAGGAGCTGATTCTTTCAAAGAATTAACAAGATTGATAAACCCCTGGCCAGACTTATCAAAAAGAAAGAGAAATGACCCAAATCAACAAAATCATGAATGAAAGAGAGATCACAACCAACACCAAAGAAATACAAACAATTATAAGAACATATTACGAGCAACTTTATGCCAGCAAATTAGATAACCTGGAAGAAATGGATGCATTCCTAGAGATGTATCAACTACCAAAACTGAACCAGGAAGAAATAGAAAACCTGAACAGACCTATAACCACTAAGGAAATTGAAGCAGTCATCAAAAATCTCCCAACAAACAAAAGCCCAGGGCCAGATGGCTTCCCAGGGGAATTCTGCCAAACATTTCAAGAAGAATTAATACCTATTCTTCTGAAACTGTTCCAAAAAATAGAAATGGAAGGAAAACTTCCAAACTCATTTTATGAGGCCAGCATTACCTTGATCCCCAAACCAAAGACCCCATCAAAAAGGAGAATTACAGACCAATATCCCTGATGAACATGGATGCAAAAATTCTCAACAAAATACTAGCCAATAGGATCCAATAGTACATTAAAAGGATTATTCACCATGACCAAGTGGGATTTATCCCTGGGCTGCAAGGTTGGTTCAACACCCACAAATCAATCAATGTGATACAATACATTAACAAAAGAAAGAACAAGAATCATATGATCCTCTCAATAGATGCAGAAAAAGCTTTTGACAAAGTACAGCATCCTTTCTTGATCAAAACTCTTCAGAGTATAGGGATCGAGGGTACATACCTCAATATCATAAAAGCCATCTATGAAAAACCTACAGCGAATATCATTCTCAGTGAGGAAAAACTGAGAGATTGGAAGTACTAGCCACAGCAATCAGACAACAAAAAGAAATCAAAGGCATCCAAATTGGCAAAGAAGAAGTCAAACTCTCACTCTTTGCAGATGATATGATACTTTATGTGGAAAACCCAAAAGACTCCACCCCAAAACTGCTAGAACTCATACAGGAATTCAGTCAAGTGGCAGGATATAAAATCAATGCACAGAAGTCAGTGGCATTCCTATACACCAACAACAAGACAGAAGAAAGAGAAATTAAGGAGTCGATCCCATTTACAATTGTACCCCAAACCATAAGATACCTAGGAATAAATCTAACCAAAGAGACAAAGGATCTGTACTCAGAAAACTATAAAATACTCATGAAAGAAATCGAGGAAGACACAAAGAAATGGAAAAACGTTCCATGCTCATGGATTGGAAGAACAAATATTGTGAAGATGTCAATGCTACCTAGAGCAATCTACACATTCAATGCAATCCCCATCAAAATACCATCCACTTTTTTCAAAGAAATGGAACAAATAATCCTAAAATTGGTATGGAACCAGAAAAGACCCCGCATAGCCAGAGGAATGTTGAAAAAGAAAAGCAAAGCCGGCGGCATCACAATTCCGGACTTCCAGCTCTATTACAAAGCTGTCATCATCAAGACAGCATGGTACTGGCACAAAAACAGACACATAGATCAATGGAACAGAAGAGAGAGCCCAGAAATGGACCCTCAACTCTATGGTCAACTCATCTTTGACAAAGCAGGAAAGAATGTCCAATGGAACAAAGACAGTCTCTTCAACAAATGATGTTGGGAAAATTGGATAGCCACATGCAGAAGAATGAAACTGGACCATTTCCTTACACCACACACAAAAATAGACTCAAAATGGTTGAAAGACGTCAATGTGAGACAGGAGTCCATCAAAATCCTAAAGGAAAACACAGGCAGCAACCTCTTCGACCTCAGCCGAAGCAACTTCTTCCTAGAAACATCGCCAAAGGCAAGGGAAGCAAGGGCAAAAATGAACTATTGGGACTTCATCAAGATAAAAAGCTTTTGCACAGCAAAAGAAACAGTCAACAAAACCAAAAGACAACTGACAGAATGGGAGAAGATATTTGCAAATGACATATCAGATAAAGGGCTAGTATCCAAAATCTATAAAGAACTCATCAAACTCAACACCCAAAGAACAAAGAATCCAATCAAGAAATGGGCAGAAGACATGAACAGTCATTTTCCCAAAGAAGACATTCAAATGGCCAACAGACACATGAAAAAGTGCTCAATATCACTCGGCATCAGGGAAATCCAAATCAAAACCTCAATGAGATACCGCCTCACACCAGTCAGAATGGCTAAAATGAACAAGTCAGGAAACCACAGGTGTTGGCGGGGATGCGGAGAAAGGGGAACCCTCCTGCACTGTTGGTGGGAATGCAAGCTGGTGCAGCCACTCTGGAAAACTGTATGGAGGTTCCTCAAAAAGTTGAAAATAGAGCTACCATATGATCCAGCAATTGCACTACTGGGTATTTACCCCAAAGATACAAAAGTAGGGATCCGAAGGGGTACATGCACCCCGATGTTTATAGCAGCCATGTCCACAATAGCCAAACTGTGGAAAGAGCCAAGATGTCCATCGACAGATGAATGGATACAGAAGATGTGGTATATATACACAATGGAATACTATGCAGCCATCAAAAGAAATGAGATCTTGCCATTTGCAAGGATGTGGATGGAACTGAAGGGTATTATGTTGAGTGAAATAAGTCAAACAGAGAAAGACATGTATCATATGATCTCACTGATATGAGGAATTCTTAATTGCAGGAAACAAACTGAGGGTTGCTGGAGTGGGGGGTGGGGTGGGAGGGATGGGGTGACTGGGTGATAGACACTGGGGAGGGTATGTGCTCTGGTAAGTGCTATGAATTGTGCAAGACTGTTGAATCTCAGATTTGTAGCTCTGAAACAAATAATGCAATATATTGTAAGGAAAAAAAAAGATGAAGAAGGTAGCGGGAGGGGAAGAATGAAGCGGGGGAAATCAGAGGGGTAGACGAACCATGAGAGACGATGGACTCTGAAAAACAAACAGGGTTCTAGAGGGGAGGGGGGTGGGAGGATGGATTAGCCTGGTGGTGGGTATTGAGGAGGGCATGTTCTGCATGGAGCACTGGGTGTTATGCACAAACAATGAATCATGGAACACTTCATCTAAAACTAATGATGTAATGTATGGGGATTAACATAAGAATAAAAAAAAGAAATAAAAAAAAGAAACAAAACAAATGAGTAAAAGTAAAAAAAAAAAAGTGATAAATCAAAACTCTTAATTACAGACAAAAAATTGATGGTTACCAGAGAGGATGGAATCAGGGGATGGGTTAATTAGGTGATGAGGATTAAGAAGTGCATTTGTTGTGATGAGCACCAGGTGATGTATGAAATTGTTGAATTACTATATTGTACACCTGAAGCTAATATAACACTGTATGTTACCTAACTAGAATTAAAATGAAATTTTTTAAAAAAGAAAGTGTGGTACTTAGAATTTTAGTTATCTCTTATGAAGTTATAAAATGTTCAAGTATATTTCTAAAACTTTAATAAAATTAAAATTGTTGGGAAAAAAAAAAACAACAAAGTATATAGCCAGGACAAAACAGGTAACTTGGCCATATGCAGTAAGAGATTCTGGTATTTCCTTTTTGAAATATCTGACATTTGTACAGAATAAAAGAAAGAATATTCATTATTTTATAATTCAAAGTGATACATGCACCCCGATAATGCTGTTTATAGCAGCATTATCAACAATAGCCAAAATATGGAAAAGCCCAAATGTCTATTGACTGATGAATGGATAAAGAAGAGGTTGAATATATATACAATGGAATACTACTTGGCCATAAAAAAAAAATGAAGTATTGCCATTTACAACAATGTGGATGGAGCTAGAGAGTATAAAGTTAAGTGAAACAAGTCAGAGAAAGTCAAATATATGATTTCACTGATATATAGAATTTAAGAAACAAAACGAACATGGGAGGGGGAGGAAAACCAAGAAACAGACCCTTCACTACAGAGAACAAACTGATGATTACCAGAAGGAAGGTGGGTGGGAGGATGGGTTAAATAGGTGAGGGGAACTAAGGAGGGCGCTTGTTGTGATGAACACTGGGTGTCACATGGAAGTGTTGAATCACTAAATTACACATCTGAAACTAATATTACACTGTATGTTAAGTAACTGGAATTTAAATAAAGCTTGAAAAAAAGAATATTCATCATTTTAAAGATGAAAATCTCAGAGAAAATGCAGTATTCCCAGGGCAGGTGCTAACAAATCAATTAAAAATATGGTCAATGTGGTTATTTTAGCAGTCTTTATAACTAAATGGCAAAAATTATAGGAAAAAAGAGAACTGGTCAAGATGTGAGTTTTGCATATCTACTCTAAGTCTAAGACCAAGTGCAATAATATGTATTTAAGTTTCCCCCATGTCTTTTAATGCCTCGCTGCTCATTTCTTTTTAGCACTAAATAATATTCTGGATGTGCTAAAGTTTATCCATTCCCCTAATGAAGGACATCTTTGTTGCCTCTAAGTTTTAGATATTCTGAATAAAATTGATATAAGCATCTGTGTGCAGGTTTTTAAGTGGATAAAAATTTGCAATACATTTGAGTAAATACCAAAGAATGTGATTGCTGGATCATTGTAAGAGTATGTTTAGTTTTGTAGGAAACAGCCAAACTATCTTTTAATGTGACTATACCACTTTGCATTTCCACTAGCAATTAATGAGAGGTACTATTATTCCATATCCTCAGTAGCATTTTGTTGTCAGTATTCTGGATTTTTGCAATTCTAATAGATGTTGAGTGGTTGATAATTTCTTGATAGATTATTTCTATATGAAATAATTTTAATTTCCTTTCTTAATTTCCATAATATATACAATATATTATAGCATATATATGTTCTCAATAACAATAGAAAGTCCTCAGATTTTCCCCTTGTGACTGTCCCCCCCCCCCTTTTTTTAAGATTTTATTTATTTATTTGACAGAGAGAGTGGGAAAGGCAGAAGCAGGCTTCCAACGAGCAGGGAGCCTGATGCAGATCTCGATCCCAGGACCTTGGGATCATGACCTGAGAAGAAGGCAGACGCTTAACGACTGAGCCACCCAGGTGCCCCATGACTGTCTCCTTTTTAACGATGCTCAGCCTGAGGGTAAGAAATCAGGAACCTGTACCTGAGGAGGCCATTGCCCAAAGTGTAAGAGGATAGGTATAGTTTGAAAACAGAGCAGTACTTTCTGTTTTGCCTACTTGGATTTTCTTTCTAAATCAATTTGATCTTAATATAATTTATGCAAAATAAAAAGCACTCTTTAATTTCATAATTCAATGAATTCTGACATATATATACCTATTTAACCACTACTACTATCAAGAATATTTATATAATTGTTCCGACAAAAAAAAAAAAAAAGACTTCTCCATTCCCTCCATCCAAAACACTAGCCCTAAGCAACCACTGATGAGATTTCCCTCATTAAAGGTTTGTTTGACTGTTCCAGAACTTCCAATAAATGAAATCATAGAGTTTTATTTTCTGTCTGGCTCCTTTCATTCAGCATGTTTCTGAGATTTATCCATTTCTGTGTGTATCAGGAGTTTGTTCCTTTTTATTAATAAGTAGAATTCCATTGTACAGATATACCACAATATATCTATCCATTCACCTATTGAAGGTTATTTGGGTGATTTCAAGTTGTGGGCCATTATGAATAAAGTTGTTATTAAAATCTGAGTACAAATCATTTTATAGGCCTGTGATTTCATTTCTGTTGGGTAAATAAATACCTAGGAGTAGAATGGCTGTGTCATATGGTAGGCATATGTTTAACTTTATAAGAAATGATCAGATTGTTATCCAAAGTGGTTATACCATTTTATACTCCCACCAACAATACATAAGATTCCTGGTTGCTCCCCATCCTCACTAACATTTTTCAGTCTTAATTGTAGCCATTCTAGTGCATGTGAAATGGTATGACATTGTAGTTATCATCTGTAGTCCCCTAATGATTAATGAAGTTGAGAATCTTTTCATGTGCTTAGTTACCATTCATGTATCTTCTTTGGTGAAGTGTCTGTTCAAATATTTCTCTCAAATTGTATTGAGCTGTTTTTCTTCTTAATATTTAGTTGTGAGAGAGCTTTTTGTTGTTGTTGTTGTTGTTGTTTTACATATTATGGATACTAGTTCTTTGTCAATTATATATAGATAATCTTTTCCACCAGTCTAGAGCTTGCCTTTTCATTTTCATAATATTGTATTTCAAAGAAAATAACTTTTAATTTTCATGAAATTTAGTTCATCTTTTTTTTTTAATTTTATGTTTAGCACTTTTATTCCCCCTAAGAAATTTTTGCCTATCTCAAAGTCACAAAAATTTTCCCCATGGTTTCATTTAGATGCTTGGTACTCATCTTTTTCACTAAAGCCTATGATCCATTTTGAATTTAGTTGTATATGATGTGAGGTAAAGGCCAAGGTTCATTTTTTTCCAAATTGATATTTAGTTAATTCAGCACCATTAACTTACTGAAAAGACTATCCTTTCCCTCACTGAATTATCTTAATACTTGGTTAAAAATCAATTCACCATATATATCTGGTTTATATCTGGACTCTTGTGTTTCCTGCATCAATATGATCTATACATAATCATCTTTAAAAAGATAGCTTTAGAGTAAGTTTTGAAACCAGACAATCTCATTCCACCAAATTTATTACTCATTTTCAAAATTGTTTTGGTTAATGTAATGCCTTTGCATTTCCATATTAATTTTAGAATCAATTATCAATTTCTCAATAAAACCTGATGGGAATTTATTTGGGATTGTATGGAATCTATAGATCAGTTTGAGAAAAACTGACACATTTTTTAAAAAAGATTTTATTTATTCATTTATTTTAGAGACAGAGAGAGAAATCACATGAGTATGAGCAGGGGGTGGGTGGTCAGGGGCAGGGAGAGAGAGAGAGGGATAAGCAGACTCCAGGCTGAGCACAGAGTCTGACACGGGGCCCTGAAACCATGACCCTGAGACCATGACCTGGGCTGAAATCAAGAGTCGATGCCCAACCAATTGAACCACCCAGGCGCCCCAGCAATTGACATGTTTAAAGTATTCAGACTTGCAGTCCACATACATGGTATATGGCTCAATTTATTCAGGTCTTCTTTAATTTCTCTCAGCAGTGTTCTTGTTGTTTTGCTTTATTTTATTTATTGTAGAGAACATTTATCAGGAAGAGGAAGTTTCTTTCTATTCTTAACTTGCAAGAAGTTATCAGGAACAGGTGTTGAATTTCGTCAAATTCACTTTCCTGCATCCATAAGGATAATTTTTTCATTATTCTGTTATTACAGTGAAATATAATTGATTTTAAAATGTCAAAGCAAGCTTATATTCCTGGAATAAACCCAATTAGTCATGATGTATTATCCCTGTAAATACTGTTTCAGCTATATTCTGAAAATTTTGATATGCTGGGTTTTCATTTTCACCCAGCTCAAAACTTAATCTAATTCCCCTGTGATTTCTTCTCTAAATCATGGGTTAAAGATTTGTTTTAGTATCTAAATAATTAGGGATTTTCCTAATATATTTCTGTTATTGATTTCTAATTTAATTTCTTTGGATCAGAAAACAAACTTTGTTTCATTGCATTCCTTTGAAATTTATTAAGACTTTTTAATTGTCAAATATATATCTTGGTGACTATTCCATACACACTTGAATATAATGTACATTTTGCTGTTGTTTTATAAATGTCACTTAAGTGGTTATTAGCGTTTTTCAAGTCCTCTGCCTTTACTTATTTAGTATTGTTGTGTCTTCCTCATGAATTGATCCCTTTATCATTACGAACTACATCTATTTATCTTTGATAATATTCTTTACCTTGAAATCTTTGTGTGATATTAATATAACACTCCAGATTTCATAAGATTCCTTTTTTTAGTGGTTGTTTCAAGTTTTTGTTTAAATTCTAGTTAGTTAAGATATACTGTAATGTTAAATCCAAGAACAGATTTTAGTGATTCATCACTTACATATAACACCCAGTGCTCAATACAACAATTGCCCTCCTTAATACCCATCACTTATTTAGCCCATTTCCTGCCCACATCCCCTCCATCAACCTTCAGTTTCCTCTCTATAGTTAAGAGACTCTTATGGTTTGCTTCCCTCTCTTTTTTTCTCCCTTCCAATTTGTTCATTTGTTTTATTTATTAAATTCCACATCTTGGTGAAATCATATGGTATTTGTCTTTCTCTGACTGACTTATTTCACATAGCATACCTCCACTGACATCACTGCAAATGGCAAGATTTCATTCTTTTTGATGGTGGAGTAATATTACATTGTATATATATATATACACCACATTTTCTTTAACCACTCATTAGCCAATGGACACATGGGCTCTTTAGATAATTTGGCTATTGTTGATAATGCTGCTTAAACATCGGGGTGCATATGTCCCTTCAAATCAGTATTTTTGTATCCTTTCAGTAAATACCTAGTAGTGTAATTGCTGGTCAGAGGGTAGTTCTATATATAACTTTTTGAGGAACCTCCATATTGTTTTCCACAGTGGCTGTACCAATTTGCATTCCCACCAACAGTGTAAGAGGGTTCCCCTTTCTCCACATCCTTGCCAACACACCTGTTGTTTCCTATGTGGTTAATCTTACCATTCTAATAGGTGTGAGCTGACATCTCATTAAAGTTTCAATTTGTATCTCTCTGATGAGCAGTGATGTTGAGCATCTTTTAATGAGCCTGTTAGCTATTTGTATGCCTTCTTTGGGAAAAATGTCTATTCATGCCTTCTGCCCATTTCTTAACTGGATCGTTCATATTTTGGGTATTGAGTTCGATAAGTTCTTGGTAGATTTTGGATTCTAACCCTTTATCAGATATGTCATTTGCAAATATCTTCTCCTATTCCATAGGTTGCCCTTTTAGTTCTATTGTTTCCTTCACTGTGCAGAAGCTTTTTATCTTAATGAAGTCTCAAGGGTTCATTATTGCTTTTGCTTCCCTTGCCTCAGGAAACATATCTAGTAAGAAGTTCCTATGGCTGAGGTCTAAGAGGTTACTGCTTGTGTTCTCTAGGATTTTGATGGTTTCCTTTCTCACATTTAGGTCTTCCATCCATTTTGAATTTATTTTTGTGTATGGTGTAAGAAAGTGGTCTAATTTCATTCTTTCACATGTTGCTGTCCAGTTTTCCCAAAACCATTTGTTGAAGAAGCTTTTTTCCATTGGATATTCTTTCCTGCTTTGTTGAGAATTAGATGACCATATAGATGTGGGTCCATTTCTGGGTTTTCTATTCTGTTCCATTGATCTATGTGTCCATTTTTGTACCAGTACCATATTATCTTGATGACCAGGGCTTTGTATTATAGCTTGAAGTCCAGAATTGTGATGCCTCCAACTTTGCTTTTCTTTTTCAGAATTGCTTTGGCTATTCAGGGTCTTTTGTAGTTCCATACAAATTTTAGGATAGTTTGTGCTAGCTCTGTGAAAAATGTTGTTGGTATTTTGATAAGAATTGCATCAGATGTGTAGATTGCCTTGGGTAGTATAGACATTTTAGCAATACTTGTTCTTCCAGTCCATGAGCATGGAATGTTTTTCCATTTCTTTGTGTGCTTTTCAATTTCTTTCAGAAGTGTTCTATGGTTTTCAGAGTACAGATCTTTTATCTCTTTGGTTAGGTTTATTTCTAGGTATCTTATGGTTTTTTGTGCATTGTAAATGGGACCGATTCTTTGATTTCTCTTTCTGCTACTTCATTATTAGTGTATACAAATGCAACAGATTTCTGTGCATTGAACTGTATCCTGCAACTTTGCTGAATTTGTATATGAGTTCTACCAATTTCTTGGTGGAGTCTTTTGAGTTTTCTACATAGAGTATCATGTTGTCTGCAAAGAGTGAAAATTTGACTTCTTCCTTGCCAATTTAGATGCCTTTTATTTCTTTTTGTTGTCTGATTGCTGAGGCTAGGACTTCCAGTACTATGTTAAATAACAATGGTGAGAGTGGACACCCTTGTCTTGTTCTTGACCATAAAGGAAAAGCTCCCAGTTTTTCCCCATTCAGGATGATATTAGCTGTGGTTCTTTCATATACAGCCTTTATGATGTTAGGGTACATTCCCTATATCCCTACTTTATTGAGGGATTTTATCAAGAATGGATGCTATACTTTGTCAAATGCTTTTTCTGCATCTATTAAGAGCATCATATGGTTCTTGTACTGTCTTTTATTAATGTGGTATATCACACTGATTGATTTGTGATTATTGAACCACGCTTGTAGCCCAGGAATAAATGTCACTTGATTGTGGTGAATCAGTTT
This sequence comes from Mirounga leonina, assembly GCF_011800145.1. NCBI lineage: Eukaryota > Metazoa > Chordata > Mammalia > Carnivora > Phocidae > Mirounga > Mirounga leonina. Next base: position 16,000,426 of record NW_023270175.1, on the reverse strand, counting down.
TTTAATGTACTGTTGGATTTGATCTGCTAGTGTCTTGTTGAGAATTTTTGCACCCATGTTCATCAGGGATATTAGCCTGTAATTTTCCTTTTTAGTGGGGTCTTTGTCTGGTTTTGGAATCAAGGTATTGCAGGCCTTGTAAAATGAATTTGGAAGCTTTCCTTCCATTTCTATTTTTTGGAACAGATTGAGATGAATAGGTATTAACACTTCTTTAAATTTTGGTAGAATTCCCCTGGGAAGCCATCTGGCCCAGGACCCTTATTTGTTGGGAGAGTTTTGATTACTGATTCAATTTATTTGCTGGTTGTGGGTCTGTTCAAATTTTCTATTTCTTTTGTTTCAGTGTTGGTAGTTTATATGTTTCTAGGAATTTATCAATTTCTTCCAGATTGCCCAATTTGTTGGCACATGATTTTTCATAGTATTCTCTTAAAATTGTTTGTATTTCTGTGGTGTTGATTGTGATCTCTCCTCTTTCATTTGTGATTTTATTTGAGTCCTTTCTCTTCTCTTTCTGATAAATCTGGCTAGGGGTTTATCAATTTCATTAATTCTTTCAATAAACCACCTCCTAGTTTCATTGATCTATTGTATTGGGGTTTTTTTTTTGTTTCTATATCATTTATTTCTACTCTAATATTTATTATTTCCCTTCTGCTGTCTTTAGACTTTATTTGCTGTTCCTTTTCTATCTCCTTTAGCTGTAAGGTTAGGTTGCGTATTTGAGACTTCTTTTGCTTCTGGAGGTAGGCCTGTATTGCTATATACTCCCTTCTTGTGACCACTTTTGCTACAACCCAAAGGTTTTGGACCATGATTTCATTTTTCATTTGCTTCCATCTATTTCTTTATTTCTTCTTTAATTTTCTGTTTAACAAATTCATTCTTTAGTAGGATGTTCCTTAACAAATACACAAACATGTATTTGTGATCTTTCTGAATTTTTTCTTGTGGTCAACTTTAACTATCATAGTGTTCTGGTAGGAAAACATGCATAGTATGATCTCAATCTTTTTGTACTTGTTGAGGCCTGATTGTACCCAGTATTTATCAAATGGCATGATTTCATTTTTTGATGGCTGTATAATATTCCATTGTGTGTGTGATATACACACACACGTGTGTATATATATATATACGTATATATACAAGTATCTATATATATACATATATATATCACATCTGAGTACAGATATCTATCTCATCTATATCCATTCATCTGTTGATGGACATCTGGGGTCTTTCCATAGTTTGGCTATTGTGGACATTGCTGCTATAAACATTGGGGTGCACGTGCCCCTTCTGATCACTACATTTGTATCTTTGGGATAAATACCCAGTAGTGCAATTGCTGGGTTGCAGGGTAGCTTTATTTTCAACTTTTTGAGGAACCTCCATACTGTTTTCCAGAGTGGCTGCACCAGCTTGCATTCCCACCAACAGTGTAGGAGGGTTCCCCTTTCTCCACATCCTTGCCAACATCTGTCATTTCCTGACTTGTTAATTTTAGCCGTTCTGATTGGTGTGAGGTGGTATCTCATTGAGGTTTTGATTTGGATTTGCCTGATGCTGAGCAATGTTGAGTACTTTTTCATGTGTCCATTGGCCATTTGGATGTCTTCTTTGGAAAAATGTCTGTTCGTGTCTTCTGCCCATTTCTTGATTGGATCATTTGTTCTTCGGGTGTTGAGTTTGATAAGTTCTTTATAGATCTTGGATACTAGCCCTGTATCTGATATGTCATTTGCAAATATCTTCTCCCATTCTGTCGGTTGTCTTTTGGTTTTGTTGACTGTTTCCTTTGCTGTGCAAAAGCTTTTTATCTTGATGAAGTCCCAATAGTTCATTTTTGCCCTTGCTTCCCTTGCCTTTGGCGATGTTTCCAGGAAGAAGTTGCTTCGGCTGAGGTCGAAGAGGTTGCTGCCTGTGTTCTCCTTTAGGATTTTGATGGACTCCTGTCTCACATTTAGGTCTTTCAACCATTTTGAGTCTATTTTTGTGTGTGGTGTAAGGAAATGGTCCACTTTCATTCTTCTGCATGTGGCTGTCCAATTTTCCCAACACCATTTGTTGAAGAGACTATCTTTTTTCCATTGGACATTCTTTCCTGCTTTGTCGAAGATTAGTTGACCATAGAGTTGAGGGTCCATTTCTGGGCTCTCTCTTCTGTTCCATTGATCTATGTGTCTGTGTTTGTGCCAGTACCATACTGTCTTGATGATTACAGCTTTGTAATAGAGCTTGAAGTCCAGAATTGTGATGCCACCAGTTTTGGTTTATTTTTTCAACATTCCTTTGGCTATTCGGGGTCTTTTCTGGTTCCATACAAATTTTAGGATTATTTGTTCCATTTCTGTGAAAAAAGTTGGTGGTATTTTGATAGGGATTGCAATGAATATGTCGATTGCTATAGGGAGCACAGACATTTTAACAATATTTGTTCTTCCAATCCATGAGCATGGAATGTTTTTCCATTTCTCTGTGTCTTCCTCAATTTCCTTAATGAGTGTTCTATAGTTTTCTGAGTACAGATCCTTTGCCTCTTTGGTTAGGTTTATTCCTAGGTATCTTGTGGTTTTGGGTGCAATTGTAAGTGGGATTGACTCCTTAATTTCTCTTTCTTCTGTCTCATTGTTGGTGTATAGAAATGCAACTGATTTCTGTGCATTGATTTTATATCCTGCCACTTTACTGAATTCCTGTATGAGTTCTAGATGTTTTGGGGTGGAGTTTTTGGGTTTTCCACATAGAGTATCATGTCATCTGCAAAGATTGAGATCTTATTTTAAAAGCAATCTTTAGAATGTTAAACAAAAGCATTCACTATGATAGAAACTCTGTATAACTTCTGCAGCTGAAACTTTGTTTTAGATGTGTTTCATCTGGCACTCTTCAAATAATACCAAAGTGTTATGATTCCCTCCCTCTATACCCAGGGATGTACCAGATGATGACTCAAAGGAAAAATATAATGGGACAGCAATTACTATAGTAGGTCATAGCTGGGGTTTATCCATCTGAATATTCTATTACTAAAAATATTTTCATTCATTCAACAAGTTTATCATCTACTGTGTGTCCATTATTGTTCTAGGCACCAAAGGGATATCAGTGAAAAATATAGACAAAACACCCCAACCAAACAAACCCTGCTTATACTTTAGGTTTCATGCCTGATGTCAAAGTTCAACTTTTTGGAGTAGCCACATCTAGCTCTAGTATTCATGGATTTATCTTAAATGTGTCTGAATACATTCATATTTCTTAAATGTTACTTCTTGGCATAATATGTACCATTCACCAGTTACCTGCTGGTTAATCATATTTTTCTAAATTTACTTGTTAAAATATGTTAGCATATCAAGACTTGGTATACAAGTTTGTGTTACCCTTATCCACATAGTCATTATTTTATAGATATCAACTATGTATCATTTCAACTTTTGCTATTCCAACTTGGAAGTCCTGGTTTTCTACTTATTTCTATGGCAGTCCACATCAATCTCCCCATTTTAATAGCACTCTTACAGACCACATCTAGTTCCAAATATCAAAACAGATACACAGTAATCAGAACACAACACAGGATTCCAGGTGCAGATGTACCATAATTTTAATTAAACTGGAGCATAATCTTTCTCATGAAGTTTTCAGTACCTATTTTCCTGTTTAATTTTTTGAACATTGTATTAAGTACATTTTCAAAAATACAGAAAACTTGAGGGAACTGTACAGTGAACACCTGTATATCAATCAGACTCTACCATTAACATTCTATTGTATTTTTTCTACTATGCATCTATTCATATGTTTAACCATCTATCAAACCATAAACCCACTTCATTAATTACATTTAAAAGTAAATTAAAGACAGCAATATATGTTCCCCTAAACATTTTATAATGCATATGATTAACTAGAATTTTATATTGTTTATATTTTATTTTCTCTTAAGGTAAAATTAGCAAGCAATGAGATGCACAAATAAAAGTACATATTTGCTGAGTTTTGTAAAATGAATATACTTGCATAACCTAAAACCCTATGAAAATATAAAACATTAGCACCACCCCAGTAAGTTCCTAAATAATCCTCCAGTCAATCCCTGACACCATATCCAAGAGACATCTATTAGATTGCCTCTTCTAGAACTTTCTGTACATGGAATCATACAGATCCATCTATGTTGTTACTTGTTTTTTTTTTTTTAAAGATTTTATTTATTTATTTGACAGAGACACAGCAAGAGAGGGAACACAAGCAGGGGGAGTGGGAAAGGGAGAAGCAGGCTTCCTGCAGAGCGGGGAGCCCTACGTGGGGCTCTATCCCAGGACTCTGGGATCATGACCTGAGCCGAAGGCAGACACTTAACGACTGAGCCACCCAGGCGCCCCCTATGTTGTTACTTGTATCAGAAGTTAATTTTTTTGTTTGTTTTTGTGTATCTTCACCTCCCTAGTTTTACTGAGATATAATTGACATGTAACATTGTATAACTTTAAGACTTACAACATCATGATTCAGTATGTGCTATTGCATGATTATCACAATCAGTTTAGTTTACATCCACCATCTAACATAGTTACAAAAAAATTTTTTCTAGTGATGAGAAGTTTTAAGATCTACTCTCTGAGCAACTTTCAAATATAAAATACAATATTATTAAATATAATCACTATGCTGTACATTACCTCCGCAGAACTTATTTATCTTATAACTGGAAGTTTGTATCTTTTGACCACCTTCAACCATTTCCCACACCCCCACACCCCTGCTCTGGCAACCATCAATCAGTTCTCTGTTTCTACGATTTTTTTTTTTTTTTAGATTCCACATATAAGTGAGATCATAGAGTATTTGTCTTTCTGACTTATTTCACTTAGCATACTGCCCTCAAAATCCACCCATATTGTTGCAAATGTTAGAATTTCCTTCTTTTTATGGCTTAGTTTTCCAACTATATGTATATATTTTTTCTTACATTTTCTTTATGCATTCATCCATCATGGACACTTAGATTGTTTCCATGTCTTAGCTATTGTAAATGATGCTTCAATGAATATTAAGGTGCAAATACCTCTCTGAGAGAATGATTTTTGTTTCCTTCAGGTATATACCGAAAAGTAGGATTGTGGGATCATATGCTACTATTATTTTCACTTTTTAAGGAAACTCCATACTGTTTTCCATAGTGGCTGCACCAACTTACATTCCCAACAGTGTACTAGGGTTCCCTTTCCCCACATCATTGCAAATAATTGTCTCTTGTCTTTTTGATAATACCTACTGTAATAGGTAACAGTTGACATCTCACTGTGGTTTCAATTTGCATTTCCCTGATGATTAGTGACATTGAGTACCTTTTCATGTACCTGTTGCCCATCTGAATATCTTCTTTGGAAAAATGCCTAAAAAGGTCTTTTCATTTTTATTTTTTTGACGTATCATATAATTTGACTTTTAACTTTTTTAAAGTTTTATTTAAATTCCAGTTAGTTAAGATGCAGTGTAGTTTTAGTTTCACGTGTACAATTTAGTGATTCAACACTTACATAAAACACCTGGTTCTCAACACAACACGTGCACTCCTTAATCCCCATCGCCTATTTAACCCATCCCCCTATCCACCTACATTCTGGTAACCATCAGTATGTTCTCTGTAGTTAAGAGTCTGTTTCTTGATTTGCCTCTCTCTTTTTTCCCTATGCTCATTTGTTTTATTTCTCAAATTCGACATATGAGTGAAGTCATATGGTATTAGTCTTTCTCTGACTTGTTTCACTTAGCATAATACTCTCTAGCTCCATCAATATTGTTGCAAATGGCAAGATTTCATTCTTTTTGATGCCTGAATATTCCTGTGTGAGTGTGTGTGTGTGTGTGTGCACCATTTCTTCTTTATCCTATTCATCAGTTAATGGACATTTGGGCTGTTTCCATAATTTGGCTATTGTAGATAATGCTGCTGTAAACATTGGTTACATGTATCCCGCTGGATTAGTATTTTTGAATTCTTTGGGTAAATACGTAGTAGTGCAAAATACGCTAACAAACTGTTACAGGAATATGAATCCCTGGCGTCAGTGTGACATAGTCATCTTCAATTTGATGGTTATATCTGTGCATTAGCTAGCAGACCACATATAAAATCAATTTAAATAAGAAAGATAATGGTTAGTTCTCTTATTATATAAAAGGTCATTTAAAAAAAATAATAAGGGGCACCTGGGTGGCTCAGTCAGTTAAGTGTCTGCCTGCAGCTCAGGTCACCATCCCAGGGTCCTGGGATCGAGCCCCGCATCGGGCTCCCTGCTCAGCAGAGACTCTGCTTCTCCCTCTCCCTCTTCTCCCCCCACCCCATGCTCACTCTCTCTCAAATAAATAAAAAATCTTTAAAAAAATAACTATAAAATAACATCAAAACAGAAAAATTGGGCAATACCATGTATAGGCAATTTGCAAAAGGAAAATATATATTGCCCAAAATATGAAAGATATTGATATATATACAATCTATACATATATTGGAATATATAACACCCATATTGCAATAAAATACTGCAGTGTGAACTTTTACATGTTTAATTCTTTAATATATATATAAGAAATTACTGATATACAGATTGATGATGACACTGCAGAAAAGCCAGTGCTTCTACATGTTATTAATGAAAGTGCATACTGTAAAATAATGAAGCTCGTTTAGGCAATACATATATCAAAAGTAAAAATATAAAGAATACATAAATTTTGCCCCAGATATTCCATTTCTGCAAATTTATCCTAAGAAAATAAGCAGACAAGTGTATAAATATATGCATAATATTTACAACTCTGTTTATAATAATAAAAATGTTTGAAACAACCAAAATGCTAGCAAGACTAGTTAAACTATGATGTATTAGAATACTATGAATCAACTTTAAAAGATGAGACTATTTACAAAGAACATGGGAAGATATACATATCATTAAGTGAAAAGAACTGATTACAGAAGAATATGTGTAGTGTGATCCTATTTTGCGGAAAACAAAAATGTGCATATATATATGTTATACATATGCAGAAAGAAAATCTCAAAAGGAAAAACTATACATTCAATAAGCAGTCAGCAATCTTTTTCTGTACATGATCAGATAAAAAGTGTTTTAGAATTTGTAGGCCATGTAGCTTGTCACAACTACACAATTCTACCACTGTAGCATGAAAGCAGCCATAGCCAATATGTAAATGAATGAGCATGGATGTGTTCAAAATTTTCTTTATGGACACTGAAATTTGAATTTTGTGTAATTTTCATGTGGCATAAAATATTCTTCCTTTAATTGCTTTAAATCATTTATAAATATAAAAAATATTTTAGTTTGTAAGCCATATAAAAATAAGAAGCAGGCTAGATTTGTCCCATAGGTTTTAGTTTGCAACTCCTGCTCAAAATTATTAATACTTACATTGTGAGATATAATTTTTTGGAGGATGGGGTGAATGAGAGCATATTTATTTTATACTCAATTAAACTTCAAATTAATTAAAATTTTACAGTTAATTTGTGTTACTTTAAAAATAATAAAAATTAAAATATTTTATACTGAACAGCAAAATGTTGATTTTCTGATAGGAGCTGGAATTCTAGAATGGATACTTCCTATTTCTTTTGTGGATAGCCATCTTAACATTGTTAATTCTCCTCACTATCAACTAAACTAAAATAGAATTTTCCTGGGAGAAATATATAGGTATAGATATAGATAATATAGATATATAGAAATATAAATATAGATAGATATGGATACATAGACACACAGAGGGATAGATATTGCTTACAGCTTAAATCATCCTCAGATTGAATCATTTTCTCCCAAGTTTGGGAACAAGGGAAGGATGTACACTCTCACCACTTTGATTCAACAATGTGCTATGGGTTCTAGCCAGTGCAGTAAGCAAGAAAAATAGCTTAAAAGGCATACAGATTGGAAAAAAGAAATAAAAATTTCTTTATTTACAGACTCTATTTATGTCTTTATTTATAATCACATAGATAGAAAATCCCAAGTAATCTCCAAAAAAATAAAAACAACAACTGGGGCGCCTGGGTGGCTCAGTTGGTTAAGCGACTGCCTTCGGCTCAGGTCATGATCCTGGAGTCCTGGGATCGAGTCCCACATCGGGCTCCCTGCTCAGCAGGGGGTCTGCTTCTCCCTCTGACCCTCTTCCCTCTCGTGCTCTCTGTCTCTCATTCTCTCTCTCTCAAATAAATAAATAAAATCTTAAAAAAAAAAACAACTAAAACTAATGAGTTTAATAAGGTCACAAGATACAGGGTGCTGTAGATTGAATATCTGTGTCCCCCAAAATTCATATCTTGAAACATAATGATCAATGTGATGGTATTAGAAGGTGGGGCCTTTGGAAAGTGCTTCCATCATGACGGTGGTGCGCTCATGAATGGAATTAGTGCTTTTATAAAAGAGATCCCACAGAGCACCCTAGCTCCTTCCAATATGTAAAGACATAGAAGTCAGCAGTATGCAACATGGAAGGGGGCCTTTACCAGAACCCAAGCATGATGGCACCCTGATCTTGGACTTCTGGACCCCAGACCTGTGAGAAATGAATTCCTGTTGTTTATAAGCCACCTAGTTTATGGCATTTTTATTATAGTAGGCCAAATGGACTAAGATACAGGATCAATGTACAAAAATTTACTATGAAATAGGTAATAGAAATTATTCAATAAAAAGTATTATATATCATACCTTCAAAAACCATAAAATACTTAGGGATATATCTAACAAAATGTGTAAAATATTTGTATACTGAAAACTATGAGCATAGATAAGAGAATTAAAGACATATAAATGGAGAGATCTACCATGTTAATGACTCTTAAAATTCAATTTGTTTAAAATGTCAATTCTTCTCCAAAAGATCTATATATCCAATGTAATCCCACACAAAATTCCAGCAGGCTTTTTTTTTTAGTACAAATGGAAAAGCTAGATCTAAACTTTATATGGAAAAACAAAGAACCTAGAATAGACCTCCCAAAATAATAATAAACAATGTTGGAAGGCTTGAAGTCCCAGATTTTACAACTTACAATAAAGGTAGATTAAGCAAGATAGTATGGTGTTGGCATAAGGATAGACATATAAATCAATAGAACACAATAGAGTGCAGAAACACACTCATACACATAGGGTCCATTGCTTTTCAAAAAAGTTGACTCAATGGAGAATAGAGAGGTTTATCAGTAAGTTGTGCTGGAATTATGGAATTATGTAAACAGCCCAAATGTCCAGTGACTGATGAATGGATAAAGATGCGGTACATCAATAAAATACTACTCCATAACAATACACACACACACACACACACACAATGGAATATTACTCAGCCATCAAAAAGAATGAAATTTTGACATTTACAACAACATGGATAGAACTAGAGGGTATTACATTAAGCAAAATAAGTCAGAGAAAGACAAGTAGCATATGAATTCAATCATATGTGGAATTTAAGAAACAAAACAAATGAGCATAGGGAAAAAAAGAGAAAGGCAAACCAAGAAACAGACTCTTAACTATAGAGAACAAACTGATGGTTACCAAAGAGGAGGTAGATGGGGGGATGGGTGAAATAGGTGATAAGGATTAAGGAGTGCACTTGTGATGAGCACTGGATATTGTCTGTAAGTATTAAATCACTAAATTTTATACCTAAAACTAATATTACACTGTATGGTGACTAACTGGAATTTAAATAAAAACTTTTAAAAACTAAACTTAAAAATGAATTACCAGAAAAAAATTATTAAAAAAAATAAAAAATATACAAAATTCAAAAGAAAGTGTGCTGGAATAACTGAATATCCACATTGAAAAAAAAAAAAACATACAACACTTACCTTTCACCATCTTACTAAATTTAACTCAAAATGGATTATAAACCTAAATATGAGACCTAAAACTATAAAACCTCCAGAATAAACATAGGGGAAAATCTTTGTGACCTTAGGTTAGGCAAAGATCTCTCGGAAAAGTCACCAAAAAAGCACAAATGATAAAAATATATACTTTTTTTTAAATTTTAAACTTCTGATCCTTGAAAGATGATGTTAAAAAATAAAAAGGACAAGCCACATACTAGGAGAAAGTATTTGGACATATATCTGACAAAGGACTTATATCCAAAATATATAAAGAAGTCATACAACTCAATAATAAGAAAATAGAAAACCTAATAATAAAATGGACAAAAGATGTGAACAGACCCTTCATCAAAGAAAATATATAGATGTCCAAAATGCATATGAAAATGTGCTCAAAATCATTGGCCAAATGCAAATGGAAACCACAAGAAAATATCACTACACCCATATTAGAATAGCTAAACCATTTTTTAAATGACAACAAGTGCTGGAGAGTGTGGAGAAATTTAAATTCTCATATATTGTTGATAAAAATGCAAAATGATAAAGCCATTTTGGATAACAGTTTGTCAGATTCTTATAAAGTAAAACATATACTTACCACACTACTCAGCAATCCTTGCCCTGAGTATTTATCCATATGTGCACACAAGGACCTATGTTTGAATATTTATATAGCCCCTGAAGAACTGGAAATAATCCAGATATAATTTACTTGTTGAATGGATACACAAATTGTGGTACATCAATAAAATACTACTCCATAATAAAATTAAACTGTTTATTCATGCAACAACAATGATAAAGCTCAAAAGTATTCTGTTAAGTGAATGGAGCCAGAAACAAAACACTTATTCCATTTATATGACATTCTGGAAGAAGTAAAACTTTAGAAGCCAGATTGGGGGACAGGGTAGGTGAGATGACTGATTACAAAGGGGAATAAGGGAACTTTCTAGAATGAAGAAAATATTCCAGAACTTAATTTCAATGGTGGTTACATGACCATCATGGTTATACGAACAACAAACATGGTTACATATTACTCAAACCCACTAAACTGTATATCTAAACAGGAGGAATTTTACTGTAAGTATACCTTAGTAAATCTGATGTTAATAAAATAAAGTTTAAAATATATATAAATTTGGAGGTGCCTGGGTGGCTCAGTCATTAAGTGTCTGCCTTCTGCTCAGGTCATGATACCAGGGTCCTAGGATCAAGCCCCACATTGGGCTCCCTGCTCCACAGGGGGCCTGCTTCTCCTTCTCCCACTCCCCCTGCTTGTGTTCCGTCTCTCACTGTCTCTCTAATAAACAAAATCTTAAAATATATATATATAGATAGATAGATAGATAGATAGATAGATAGATAGATAGATGTTGTTAATTAGCTGCCTGACAGAACTTTGAAACCCTGCTTTTTGTGAAACATTCAAGTATACTGATCATAGTTTACAAAGTATACTTCTAAGTAAAGAATTAAGAATTAACTTAATTGTTTAAATAGAAATAATCACACTTTATAGAGGTGCCTGGGTGGCTCAGTTTGTTAAGCATCCGACTCTTGGTTTCAGCTCATGTCCTGATCTCAGGGTCATGAGATCAAGCCCCATATTGGGCTCTGCACTCAGCGGGGTGTCTGCTTGAGATTCTCTCTCTCCATCTCCATCTGCCCCTCTCCCTGCTCTCTTTCTGTTTCTCTCTCTAAAAATAAATAAATAAATCTTTAAAAAAAGAAATAGTCACATTTTTATTATTTTGTTTTGAGTTCATCACAATTATCATGAAATCATTAAAAATGTATTTTTTCCTTTGCCTAAAGGCTAAAAATATAAATATTTAATAGTAGTTCTAAAAGCAACTGATTATTTTTAATATTTTTACCTTTACAGTTTTGGGAAATTATTTGATAAATGTTACAAGCAATTATTTGTTTTTGAAATCTAGTCTCAAAAAATCTAGGAAAAAAAAAACCTCTGTCCATTCTGCTAGAACAAAGGTTGTTCTATTGTACAATTATTGACTTCAGAAATGACTACCCACATATTTGCCTATTGCAGCTGAAAATACATTCCATCATTTCCTCAGGCCCATATGCATGTATCTTTGGAGAAAATCAACATTCCCTTTAGAACCTGTAGATTCTTATGAATTAAAATAATAGTTGTTAAACTATGCACTGAAATTCAAGGAGTTCTGAGAAGGAACCACCTAATAGAATCATTTTCTCTGCTTGTTGGCTATTGATATCAGAACTTCCACTCTTTCATGTCCATTCGCTTAAGATGCAAGTGCCTTTGGAAGAGAAAACCAGTAATACCCAATACCTTAGTGTTAAGCATATTCATTTGTTTATTTTTCCCTATCAGAAAGAGTAAGGAATCAATCTGAAAACCCTGGAGGAGTGATGAAGGTGCTAAAAGTGAAAAAAAATATCAAGAAGGGGGAAGACTGGCCCACAGGAAAAAAAAAATCTGCTAACTTCACAATACTGCCTGATACTGATTAAGGGTAAATATGAATTTTCTCTACAAAGTTCCTGAACAATGGCAATTTTCCCCTTTACATCATCCATAAAATCCTTATTTTAAGATGCAAATAATTTTTACAGCTATCATGCATTTTCCCTTTTTTATATTTACCAAGTTTTACTTTCATAACTCACAAACTTACTTTACTTGATTGCAAAAGCACAATGGGAAGAATAGGCAGCCTGTATATCATTCACTAAACATCTGTCTTGTAAAAAAAAAAAATCAATACAGGATACTTTACTCCTATTTGTAACACTGCAATGTGTGGTGTTACAACAGGAAAAAATATTGATGGTAAGCTTTTTTTTTCTTTAACTCTTCAGCTAGGTAAGAAATATGTTCACTTCTCTTTTAAGGTTGTATTCATTTTTAATGATATTACTTTTGGTAAACAGTAATGTTCTAACCTTAAAAAACTGTATATAGAGCTTAAGTATCAGTTCCACTGGAGATACATACCTTTGTTTTACTGTATTCATCAAGTAGGATGATGTGTCATCTAGTTTTCTACTCTAAGTAAATTTTAGACTTCTGATTATCTAGCATATTTTTTACTCTTTAGAGGAGACAGCTATCAGCCTCATCACCCACAAGCAGTTATTAACATCTTAAAAAGTATATTCCTTACATTCAAATTCAATCCTTCTAACAGTATCACCTCATTATAGAATTGTATTTTATTTATTGTTTCTCATGGTTTAGAAAATTATAGTTGAAAATGTAATGGAATTATAGGTTTGAAAGGGATGCCCTTTTGCATTATAATGTTAAAAAAATCACTTCTCCCTCATTTTTACAATACACACAGAACATATTCTACCAAATAAATTCTTACAGATACTATATATATATATATATATATATATATATATATAGTGTCTGTGTGTATATATATAGCATATATATATACACTATATTTATAGATTAACAGATTTATGTATGAACACTATGTAAAGATACTATATATGGGTATATAGATAATATATGTAGATATCATTTATGGATACCATTAATGGATATCACTAATTCCTAATAGATCATCTTGAGATAGTTAAGAGCATAATGTTCTCCCAATCAGTTCTTGGGACTTCATGCTATAAACCTTAAAAATCTAAATTCTGCACATATGGATACCTATCTTTGAAAACCCAGACTCATAGTAAGACATTATGATAATGAAAATTGTGTCATTTTAATTTATAAAAAAAAAAACCTCAGTGTTTGATTCTCACTTGCAAAGCTCAAATAATTATTTATTCTATATTTAAGAAACATCCAATGATCATTCTATATTTCATATCCATGTCATAAGAATATTAGGCAAATTTAAAAGGCCATCAAACATCCTCACATAGTGTATTGCTGGTTAGCTCAGCTGGATATACTAACAGGCCTAAGAGGCCAGGATCATGTAGTAAGAAGACATCAGCAAGTATGACAGATTAAGAATCTCTAAAAAACTGCTCCTTGAAAGGGGAACCCTCCTACATTGTTGGTGGGAATGCAAGCTGGTACAGCCACTCTGGAATACAGTATGGAGGTTCCTCAAAAGGTTGAAAATAGAGCTACCCTATGACCCAGTGATTGCACAACTGGGTATTTACCCCAAAGATACAAATGTAGTGATCCAAAGGGGCATGTGCACCCCAATGTTTATAGCAGCAATGTCCACAATAGCCAAACCATGGAAAGAGCCCAGATGTCCACTGACAGATGGATGGATAAAGAAGATGTGGTAAATATGTACAATGGAATATTATGCAGCCATTAAAAAATGAAATCTTGCCATTTGCAATGACATGGATAGAACTAGAGGGTATTATGCTAAGCAAACTAAGTCAATCAGAGAAAGACAATTATCATATGATCTTACTGATATGTGGAATTTAAGAAACAAGGCAGAGTATCATAGGGGAAGAGAGAAAAAATGAAACAAGATGAAACCAGAAAGGGAGAAAACCATAAGAAACTCTTAATCTTAGGAAACAAACTGAGGGTTGCTGGAGGGCAGGGGGGTAGGGGAATGGAGTAATGGGGTGATGGACATTGGGGAGGGTATGTGTTGTAATGAGCACTTGGTATTATATAAGACTGATGAATCATAGACCTGTACCCCTGAAACAAATATACATTATATGTTAATTAATTAAATTTAAATTTAAAACATATATTAGAAAAACCTGCTCCTTAATTAAAGCAATGAGAACATTAGCAAAAAGTTGTCAAATCAGTTTTTTTCAGAACTCTGAAAATTAACCAGTCTTATAGCAATCTGAGACATGTTTATTCAACAAAAACAACTGAATCTCACTAATAACACCAAGCTCTGTGATGTTTTAAACTTACCCTATTCTCATCTGCCCCTCTCCCAGATCAGAAGTAGTCTTGAAAACAAACAGCCCACAATCATGGTGAAAAACAAATGCCTTGCAGGAATCAGTGGAGGCAATATGGAGTGGGAGATCCTTCTAAACCCCTTTCTCAGAGAATTATCATTATTTGACCTGTTGGCTATTCTCTGAAAGATCCCACTTTACAAGAATGTCCTTATTTTAGGAGCTTGTTCAGTGTGAAAGACTTTGCCCAAGGGCCTTGGTCAAAGACAATTACAGGCATTATGGCTGCTTAGGGCAGTGGATACCAGTTGGGGCAAACAATAGATCATCCAAAAAACTTAAAAGTAGAAGCTTCTGAATGGGATGTCCTTAGGAGCTTTGAAAAGCTATGAATTATTCCTGGTAATCTAGAAGTCCATGTGTGTAGGGTTGTGTGCATGCCCAGAGTTGTGCACATACTGAAGAAAGATCTGAGAAGGCCCTTATTTCTCACAACTGGCTGGCCTTGAGGCTCTACAGAAGTAGGAAATAAAAATTAAGGCAGAGTTTTTAACTGTATGGCTGAGTGTTGAAGGCATGCCTTGACAAACAGAGCCCCGTAGCAAAGACAGAGAAACTTACTAGTTCCAGGCATTTAAGGAAATATTGGTCCAATCATTGGATGACTACTAGAATAATCAAGTGGATACTTCTATGGCAACACACAACAAAGAAAAAGACTTTCCAGAATTAGTCCAGAATAGTCACTAAGCAAGCAAACAACAATAGCAAAAACAGCAAACCTGAGGATGGTGGAGATTTGATATCCAGAATTGCTACATTATTTAAAATGTTCTGTTTTCAACCAAAATATACAAGACATGCAATGAAATAGGAAAATATAGCCCACACACAGGAAAAAAACAATAGAAACTAACCCTGAGGAGCCCCAGACATGGACTTAGTAGACAAAGACTCTAAACCAGCTGTTTTAAATATAGTCAAAGTAACTGCGTCTAGAGAACTAATGGAATGTATGAGGATGATGTCTCACTAAAGACAGAATTTAAATTAAAAAATAGATGTAAAAAAGTGTCTATGGGATGTCTGGGGGGCTCAGTTGGTTAAATTGCCTTCAGCTCAGGTCATGATCCCAGGGTCCTGGGATCAAGTCCCACATTGGGTTCCTTGCTCAGCCGGGAGCCCGCTTCTCCCTCTGCCCGCTGCTGCTCCTGCTTGTGCACACTGTCTCTCCCTCTCTCTCTCTCTGACAAATAAATAAAATCTTTAAAAAATAAAATAAAAGAGTCTAATAGAAATTCTTGAATTGTAAAGTACAATAACTAAAATGAAAAATTCACTAGAGAAATTCAAAATCAGATTTGAAAAGGCAGAAGAAAGAATCACTGAACTTGAAGATAGGTCAATTGAAATTATCAAGTCCTGGTAAAAGAAAGAAAAAGGAATGAAGAGAAATGAACACAGCCTAAACAACCTGTGGGATAGCATCAGAAGTACCAAAATATACATGAGGAGAGTCCCAGAAGGAAAGGAGAGAGGCAAGAGTCAGAAAAAACATTTAGAGAAACAATGGAACAATGAAAACTTCCCAAATTTGATGAAAAACATTAATCATCAGAAACCATAGAGGTCAAAAAGCAGTTGGGATGACCTATTCAGTACTAAAAGAAAAAGACTGTCAGCCAAGAATTCTATATCCAACAAAACTATTCTTTAAAAATGAAGGAGAAATTAAGATATTGCAGGAAGCAATAATTACAAATCTGTTTGACAGGCACAAAATATATACAAATGTAATTTGTGTGACAATAAAAGCACAAAGAATGGGGTAAGAAATGGAGCTCTATAGGAGCAAAGTTCTTCTATAGCTCTAACATTAAGTTTGTATTATATGAAAAAATAGTTTTAAGTTAAAATATTAATTTTAATCTATATGGCAACCACTAAGAAAATAACTGAAAAAAACGAAGTGAAAGAAAAGTAATGGGAATTAAAAATGGTACACTAGAAAATATCATTTAACACAAAAGCAAGCAGAAATGGAAAATCAGGAACAAAAAGAACATAAGGCAAATAAAAATCATAAATCACACACAATTAAACATATTTCTTTACTGAAAGACCTCTCAAATGTTTTAAAACAGTAATGGATGTTATGAACTTCTAATAAGATGATACAGTACTCAGAATTTTCCAAACATATTTGGATACAGAACTGTTTTTTCAAAGATTATTCCACAGGTCTAATGTTCCATTCAGAATAGTCTTTAAGCCATACTAGATTAAATCTTTATAATACAGAACAATAAAAATCTGCTATCCCTTTTATGATTCATAATTCATAAGCTGGAAAATGAATTTTGACGGTATGCTCAGGGCCTGAGAAGGAAATTTCTTAGTTTCTTTTGTAAAAAAAATAAATAAATAAAAATAAATAAAGATGAGAATTTTATTTATTTTTGAGAGCTCATACTGGCACATACTATAAATGGCAAAGTAGATCAGAATCAAGCAAAAAGAATGGGGGGGAAGGGAAGTAGTTGCTTGGGCTTTTGAAGCTTATAAGCTTTGAATTACTAGCCACTTACAAGCTTTATAACATTGGTTAAATTAATCTAGTTAAGTCTCCATTTTCTCCTCTGTAAAATAGAAGGTGATACACTTAACCCATAGGATGACTGAGAGGAGTAGAAGACATAAACATCTAATTATGTCAAACATCGTATTATGGCATCAGGCACATAGTAAGCACTCAAGTATTATTCATATTTGATTCCATGGGTAACATGAGTGACATGTTACAATAGGTCCAATAAATCCTTGCATCAATATCCTACTAGTGCCATGGCTCATTCTCAGAATACTCACAAGGTGTTTATTTTCAGTTATTTTGTGTAAAATTTGCTATTAAATAATGATTGCATCCATTAGTGAAAATGCAGTAGCTATTATACAAGTAAATGGTTCATGTGGAAGTTGTGAGCTATAGCTACTCTTTCAGATTAAAAAGCATGCCAAAGGAATGCTTATCTGTGCAGAGATAGGCAGTGAGAGAACCAAACGTTATGTGTAAGAGGTGGCTGTAAGTAACCACTGCCACATCTATCTCCTTCCCAGAGAAAGTAAACCAAAGAATTAAAATAGTACATACTATTTATTGAGCAGGTAGTATGTGCTTAAGCTGCACTTTACCCACATCACCTCATTTTATCTTCAGAGCAGCTTTATAAGATTATAAAGTTGCTATCTTAGCCTTAAAAGGTAAGTACTATTATTATCCCTGTTCTGCTAATGAGGAAATTTAACCTAGAAGAACTGACTTACTGTATTATTCAGAAAATATATTCAGCAGTTGTGAAGATTAAACTAGAAAATGTGTACAGAGCACTGAGTATAATTCTTAGCATGTGGTAAGTGTTCAATAAATGTTATTTATTATTATTCTAACTATGAGCTCTTCAGGTTGGATATACTAATAGTTTTCTCATATGTGAAAATAGGGATAATAATGCTACTTACTTCATAGAAATGTGAGAATCAAATGAGATTATGTATGCACAGCACCTGCACATACTAACTGCTTGATAAATGCTAGCTATTATTGCCCTCATTTTACATATGTGGAAACTGAAGCACAGAAAGCATTAAGCAGCTTTTCCAAGGTCATAAGAACAATTATAGATCCATGTCTGAATCCAGTTGCTTGAGACAATAGCCTGGATATTTAACCACAGAGTAGTATTAATTCTTCATCTGATTATCAGAGTTAGAGAAAGTGTTCTGCAAAGCACCATTTAAATGCACATATGCCCTCTGGGAAGGGAAGGAGGACCCATTGCCTTCTCTTATTAGCACATCAGCACAAATGGATTCCTAAATTCAGCTAATTGTCATTTCGGAAGGCCCAGAAAGACTGTCCACAGGAGAAATGAGATGGGACTGCAACATTTAATGAGAGTTAAGTGGAGTTAATCATAGCAGTTATAAGCCTTAGGTTACAAAATATGGACATTATGTCAGGTAGAGCAAGTTCCAGACAAAGGATACCTAAATGAGTGGGTACCAAAACTTAATACCTCCAAAGACCAGTTCATTTGATTCAATGTTTTCGTTATGCTAAGTGCTGGGCTTTCAATTTTCGTTCCATGACTAAATACTATATTTCTGAGCCTACCTAATTTAATCCTCCACAGCTGGACCAGGAAAAAAAGGACAGTTGTGTCCAACTCCACAGCCAGCTCAGATTCCTGCCTAGATGGAAGGAATGAAGCTCAGTTAATACTCTCAAAAGTATTGTACACAGGCCTTCAACTGCCCAACAAGTCAAATCTCAGGTCAACAAACTTCTTTTCACAGTTCCTTATTTTACCCTTCCCCTTTCCATTGCCCATTTTGTTTGTTTACACACTGTGGTGTAAAGCCTAAAATGAAGACCCTATGTTATATGATACCTTGACATCTGGTGAAACTGGGAGAGCCTCAAGTGGTATGTTCTTCTCCCCACTCTGTTCCTGAGGATAAAGTATCCAAGCCAAACAACACTCCATACCAAATAGATCAGACACAGTTTCTGTTTATCTCTAAGTAATGAGTTTCTGTTCCCTGCAAGCCCATGGAATTATTTAAACAAGCCAATTTTCCTGCAGGTACTAGGTGTCCTTCATCCTCTTGATACTACAAAGCCTGCCTCCCACAGCCCCTGGTTGTTCACTCTGTTCCCAAGTACAATCCCCATGTGGCCCTGCATGGCATGCTGCACTTTCTTCCTAGGCTATGAGTATATGTGACTAACAAATTTTTGTCCATCTAATCTATCCAGTGTCCAGTGTCATGGGTTTGGCAATCCCCATAAACTTAAGACAGAAATCACTCCCTTATTCATGATGTGAATAGGAAACAAAACAATTGGCATCATGAACTAAATGGCCCCACCATGACCAACAACACCTGGTTAAATTTGCCTAACTCTTCTTGGCTAACTAACTGGCTCCATGTCATGGTGAAGGACACCTAGAATGGAACCGAACTGTGAATTGCTGGTGGGCTTGTGCTTTGGCCTAAGCAGCACTTTGTTGTCTTTTTTGGGGACATTACGCTCTCCACCCTAAAATGCTCTTGTCCTCAAAATGAAAATTACTGTTAACTGACTATACCCCAGCATGATGTGTTGCTGGGTTCAGCCTGTGTTTGGAAAGTGGTATCTAAGGCTCTTGCCTATACAGGTGGTGATAACACAGCACTTTAACCAGTCAGCACTTGAGTTTTGCTTACCAGAGGTAAGGCTAGAGCTCTCTGGGCACCACATATAGCCTCATGACCATCAGTGGCTTCTTGGGGCAGCCATGTGGACATTGTTTGTGATTATGCACCCCTAGGATGGGCTCAACCTATTTCTTAGGTTGTATAAAGGAAAGAGACCCACCAACCTGGGGAGAATTAATCATGGCACCCAGTTGCTTAACAAGAGTCCTTGCTGTTCAGGCAGAGTGGTAGCCTTCTTCATCTCCTGTGCTGCTATTTCCCTTGCATGTAGGTTCCCCTGACCCCCAAAGAAATCAAGGTGCACATTTATGGCAGTCCCTGGCCCAGGTGCTGATGAGAAAAGAAAAGAGGAAGGAGTATTTGGTATCAGTCCCTCCAGAAATACCAAAGAACTTAAGTTAATCACTCTCCCAATACAAAACCCCTAGCCAGTGTGCCTGGGCTTTGTTTAGGGCTGCAGCTTACCTTAATGTAAAGGGGTAATATTGCAATCATGGGACTTAATGGCCCCTATCTGGTGCATAGACAAAATTGCCGTATATGTACACTTACCCAGGGAGATTAACACTCCCTGGAGAAGGAAGAGGCAGTCTATGAAGTGAACCACTGAGCACTTAAACCTTTCCCCAAAACCAACCAGAAGGTCTACACTATGGGTAATCAGATGGAGAAAGAAACTGAAATCAGTGTTTTCACATGGCTAAAAGTCTAACATATTCTGATGGAATTAGTACAGAAAGAAAAGGGGAAAAATGCTTTTAAGTGGTACACTGCAGTCTGTACTCCTAGTAGACACCAGAACCCTTAAAATACCTCTGCTGTCACTGCCTGTGACTATAACAACAAAGATCCTGATCCTCAAGGTTATAGGGGAAAACACCCATGGCACCCTTGTGGCAAAGTGAAGGGGTTAATTGAAACCTGACTTAAGCCTGGGGTCCTTAAACCCTGTAAAGCACCCACTGTATGGGGGAGGCCCCTAACCCTGACAATATTGATTTGAGGCTCTCTGGAGGAATACATTTACAACATAAGCAGGATAGAGGGAACGCCTCATGAATTATATCCAATTGGGACAGGGAAATGGGAAAGAAAGAAACCTGGATACAGGAGAGAAAACAGAGAACTGAAACAGAGGTCCACAATTTGACCCAGTTAGAAATTCTAAATTTACTAAAAAAATTTACACAAGAAAAAAGACACAATATTGCTGATTGGCTTTTGCACCTCTGCAACATAGGTTCTGAATTAACTTAAATAGCTGCCAAATGTACCAATTGGCAAGTCTTCGTCACCTTAATCAATACTGGGGCTCAGTTTACAATTATACCCGGGGATCTCACTAAATTTAAACATGGCATATCCTGTAATCTTAGAGAAGTTACTGAATATAAAATATAATATATATAACATAATGTTATATATACCTTAACCATTGGAGCTATTCCTCAGCCTAAATCCCCTCATGGTCATAGCACCCATTAGCACCATAATACCCATAGCTTAATTTTAGGACAAACTCATAGTAAGTATAGATACTCTGACACAATGGGTAATAAATTAAGTCTGACACCAATTGGCTTGAGAAAATAGGATTCCCTGGATATCCCCAGTTATAATACGTAATATGGCTCAATATAAATTAAAACAGGGCCTTGAAGGATTAAAACCCATCACACAAGGCCTATTTAATGAAGGAGTGATTATCCCCACTGTTTCTCCTTTTAACAGTCCAACTGCATGTTCTTAAACTTGGAATGAATGGCACCTCACAGTGGTTAACACAACCTTCATGCTGTGGTCCCATCCATTAAGGCCTTCATATCTAATACCCAACATTATCAAAATTACTAATTCCATCCAATCAGCAACTGATATATTTTGCTATTATAGATTTGGCCAAAGTATTCTGTTTGCTGCTTATTTCAACACCCTTATCAGTCATAGTTTGTTTTCATACCCAAAGGGAAATGATACTTTCCTACCCATAGGGTACCTCAGCAGCCTTGCCATCACATATAATCTTTACAGGCAATATCTTAACAATATCAACCTTTCTCCATGAGCACAGGTATGACATTACATGGATGACATCCTCTTAGGAGAAAATTCATTAGCCACATTTATTCAAAACATAGAAATATAAAAGAGCCCACAAAAACGATGGACCATTGTCCCATACATAGTGTAATGGCCATGTCACCACCTTGGTTAAATTCCTAAAAATTATTGGCACCCTAAGAATTGTTCCATACCTGACACTGTTAAGAGACAACTATCAATCTTCTTTGCACCCTCAATGTTAAAACAAGGCCAACATCTTTTAGGTCTTTTTGGGCTCTGGAGGCAACATATTCCTCATTCAAAAATTTTATTTAATCTCATTTATGCTGTTATTGCAAATCAGCACCCCTTCCACAAAAGGCTCTAGAATCTGTCCAAACAGCCATAGAACAGGCTTCAGTTTAGAGACTTTAGCAAGTTCCTCTCATGCCTCCCAGAATCTCTGGCCACCCAAGTTGCCCACAGACTTCTGACGCAAGAAACTGCTCTCCCTGGCCACATGTTATACACCATCAGAGCAGCAATTGCTGGTCACCTACTTGGCTCTTTTGGAAGTTTAGGCTCTCACAGGCCCTGAACCCACAACCCTCTGCACTCAACAGACCATTATACCTCAGGTTATAGAAGCAGCACCTTGAAAGCTTAGCATGACTATAAAGGCCCCCTTGCTACAGAATGGAGCTAAACCTGGTTCCCCTGGCACATCCCACCTGCAGGATGGATCGGACTCCATTTCCCCTTCTTAGTCCCTTGCCAGAGGCCATGGTTACCCAGAGATTCCCTGGGGATCAACTGAGTGAACAGCAATAGAAGTTTATATATTTTATGGACAGTATTGACATGATATAAGAGAGAGAGCTCAATAGGGAGTTGCTCCTTTTTCATCCCTTAACCAGATATCCTGGATGAGGAACCAGACCTAAAGGTCAACACAACTAACCACACTTCATACAGTCACTTCAGCACCAGATGCCCTGGCCAGCAAATGTCCCCACCTACAAACTCTTTTCTGCCTAAGAGTTGTCCCCTCTGGGGTAAAGAACTCTGGGAATCTCTTGCTTCACCAGTACCCAAAATATAAATCAAGGTAACAGATATCTCTATGATACTAAGGCCATTAATATGAGAATGCTCCTTATTTACTTCAGAGCTCTGGACATTGCTGATAGTGACCAAGACATTCATTTCACATCTTATAATACACAAAGTTTGGAACCTGAAGAAGGTTTTCAATGGCACTTCCACCTCCCCCATAGGTTCCAGGCACCTGGTTTAATTGAGGAATAATGGGTTATTCAAACAATTCCTATTTAAGTTAAAAAGGGTGAAATGGACCCCTTCTAGGTATCAATATTGCCACAGGCATTGATTAATTTAAATTCATGCCCCATAAGCACATGGACTCCCTACTCCAATGCCACATAGGTCTCTCAATTGCCTTAACTGGTCTTAAATAGGGATATCTCTAAAGTTCATGTTTTTTACCACCGCCTCACCATGTGGTCCTCTCCCCTTTGGTCAAGAGCTTACTTGATTTCCTAAGGAGGCCCTTCACCTATTCCCTAGAAGTTGTAGTCATCACCTAGGTTTAAGTTGATATCAAGGGATCAATTGTTGTGTAAGGCCTAAAATTAAGACCCAATATTATGTGCTGTCATGACAAAATTGGGAGGGCCTCAAATGGTCTAACTGTAAATTCCCTTCCTTAGTATGTTCCCATAGATAAGGCCCCATAGCCAAATAATCCTCCTTATCAATGAGACCAGGCACAGTTCCTGCTTTTCCCTGAGTAGTGGATTTCAGTTCCCTGCCAGCCCACAGATTGTTATTCAAACAATCTAAGCATACCCACCTATGCGAACCAAGGGGACATCACACCCTCTTACTACAAAACCTGCCCCCTATAGCCAGTGGTTGTTTACTCTGTTCTTAAATACAACCCCTGTGTGGCCCTGTGTGTTATTATGCGCCCTCCTCCCCTGGGCTGTGTGTATATGTGACTAATAATTACTGTCAATCTTATCTGAATATCATGTGTTTAGCCATGCTCATAACTCTAGGGCAGGAATGTCTTCCTCACCAACAGAGTAAATAAGCAATTAAAATACACCCTTTCGGGGCGCCTGGGTGGCTCAGTCGGTTAAGCGTCTGCCTTCGGCTCAGGTCATGATCCCAGGGTCCTGGAATTGAGCCCCGCATCGGGCTCCCTGCTCCGCGGGAGGCCTGCTTCTCCCTCTCCCACTTCCCCTACTTGTGTTCCCTCTCTCGCTGTGTCTGTCAAATAAATAAACAAAATCTTTAAAAAAAAATAAAATAAATAAAATAAAAAATAAAATACACCCTTTCATTGAGCCACCAACAAGCACAAATGAACACCAAACACAAATGAACACACCTCTGTGCTTTCAGGAAAGCCTGTCCTCTGCTAGGCATGGAAAACAGAAGGGAGCAGGAGACAAATATCATTTGGAAGAAGTACAAGTGTATCAGAATAAATATGGATCAGATGGGAAAATGACATACAAATGAGTCATATTTGAGAAATGTAGGCTACACGATCTTCCTTATCCCAGACTAAGATTGTGAGTCATCAGAATTAAAGGTAGTAAAGTAAAAAGAGAGCAAGGTAGAGGAGTTTAAATACCACTTTCCAAAATGTTCCTAAGGAACTTATGAGACAGGAGGTAAATTACTTAAAAGAGCAAGATAGCAGGTGGATAATGCACAAACATGCATTTAAATAGAAGTGGGAGTTTTATTTAAACGGGGAAAATGTGCATTTGTGAGAATTAGAGCAAGGGAGAAAAGGTCTGTTATAGATAGGCAAACACTATTTCTTTGTTCTTTTATTGTTACACAGGCCCACAGATCCTAATGAGCAATGGGTCCATGCAATGAATATAAGAGCTCCATAACAGATGTTAGAACCATCCAATTTACTAATCCTTTACCTCAAATTATGAATTCAAGATTTTTTGTAATTTTTCTTCACCACTATAATTAATTTATTTTACTTAGAATAACTAATCATCCTGAATAAGAAAGGACCTCTACTTAATGTTTTCATAAATATTTTTATGAGTTATCTATTGGAAAGTTAAGATTCCTTCAGGCTCTTTTAAAAATTAGATTCAGGGCTAGGTTTCCCCTTTCGATTTGAAACCTGGCAGCCTAAAACAGGAGCAAAATTAAACTTAGGAAAATTTGATCAGTCAGTACAGGTATTTCCAGGAAATTGCATTACATTTTTGCAGCAAGCATTAACTAGAACTTCAGATGGCAACATCATACTTCCAGAGCAGGTGAATACTCCCAGTTCTGTAAGTCAAAGTCTTCACCCCTCTTATGAAACAAGTATTGCAGTAAGAAACAAATATAAGAATCACTGTGATTTCCCTCCCTGGAAGCATTTCTGATTTAACTACAATGGTTTTCTAATGCCCATTATACAACAGCTGGGTGCTTTTGTGATTACAAGGAACTTCCCTCCCGCCTTGCTACCCTTGAATGACAGATTTCCTTCAGTTGTCTGAACCTGGAATAATTCCATTTGCTTTTCACTTTATTCTAGAACTAATATAGTTTTTGAAGTTTGTAATAAAATAAAATAAATAAGTGCATCCAAAGCACTAACATAAATTATTGCACAGGGTGTACCCTAGTAATATGGTTCCAAATCTGTGTATTGTAGACTCCTGGGCAATTAAGAAGTTATTTATTGTAACTGGCATATGAATCTAAAAGCAACTTATAATCATTTGCTCCACAAAGAATAGAACAATATTGAATTGAATTGAAGAGGAGTAAAATAGAAGTAAAAAACAAGGGTCTTCATCCATTAAAAAACAGTTGAGACATACTGGCCTAGATAAACACTTACTCTTCTGATCCAATAGTTCCACTGACAATGAAGTAGAAAACAATTAACAATGCTTTCTACATTCCAAAAGGTAAATTTTAAATTAAAAGCTCTGACATATCATATCCTGATCCAAGCTCTTGCTCTATGAGTCTCACCCCTGATTTATATTCCATGTAGTTTAATGACAAAAGTCTCCAAATGTTAACAAAATCCTTGATTCTTTTCATTTCTAAAAACATGAAAGAAATTGAGGAAGATACAAAGAAATAGAAAAATGTTCCATGCTCATGGATTGGAAGAAAAATATTGTGAAAATGTCTATGCTACCTAGAGCAATTGACACATTTAATGCAATCCCTATCAAAATACCCTCAACTTTTTTCAAAGAAATGGAACAAATAATCCTAAAATTTGTATGGAACCAAAAAGACCCTGAATAGCCAAAGAATGTTGAAAAAGAAAAGCAAAGCTGGTGGCATCACAATTCCAAACTTCAAGCTCTATTACAAAGCTGTAATCATCAAGACAGTATGGTACTGGCACAAACACAGACACATAGATCAATGGAACAGAATAGAGAACCCAGAAATGGACCTTCAACTCTATGGTCAACTAATCTTCGACAAAACAGGAAAGAATGTCCAATGGAAAAAAGACAGTCTCTTCAACAAATGGTGTTGGGAAAATTGGACAACCACATGCAGAAGAATGAATCTGGACCATTTCCTTACACCACACACAAAAATAGACTCAAAATGGATGAAAGACCTAAATGTGAGATAGGAGTCCATCAAAATCCTAAAGGAGAACACAGGCAGCAACCTCTTCAACCTCAGCCGCAGCAACTTCTTCCTGGAAACATCACCAAAGGCAAGGGAAGCAAGGGAAAAATGAACTATTGGGACTTCATCAAGATAAAAAGCTTTTGCATAGCAAAGGAAACAGTCAACAAAACCAAAAGACAACTGACAGAATGGGAGAAGATATCTGCAAATGACATATCAGATAAAGGGCTAGTATCCAAAATCTATAAAGAACTCATCAAACTCAACACCCAAAGAACAAAGAATCCAATCAAGAAAGGGGCAGAAGATATGAACAGACATTTCTGCAAAGAATACATCCAAATGGCCAACAGACACATGAAAAAGTGTTTAACATCACTCGGCATCAGGGAAATCCAAATCAAAACCTCAATGAGATACCACCTCACACCAGTCAGGATGGCTAAAATTAACAAGTCAGGAAATGACAGGTGTTGGCGAGGATGCGGAGAAAGGGGAACCCTCCTACGCTGTTGATGGGAATGCAAGCTGGTGCAGCCATTCTGGAAAACAGTATGGAGGTTCCTCAAAAAGTTGAAAATAGAGCTACCCTGTGACCCAGCAATTGCACTACTGGATATTTACCCCAAAAATACAAATGTAGTGATCCGAAGGGGTATGTGCACCCCAATGTTTATAGCAGCAATGTCCACAATAGCCAAACTGTGGAAAGAGCCTAGATGTCCATCAACAGATGAATGGATAAAGAAGAAGTGGCATATATAAATAATGGACTATTATGCAGCCATCAAAAAAGTGAAATCTTGCCATTTGCAATGAGGTGAATGGAACTAGAGGGTATTATGGAAAGCGAAATAATTCAATCAGAGAAAGACAATTATCATATGATCTCACTGATATATGGAATTTGAGAAACAAGACAGAGGATCACAGGGGAAGGGAGGAAAAAATGAAACAAGACAAAACCAGAAAGGGAGACAAACCATAAGAGACTCTTAACCTCAGGAAACAAACTGAGTGTTGCTGGAGTGGAGGGGGTGGGAGGGATGGGGTGGCTGGGTGATGGACATTGGGGAGGGTATGTACTACGGCGAGCGCTGTGAATTGTGTAAGACTGATGAATCACAGACCTGTACCCCTGAAACAAATAATACATTATATGTTAATAAAAATTAATTAATTAAAAATAAAAACATGAACATATGCAAAAATAAGATACAACATTGCATATGAAGTTCAATATCCAAAAGACCATAGAAAAAAAAAGTGAAATTATGGCTAATGTGTATTTTCTTCTTTATACATTTTTATATTTCTTTCTTTTATAAGCATATAAATCCAATGTGTGGATATTTATTTTATATACATTAAAAAACAAAATATGTATATGTTAAAATTATAGACAAAATAAACACTTACAGAATTTCTAACATTTTCCTTCCTCACTATCAGTAGTTCACCTTGTATACTCCTTATGCCCCACTTTGGAGATTATGCATTTTATTTTTTTATTTTTTTTTAATTTTATTATGTTATGTTAGTCACCATACAATACATCATTAGTTTTTGATGTGGTGATCCACGATCCATTGTTTGCATATAACACCCAGTGCTCCATGCAGTATGTGCCCTCCTTAATACCCATCACCAGGCTAACCAATCCCCCCCACTCTAAAACCCTGTTTGTTTCTCAGAGTCCATAGTATCTCATGGTTCACCTCTCCCTCCAACTTCCCCCCCTTCATTTTTCCCTTCCTTCTCCTGATGTCCTCCATGCTATTCCTTATGTTCCACAAATAAGTGAAACCATATGATAATTGACTTTCTCTGCTTGACTTATTTCACTGACCATAATCTCCTCCAGACTCATCCATGTTGATGTAAAAGTTGGATATTCATCCTTTCTGATGGCTGAGTAATATTCCATTGTATATATGGACCACATCTTCTTTATCCATTCATCTGTTGAAGGGCATCTCGGCTCTTTCCACAGTTTGGCTATTGTGGACATTGCTGCTATGAACATTGGGGTGTGTATGGCCCTTCTTTTCACTACATCTGTGTCTTTGGGGTAAATACCCAGGAGTGCAATTGCTGGGTCATAGGGTAGCTCTATTTTTAACTTTTTGAGGCACCTCCACATTGTTTTCCAAAGTGGCTGTACCAACTTGCATTCCCACCAACAGTGTAAGAGGGTTCCCCTTTCTCCACAACCTCTCCAACATTTGTTGTTTCTTTCCCTGTCCATTTTTGCCATTCTAACTGGTGTAAGGTGGTATCTCAATGTGGTTTTGATTTGAATTTCCCTGATGACTAATGATGATGAACATTTTTTCATTTGTCTGTTAGCCATTTGTATGCCTTTTTAGATTTCTAAAACACAAAAGTATTTTTTAATTATGTTATGTTAATCACCATACATCATTAGTTTTTGATGTAGTGTTCCATGATTCATTGTTTGCATATAACACCCAATGCTCCATTCAGTACATGCCCTCTTTAATACCCATCACCAGGTTAACCCATCCCCCAACCCCCTCCCCTCTAGAACCCTCAGTTTGTTTCTCAGAGTCCACAGTCTCTCATGGTTCGTTTCCCCCTCTGATTCTGCCCCCCCTTCATTTTTCCCTTCCTACTATCTTCTTTTTTTTTTTAACAGGTCTGTGATTCATCAGTCTTACACAATTCATAGCACTCACCATAGCACATACCCTCCCCAATATCTATCACCCAGCCACCCCATCCCTCCCATCCCACCCCCAACTCCAGCAACCCTCAGTTTGTTTCCTGAGATTAAGAATTCCTCATATCAGTGAGATCATATGATACACGTCTTTCTCTAATTGACTTATTTCGCTCAGCATAATACCCTCCAATTCCATCCACGTCATTGCAAATGGCAAGATTTCATTCCTTTTGATGGCTGCATAATATTCCATTGTATATATATACCACATCTTCTGTATCCATTCATCTGTCTATGGACATCTTGGCTCTTTCCATAGTTTGGCTATTGTGGACATTGCTGCTATAAACATAGGGGTGCACATACCCCTTCGGATCACTACATTTGTATCTTTGGGGTAAATACCCAGTAGTGCAATTGCTGGGTCATAGGGTAGCTCTATTTTCAACTTTTTGAGGAACCTCCATACTGTTTCCCAGAGTGGCTGCACCAGCTTGCATTCCCACACTTTTGGTGGGAACACAAAAGTAATTTTTGTAATAAACAAATGCTTTGTAGGTTCTCTTAGGAAAAGGGCATCAGAGAATAATAATGTGTTGCTCCAAATCCAAAAGGGTTTTGAACTCCTACTATATATATCAGGACATGCTGATCATCAAAATCACATTTAACTCTCCTCTTAGGATTACTTCATATATTGTTATCTAAGTCATTACTACTGAAAAGCTAAAGTAACCAGAATGTTTTGGAGGATTGTGCATTTGTGTCTTTGGTCTTATGCTTGCATAAGAGCAAGAAAGGACAAGTAAAGAAGACTCTACTAAGGACTTATTAAAACTTTCAGCTAATCAATTCAACTTCTCCAAAAAACCCAAAATAGGATCAGTATCATTTTGACCTAAGTCACTCTACCTGCATCCAAGATTCAAAAGTGCCTGCTGAGTCATCAGGTTTTCATGTTAAGTTTATGCTATTAGAAGAGGAAAAATAAAAACTATATGATCATCTCAGTAGATGAAGAAAAATATAGCATCTGTTCACAATAAAAATTCTCAGCAAAATGGGTTTAGAGGGAACATAGCTTAACATAATAAAGGACTTACATGAAAAACCCACAGCTAACAATATACTCAATGATGAAAAATTGAAAGCTTTTCCTCTAAGGTCAAGAACAAGACAAGGATGTCCACCCTCACCACTTTTATTCAATATAGTACTGGAAGTCCTAGATAAAGCTATCAGATAAGAAAAAGATAAGGCATCCAAATTGGTAAGGAAAAAGTAATGCTGTTACTATTTGCAGATGACATGATCCTCTATACAGAAAACTCTAAAGATTCCACCAAAAAACTATTAAAACTAACAAATTAATTCAGTGAAGTTACAGGATACAAAATATGCAGAAATCTGTTGCATTTCTATGTATTAACAATGAAGTAGCAGAAAGAGAAATTAAGAAAACAATCCCATTTATAATTACACCAAAAAGAATATAATACCTAGAAATAAACTTAACCAAGGAGGTAAAAGACCTATATGCTGAAAACTATAAAACACTGTTGAAAGAAATTGAAGTCAATACAAATGGAAATACCATTCTCATGGATTGGAAGAATCAAAATCATTAAAATATCTGTACTACCCAAAGTAATCTACAGAACAATGACATTTTTCACAGAACTAGAATAAATAATCCTAAAATTTGTATGAAACCACAAAAGACCTCAATAGCCAAAGCAATCTTGAGGAAAAAAACAAAGCTGGGGGTATCATAATACCAGATTTCAAGATATACTACAAAGCTACAGTAATCAAACAGCAGGGTACTGGCTGAAAAACAGACATATACATCAATGGAACAAGATAGAGAGCTTATATGGTCAATTAATCTATGAAAAAGGAAGCAAGAATATACAATGGGGGGAAGAATATACAATGGGGGAAAGACAGTCTTTTCAGTAAGTGGCATTGGGAAACTGAACAGCTACATGCAAAAGAATGAAACTGTATTATTTTCTTATACCACACTCAAAAATAAACTCAAAATGGATTAAATACCTTAATGTGAGACCTGAAATCAAGCACCTTGTGTCTGGTCTTTAGGGAACCCTCAGAAAGATCAAAACAGACAAACACAAGTTCTGCTACCTCTTAAAACAGGTACCCACACCAAGAATGTGAGTGCTATCTTCAAGAAAACTGGTGTGCAAGGGAAGAAAGTGGAGCAAAGCTAACTGAAACACCACAAAGCTCTACTTCCATATTTAAGCTGATTTTTTCTTGATTCTGCCTTTTTCTTGTTATTGTTTGGTTGCTGTAAACCTTTGTTTATTTTCCAGTTCCAAAAAAAATTATTTTGAGAGTTTTCACTCATTTTTCAGTATTGTTTTGGAGATATTGGCCCTTGGAGTTTCCTCCTCCACCATTTTCACTTTCTGATCATTTTGTGAAAGTAGCAGATGGGTGATGGGATACGGTTAGGAAGAGGTAGAAGGAATGATCAAATGTGATATGACTTTTGCTTTAACACTATTTTACTAATTATGGATCATTCCCATTGTGTTGAATACATAAAGAGGTTTGACAGATGTGACTCTCATGATAGTTCATATTGTTGAAGGCCAAATCATCTTTTGGGTTGTAATATTAGTAATAAAAGGATGAGAATAAAGTATGTGATACTGTCAGAGAATCTATACACAGAAGATATCAGAAGTCTAATCAGATTTGGAAGAGAATTTAGAAGTATAAAAAAGTAATATTGCAGGTTGGGACCCTCTGGAAGCAAATTTTAACATTTAGAAGGAAGAGGGAGGAAGAATTGGGCACAGGGTAAAGTCAAACTGTAATGCAAATCTAGCAATTTTTGGTCAATTCCACCAGGAACTCTGTAGCATATATGGCCCTTTGGACTTGGGCCATGGTGGGCCAAAATGAATGGGCATTTCTATCCCACCTCAGTCAGTCATTGGCTATGGGGTGCCCCTGGAAGAATATGATTTCAAACAGGTGATTCTCTGAAGGTGAGTAACTACCTAGAACTGCTGACAGCTGAGACAATATGTCCTTTGCAGGGTCTGAATGATAGATCTCTGAGAAGACTATAAGCAGAATTTCTAATCTGTATTAGGTACATGTTAATATAACTGGACTCATTCCATATGCAGGTGGCACTATGAAGAAAAGTGTATAATGCAAAGTTTAAATTAAAGTTTAATTGAATAGGGATATATATTACAAAAAAATAATTCCATTTCAAAGCCCTTCCCTGGTATGGTGCTTCTTAAGAAAGTAGATTTTAAGTCAAGTTTAAAAGGAAAATTTTTAAAACTTGATAATGGAAGGAAGGTCTGTAGAGAAGGTGTTATACTAAGAAGGGAGAAGTCAATATATTATTTAACTACAATTTTTTGCTTGCCTGTTTTTTCCCAAAGATGATCTGGGGACAGAATAGATGCTGACTTCTCACTGAGAATTTCTTTAGGTATACCACATTAGAAGACTGTAGAGCATCTTATTTTGTTATTTTAATTCATTGGCCTTTTTTATTTAAATTCAAATTAGCTAACATATAGTGCATTATTTGTTTCAGTGGTAGAATTTAGTGATTCATCAGTTGCATACAATATCCAATGCTCATTATATCAAGTGCCCCCTTAATGCCATCACCCAATTACCCCATCCCCCCACCGACCTCCCCTCCAGCAACCCTTAGTTTGTTCCCCATAGTTAAGAGTCTCTTATGGTTTGCCTCTCCCTCTGTTTTCATCTTTATTTTTCCTTCCCTTCCCCTATGTTCATCTGTTTTGTTTCTTAAATTCCACATATGAGTGAAATCATAGGGTATTTCTCTTTCTCTGACTGACTTATTTCACTTAACATAATACACTGTAGTTCCATCCACATCATTGCAAATAGCAAGATTTCATTCTTTTTGATGGCTGAGTAATATTCCATTGTATATATATACACCACATCTTCTTTATCCATTCATCAATTCATTACCTTTTTCAAACATAAAATCAAGCATGAAAGTACCCCTCTGTTAGTCATAAAGTGCCATTAAGAACACATAATCTACATTGAATCCCTGAAAAACAGTTATTCTCTAATGACTATGCCAAATAAGATTCTAAAAAACAGCATATTTCATATTTTCCAAAAATGTGACATTGCTGATCAAAAGGTTAGAAAGGTATCATATATACATAATGCTTCTTTCTGGGGCACCTGGATGGCTCAATCAGTTTAGCATCCAACTCTTGGTTTCAACTCAGGTCATGATCTCAGGGTCCTGGGATGGAGCCCCACATCAGGCTCCACACTCAGCGAAGAGTCTCCTTAAGAATTCTCTCCCTCTCCCACTGCCCCTCCCCTCACTCATGCTCACATTTTCTCTCTCTCTCTAAAATAAATAAATAAAATCTTTTAAAAAATAATGCTTCTGATTTGTTATAGAAAAGGTACAAAAATATTAAGCATAATAAACCACCATCAATACTAGTTAATGATGAAATTATGCTAGGTATCAATGAGCTCTGATTTTGAAATTAGTAATTTCTGTCTTTTAAGTCTGTAAGTCTTCTATTTGTCCTGCTATCCAGTGTTATAATAGAACATATATATTCTTTGTCATTAGAAAAGTGTGTACTCTTAGAAAAATCTGAAGAATAAGTAAATGGGTCCTTTCTAAAATAAAATGCATCTGGAGGATTTTAAGGATAAAGTGATTAATATGTGTCTCACATTTCTTCATACCTAAAAGGAAAATGCCAAGACCCTTAGAACATTGGCTCATTTATAGGAGTGAATTTGCCAATGAAATTGATATAACCTTTAACAGATTTTTTTCCTCAATTTTCAGTTCTTTGCCATATATCTTTACGATCTCATGGCAATACTCTAAAGGCTTAATAAAATTGAGAAGGGTACAACTTAAAATTTGGGTCTGAATCAACAAGCTCCTATAGTATATCAATTCAAAATTTAAAAGTTCCTGGGCCAAGCAGTCCTTACTTGTGGTACATTATACACATCCAAACCTACATGAAAGATTATATGTGAACAAACATTGAGGGAAATCTATACAGTACTAACTATTATAGTCTAACAGGAACACCAGAAGCAGCAAAGTCTTCCCAAGTCAATAAATAAAATCATTTTCATATTTATGGGGATGATGTGATCAGTAACAAACAGGTACAAGCAATTCCTGGTACAGGAAGGAGTAATATTTCTGTTTCCCTAGAATTATTCAATAGCACAAGAAGATTTTATATACTGTCCTTTGGAGCTCCATAAAGTCCTCCTCTTCCAATAGAACATTTTCTTCATTTTAATTTTAGAAATGTCTACTTTGTATCAAAGAGAGGGAAAAGATTCATTCAGTCAGTCAGCCATTCAAGAAATAGCTTTAGTGCATCTACTATGGCAGGAAATAGACCAAAAATAAGTAATTATTTAATAAATGAAAAATTGATAGATGGTATGAAGAAGGATAAGCAAAGAAATAGGAACTGATAGGGTAGAAAAGTGGAAGTGTTGCCTCACAGACCAGAGAGCCTCATAGGGAATGCAGTCAGGAATAGAATGATCCAGGATTCTAGGAATCCCAAACTCCTTTCAGAGACTGGTGTAAACAGGGCAGAGGATATCATAGGATTCATCCAGATAATCTCAGAACACATAATGGAGGTGAAGTTAAGACACTGAGGGGTCCAGAAGAGTGGTGGATCAAAGTCCTGGGCCCTTCCCTTCAGTCCTGCCAATGATTTTTGGGAAAGAAGGTAATTTTATCCTGAATTAATGGAGTTCTGGGACTCCCTCTTGACTTTTCCTGAATGAGATGTATAGGCCTCCACATAATAAAATAGAACATGTGTTTTTTTAACACCTTAGAAGCAGCGAACAACCTATTAAATGAAAACCAAAGGAAATGTTTTTACAACTGTAAATAAAGCCTCATACACACACTATTTGACAGATGGCAAAGGTTTGTGGCATACTGACAGACTGTTAGTGAATTCCTTTTTTCTTAAAAAACTGTACAAGTTCATGGGGCTAGAAATATAGAGTTTACTTCATGTCTTATAGATATTTTATTGGATAGCACAATATAAAGCAAAGTACAGTAATCAGGTTTAGTTCACATTTATTCTTGAGTTTCTACTATATTTTACTGTTCACCAACATAAAAGCAAGTAACCTGAGGCATCGGCAAGAGTTTATTGTGGCATTCTTCAGTAACTTTTATATACTGTTTCCTTACATAATTTGAGATGCAATAATGATTTTGTTATAAATTTCTTCATAAATATTCTTACTGATGGATGATGCATTTATTTAAGCTTCAATGGACAAATAAAGTTATCTATGGGTGACTAACAATCTTGAATAAATACCACTTCACTCAGTTGCTATCCATAGTACCTAAGAAATGCAATTACATGCTGAGACCTATTATCCCAATTAATGGACTGTTTTATATTCACTGTGCATTATGCTTGAAACACTTTAGAGGCCTGGCCTTCACTTAGCTACAGGCAAAGTAAAATTTATAACAAATAACCAAAAAAAGGCTTTCATTTACTTACCAAGATATGTAGCATGTAATTATACTTTAAGCATAACTAGGCAGGAATCAAAAATGCCCTTTAATTTAAACCACAATAAAAATGTATTTTTAAAACTGTAACAAATATAAGTTGTAAGGAACAAGTCATCATTGGTTGCTGTAACACTGGAGGTTTCATTATCAACTATGTCTATCTTTCCCTTCT
This sequence comes from Mirounga leonina, assembly GCF_011800145.1. Classification (NCBI taxonomy): domain Eukaryota; kingdom Metazoa; phylum Chordata; class Mammalia; order Carnivora; family Phocidae; genus Mirounga; species Mirounga leonina. The sequence continues at coordinate 15,964,182 of NW_023270175.1, read as the reverse complement.
TGTAAGGATGTGGCCAAAGGTTAAACTTGATTATTATTTATTATATTCAGAGAGATTCTCATTATTTCAGGCATATGAACTAAAAGAGCAGCAATACATGGAGGTCTTCAGCTAGCTAGATGGGTGAACAAATAAAATAGTCTGCTAAGAAGTACACAATCCTTTGCTGTGTTGCTACTTTGTAAAATGTCAGCCTTAGGCTATGTTTTACCGCAATGGAATTTGACCAATGAAGTTTAACTCTACTCCCTCTGGTGGTTTCCAAAGCTATATTACCAAAGCTATAAAATAAAACACAGTTGTAATTCTTCTCCTTATTGTAAGAAGCATTGATCGCCTCTGATTGTATATTATAGCAAAGGGGCAGTCTATTACATAAATTTATTGCATTTTCTTCCTGATAATTACTGGAAGTTATTGAACAAGGCAGGGAGTTATAGCCAGTAAGTTCCTGCTCTAGCTGAGGAAGCAAATCTACAGATATTTAGTGGACCTAAACAGCTGTAAACAAAACATCCTGCTTACAGTATACTAAAAATTTATAATATACAGTTCTTTTGAGGTTATTTTAAAATAATACTCTCAATTCCAAAAATATAGAATTGAAATATGAACTGTAGCAAAATGCCATGCTAAGTATATCATCTTTGTTTTTTTAAAACCAATTTGACAACACTTAAAATGTCAAAAGTCAAACCATTTGAACTTGGTATTTCACTTTCCTAGGACAGAAGAGTTTTATTAATTTTTTAAAAATTTGTCATGTGAAGCAAGCATATCATCTATGATCATATTAATTTTTGCACTTGAAATTATAATTATCTATATAGCTAAACTCATCCTTCTTTAGCAGAAAACTGTCTAATAATCAAAAATATAACCAAATTTAAAAGCATCCAGTTTACTAAAAGTAAAAGATACAAGTTAAAATATAATATTAATTTTTCTTTCTGCAAAATAAATAATAAAAAGAGGGCAAATATAAGAAATCCAAAGATATTAAAATAAATAAATAAAATATATAAGTATCCAATGCATGCTACACTAAGTCTGAACTAAAGCTATGTTTATACAACAGTCAATAAAATGTAGATTGGGATTCAGCTAGGACCATTCACTATCTTATCTTATTTATATATTCTAAAATCTCATAGTTTAGATGATCCCTGTCTGATAATGGAAGATTAATTCTTACAAGACCAACACTTCTACAGATGACAACTTGGGGGAAAACCCTCTGAAGACGCTGGAGAGCAAGCAGAAGCAGGCAGATACTTTAGGGAGATTACACTTAGAAGGAAGGAAAGGGCAAAGGTTGAGTTTCCATATTTTAGAGCTTTCGCCTGAAGGAAGGCACAAGGCAGTCCCATCTGAGGTAAATAAAATTGAGTAGAAAACCCAAAACCATAATGACTTGAAGAAACAAATAAGAAACTTAGGATCAGGGCGCCTGGGTGGCTCAGTTGGTTAAGCGACTGCCTTCGACTCAGGTCATGATCCTGGAGTCCCTGGATCGAGTCCCGCATCGGGCTCCCTGCTCGGCAGGGAGCCTGCTTCTCCCTCTGATCCTCCCCCCTCTCATGTGCTCTCTGTCTCTCATTCTCTCTCTCTCAAATAAATAAATAAAATCTTTAAAAAAAAAAAAAAGAAACTTAGGATCAATGACAGTAGCTGGAAAGTGAAGGCAGTACCTCATAAAGAAGAGAGCCACAGAGGGAGGCCCCGAAACTAAGTGTACAAAATCTTCCTATATATCTAGCTCACCTCTGACTTAGACAGGTATGAAACAAATTGTAAGCATCCCAGCTATGGCTAAAAGAACTAAAAAGAGATTTCAACTCCTGACCACCACAGGGAGACAGAGTTAGGAGTATTGAGTACAGTAATGTTAACTGCTTATTGTAACAAAACAACAAAAATCAGTACCCTTCTGAAGAATATAACAGAATTTAGAATTTCTGGATTGTATCATTTATAATGTCTAGGATATAATCTAAGAATACTAGACATATAAAGAAGCAGGAAAATGTGACCCATATCCAAATGAAAAGGGAATCAACTATATCAAGATGACCCAGATGTTGGAATTAGCACATAAGAATTTAAAGTAGCCATTGTAAACATATTCAAAAACATAAAGGAAATTATGCTTGTAAGAAATTATTTATAGAAAATCCCAGCAAAGGGGCACCTGGGTGGCTCAGACAGTTAAGTATCCAACTCTTGAATTTGGCTCAGGTGATGATCTCAGGGTTGTGAGATCCAGCCCTGAATTAGGCTCCACATTGGGTGTGAAGCCTGCTTAAGATTCTACCTCTCTCTAAAAAAAAGAAAGAAACAAAGAAACAAAGAAACAAAGAAACAAAGAAAGAAAGAAAGAAAGAAAGAAAGTCCCAGCAAAGAAATAAAACTATTTTTAAAAAGCCAAAGGGAAATTGAGAAAAGAAAATTTCTGAGAAAGAAATTCACCTGGATGGATTTATTACTATCAGATGGGAGATGACAGAAGAAAAAGTCAGTAAACATGAAGATAGATCAATAGAAATTATCCAACCTAAGGAAAAGAGAAAAATGATTGAGTCTCAATAAACCTGAGGGAAATATCAAAAGGTTAAACATACATGTAAATGGAGTACAAGAAGGAGAAAAGAGAGAAATAAAGTGGGTTGGGAAAACAAAACATTTGAAGAAAAAAGTCTAAAATTTTCTCAAATTTTGTGAAAAACATAAGTGTAGAAATTCACAAAACTCAGCAAACCCCTTACAAGTTAACAGAAGGAAAACCATACCAAGGCATATCATGTCGTTTTACTAAAAAAACAGATATAAATAGAAAATGCTGAAAACAACCAAAGAAAAATGGTAAATTATATAGAGAAGATCATTCATACAAATTATTGTTGATTTTTCATTAGAAATAATGAAGGCAGAAGACAGTGTAATGACATTTTAAGATAAACAAAAACAAAACTAATTTGTTGTAAAGAAAATTCATTAGGTTGAAGGGAAATGATACCAGATAGAAATTTAGGTCTTCAGAAAGTAATAAAGAACAACAGAAAGGGAACTATATGAGTAAATGTAAAAGATTATTTTTCCTCTTAATTATTTCAAAATATATATGACCATTTAAAGCAAAATTATATTATATTGCAAGATATGTAACATACACAGAAGTAACACATATGAAAACCTTAGCATAAAGGATTCCTAGAACTAAATAGTAACTTTAGCATGGTTGTGGGGTATAAGACTAAAGTACAAACATCAATTTCACTTTTATAGACTAGTAGCATTTAGAAATGATCATTTTTTAAGATTGATTTTATTTATTTACTTATTTATTTGAGAGAGAGAGCAGGGAGAGGAGCAGAAGGGAAGGGAGAGGGAAGGGGAAAGAATCTCAAGCAGATTCCCTGCTGAGCATGGAGCCTGAGGCGGGCTTGATCTCATGACCTTGAGATCATGACCTGAGTCAAAACCAAGAGTCAGACACTTAACCAACTGAGTCACCAAGGTCCCCCAGAAATGATAAATTTTAATGCAATTTTATTCAAAAACTGTCACCAAAAACTGTCATAAAACATTTTGGTAAAAATTTTAACAAAAGATATGCAAAACCTCTGCACTGAAAATTACAAAACATTGCTTAGAAAAATTAAGGATCTTAAAAAATAGAGAGATATACTATGCTCATGGATTGGAAAGAGACAACATATACTAAAGACACTAATTCTTCCAAAGTTGTTTTTATTTATACATATATATATATGTCTATAAACCTAAGGCTTATAACTTGTATATAAATATATGACATGTAGATATTATATAGCTCTCTCTATATTATATATCCATATATCTATATAGTTATATCTCTCCCTATATATATCCCATCTCTCTTTCTATATTTATATATTCTGTGTGTGTGTGTGTGTACACCCTTTGTAGACTTTGATAAGTTGTAAAATTTATGTGGAGTTGCAGAAGACCTAGATTATCTAAAACAATCTAACAAAAGAATAAAGTTGGAGGACTTACACTACCTAAGTTCAACATTTACTATAAAACTACAGGAATCACGACAGTATAATACTGGCATAAGAATTGATAAACCTCTGGCTAGACTTATCCAAAAGAAGAGAGAAAGGACCCAAATTAATAAAATCATGAATGAAAGGGGAGAGATCACAACAAATATGAAGGAAATAGAAGCAATTGTTAGAACATATTATGAGCAACTATATGCCAACAAATCAGGCAGTCTGGAAGAAATGGATGAATTCCTGGATACTTATAAACTACCAAGACTGAAACAGGAAGACATAGAACAGCTTAAAAGACCAAAAACCAGTAAGGAAATTGAAGCAGTAATCAAAATCTCCAAATAAACAAGAGTCCAGAGCCAGGTGCTTCACAGGGGAATTCTACCAAACACTTAAAGAAGAAATAATACCTATTCTACTGAAACTGTTTCAAAAAATAGAAATGGAAAACTTCCAAACTCATTTTATGAGGCCAGCATTACCTTGATCCCAAAACTAGACAAAGACTCCATCAAAAAGGAGAATTACAGACCAATATCCCTGATGAACATGGATGCAAAAATTCTCACCAAAATACTAGCCAATAGGATCCAAAGTACATTAAAAGGATTATTCACCATGACCACTTGGGATTTATTCCTGGGATGCAAGGGTGGTTCAACATTCGCAAATCAATCAACGTGACAGAACACATTAATAAAAGAAAAGACAAGAACCATATGACCCTTTCAATCAATGCAGAAAAAGCATTTGACAAAATACAGCAGTTTTCCTGATTAAAACTCTTCAAAGTAAAGGGATAGAGGGAACACACATCAATATCATAAAAGCCATCTAAGAAAAGCCCACAGTGAATATCATTCTCAATGGGGAAAAACTGAGAGCTTTTCCCTTAAGGTCAGGAATACAACAGGGTTGCCCACTCTCACCACTATGGTTCAACATAATCCTAGAAGTCCTAGCCTGAATAATCAGACAACAAAAAGAAATAAAAGGCATTCAAATTGGCAAAGAAGAAGTCAAAATCTCTCTTTACACAGATGACATAATACTTTACGTGGAAAATCCAAAAGACTCCACCACAAAATTGCTAGAACTCATATAGCGACTCAGCAACATGGCAGGATACAAAATCAATGCACAGAAATCAGTTGCATTTCTATACACTAACAGTGTGTCTGAAGAAAGAAAAATTAAGGAGTCGATCCAATTTATAATTGCACCCAAAACCATAAGATACCTAGGAATAAAACTAACCAAAGAGGTAATAGATCTGTACTTTAGAAACTACAGAACACTTATGAAAGAAATTGAGGAAGACACAAAGGGATGGAAAAGCATTCCATGCTCATGGATTGTAAGAATAAACATTGTTAAAATGTCTATGCTACCCAGAGCAATCTACACATTCAATGCAATCTTTATCAAAATACCACTGACATTTTTCACAGAGCTGGAACAAACAATCCTAAAATTTGTATGGAACCAGAAAAGACCCCAAATCACCAGGGGAATGTTGAAAAAGAAAACCAAAGATGGGGGCATCAGAATGCCAGACTTCAAGCTATATTACAAAGCTGTGATCGATCAACAAGGCAGCATGGTACTGGCACAAAAACAGACACATAGATCAATGGAACAGATAGAGAGCCCAGAGATGGACCCTCAATTCTATGGTCAACTAATCTTCGACAATATCCAATGAAAAAAGACAGTTTTTTCAATAAATGGTGCTGGAAAAATTGGATAGCCACACACAGAACAATGAAAAAGGACCATTCTCTTATACCATACACAAAAATAAACTCAAAATGGATGAAAGACCTCAATGTGAGACAGGAATCCATCAAAATCCTAGAGAACACAGGCAGTAACCTCTTTGACCTTGGCCACAGCAACTTCTTCCAAGACACATATCTAAAGGCAAGGGAAACAAAAGCAAAAATGAACTATTGGGGCTTCATCAAGATAAAAAGCTTCTGCACAGCAAAGGAAACAGTCAACAAAACTAAAAGGCAACCTATGGTATGGGAGAAGATATTTGCAAATGACACTACAGATAAAGGGCTGATATCCAAGATCTATAAAGAACTTCTCAAACTCAACACCCAAAAAACAAATAATCCAGTCAAGAAATGGGCAGAACACATGAACAGACACTTCTCCGAAGAAGATATACAAATGGCTAACAGACACATAAAAAAACACTCCAAATCACTTGCCATCAAGGAAGTGCAAATCAAAACCACAATGAGATACCACCTTACACAAGTTAGAATGGCCAAAATTAACAAGACAGGGAACAATAAATGTTAACAAGGATGTGGAGAAAGGGGAACCCTCTTACACTATTGGTGGGAATCCAAGTTGGGACAGCCACTCTAGAAAACAGTATGGAGATTCCTCAAGATATTAAAAATAGAGCTACCCTATGACCCAGCAATTGCACTACTGGGTATTTACCCCAGAGATACAGATGTAATGAAAAGAAGGGGCACCTGCACCCCAATGTTCATAGCAGTAATGTCTGCAGTAGCCAAACTGTGGAAGGAGCTGAGATGTCCTTCAACCGATGAATGAATAAAGAAGATGTGGTTCATATATAAAATGGAGTATTACTCGGCCATCATAAAGGATGAATACCTACCATTTGCAGTGACATGGATGGAACTGGAGGGGATTATGCTAAGGGAAATAAGTCAAGCAGATAAAGACAATTATCATATGGTTTCACTAATATGTGAAATATAAGGAATAGCACAGAGGACCATAGGGGAAGGGAGGGAAAACTGAATGGAAAGAAATCAGAGAGGGAGACAAACCATGAGAGACTCTGGACTCCAGGAAACAAATTGAGGGTTGCAGAAGGGAGGGGGACCGGGGTTGAGGTAACTAGGTGATGGGCATTAAGGAGGGCACATGATCTGGTGAGCATAGGGTGTTATGTGCAACTAATGAATCATTGAACACTACTTTGAAAACTGGTGATGTACTATATGTTGGCTAATTGAACTTCATAAAAAAAATAGATAAATACATCAAAGGAACAGAACAGAGCACCCAGGAATACATTCACATTAGATGGTCTATTGATTTTTGACAAAGGCACCAAAGCAATCCAATAAATATTTCTAGAATAACCTACCTCATATCATACACAAAAATTAATTTAAGGTGAGTGATAGTGCCAAAGTAAAAACTAAAACTAAAATTTCTAGTAGAAAATACAGAAGAAAATTCTTGTTACTTGAGGGTTAGCAAGGGTTTTTTAGACATGACACAAAAAGCAGTAATGATAAAAAGAAAATGATGAATTTACCTTCATTGAAAATAAAACTTCTGCTCACTGATAGATACAATTAAGGAAATGGGTGCCCAAAACACAGGCTGGTAGAAAATATTTACAAAACATAATATGACAAAAGACTAATCCAGAATCTATAAAGAACTCCTGTAACTCAAAAAGACAAAAAGCATTTTTAAAAGGCAAAAGACTTGAACTGACATTTTAGCAAAGAAGATAAACAAGTGGTCAATAAGAATATAAAAAAATGCTCAACATCATTAATCACCAGGCAAATGTAAATTAAAACCGCAATTATACACCATTACACACCCTCCAGAATAGTTACAATTAAAAGACTTGACAACATCAAACGTTGGCAAAGATATAGAGTAACCAGAACTCTCATACACTGTTGTTAAGAATGTAAATTATAATAACTACTTTGAAAAAGCATCAGATAAGCTTTTTTTAGTAAAACTAAACATACACTTCACTATCACCCAGAAATTCCACTTCTAGGTATTTACTCAAGAGAAATGAAAATATGTCCTCACAAAAAGATATGAGAACATTCAAAGTAGCATTATTCATAATATCTAAAATCTAGAATCAATTCAGGTGTCTGTGACCAGAAAAATGGATAGACAAACTGAAATACATTTATACAGTAGAATTCTACTCAATAATAGAAGGGAATAAACCTCTGATAAATAAAACATCGATGAATCTCAAAAACACTGATCTAAATTAAAAAAGGCTTACACAAAAGAGTAGAAAAATCTACAGTAATGTTTATATGAAATTCAAGAACAGACTAAATTTATGGTAGAAAAAAATCAGGCAAATGCCTTCTTAGGGTACTAGATGCAGTGACTGACAGAAGGACATGCAAGAATTTTCAGAAGTAATGTAAATATTCTGTATCTTCATTAAGTTATCTTCAGGATTAGATTACAGAAGTATATGCATTGGTTAAAACTTAGCAAATGTTAACTTAAGATCTATGTATCTCATTGTAGGTACATTTTCTTTCAAAAGAAAAATATATAACCATATACTGAACTCTAGTTAATGATATTCATGCTGAAATGTTTAGGGATGATGTATGCTGATGTCAACTTATTTTGAAATGCATCAAAAATAAGATATTTTGATGCATCAATAGAGGAATGGTAAGATAGATAAATGCGTGATAAAGCAAATATGGCAAAATTATTATTGTAAAATGGTGGTATATAGATAAGCACTATGTTATTCTTTCTACTTTCCCATATGTTTGGAATTTTTCCAAATTTTAAAATGTTGGAAAAAATATATGATTGAAGAGATTGGTCTTTTAGTTACCTATTACTAATAAACAACCTATTCCAAAACTTGGTGATTTAAAATAACAACCATTTTACTTTTTTTTAAATTTTTTATTGTTATGTTAATCACCATACATTACATCATTAGTTTCTTTTTTTTTTTTTAAAGATTTTATTTATTTACTTGACAGAGAAAGACACAGCGAGAGAGGGAACACAAACGGGGAGTGGGAGAGGGAGAAGCAGACTCCCTGCCGAGCAAGGAGCCCGATGCGGGACTCGATCCCGGGACTCCAGGATCATGACCTGAGCCGAAGGCAGTCGCTTAACCAACTGAGCCACCCAGGCGCCCACATCATTAGTTTCTGATGTAGTGTTCCATGATTCATTGTTTGTGCATAACACCCAGTGCTCCATGCAGAACATGCCCTCTTTAATAACCATCACCAGGCTAACCCATCCTCCCACCCCCCTCCCCTCTAGAACCCTCAGTTTGTTTTTCAGAGTTCATCATCTCTCATGGTTCGTCTCCCCCTCCGATATCCCCCCCTTCATTCTTCCCCTTCTGCTATCTTCTTCTTTTTTTTTTTTCTTAACATATATTGCATTATTTGTTTCAGAGGTACAGATCTGTGATTCAACAGTTTTGAACAATTCACAGTGCTCACCATAGCACATACCCTCCCCAATGTCTATC